>NC_091345.1:26080855-26229915 GCF_038502225.1 Cherax quadricarinatus
AGCTTCCAGTTGTGATCCCTTGTCCCTGTGTCCCCTCTCTGGAACATCCTATCTCTGTCCACCTTGTCTATTCCCCGCAGTATCTTGTATGTCGTTATCATGTCTCCCCTGACCCTTCTGTCCTCCAGTGTCGTCAGTCCGATTTCCCTCAACCTTTCCTCATACGACATTCCCCTGTGCTCTGGGACTAGCCTTGTTGCAAACCTTTGTACTTTCTCTAACTTCTTGATGTGCTTGACCAGGTGTGGGTTCCAGACTGGTGCTGCATACTCCAGCATGGGCCTAACATACACAGTGTACAGTGTCTTGAACGATTCCTTATTAAGGTATCGGAACGCTATTCTCAGGTTTGCCAGGCGCCCGTATGCTGCAGCAGTTATTTGGATGATGTGTGCCTCTGGTGATGTGCTCGGTGTTATGGTCACCCCAAGGTCTTTCTCCCTGATTGAGGTCTGTAGTCTTTGTCCACCTAGCCTATACTCTGTCTGCGGTCTTCTTTGCCCCTCCCCAATCTTCATGACTTTGCATTTGGCTGGATTGAATTCGAGAAGCCAGTTACTGGACCACATGTCCAGCCTGTCCAGGTCTCTTTGCAGTCCTGCCTCATCCTCATCCGATTTAATTCTTCTCATCAACTTCACATCATCTGCGAACAGGGACACTTCAGAGTCTATTCCTTCCATCATGTTCACATATATCAAAAATAGCACTGGTCCTAGAACGGACCCCTGTGGGACCCCGCTCGTCACAGGCGCCCACTGTGATACCTCTTCACGTACCATGACTCGTTGCTGCCTCCCTGTCAGGTATTCCCTGATCCATTGCAGTGCCCTCCCTGTTACATGCGCCTGATCCTCCAGCTTCTGCACTAATCTCTTATGGGGAACTGTGTCAAAGGCCTTCCTGCAGTCTAGGAAATCACAATCTACCCACCCCTCTCTCTCGTGTCTTACTTCTGTTACCTTGTCATAAAACTCCAGGAGGTTTGTGATACACGATTTGCCTTCCATGAACCCATGCTGGTTTTCATTTACAATCTTGTTCCTTTCCAGGTGTTCGACCACTCTCCTCCTGATAATCTTCTCCATGACTTTGCACACAATACATGTCAGAGACACAGGTCTGTAGTTTAGAGCCTCGTTTCTGTTTCCTTTCTTAAATATGGGGACTACATTAGCTGTCTTCCATTTCTCAGGTAGTTGCCCAATTTCAAGGGATGTGTTGAAGATTGTGGTTAGAGGCATGCACAGCATCTCTGTTCCTTCTCTAAGGACCCATGGGGAGATGTTGTCCGATCCCATCGCCTTTGAGGTGCCAAGGTCTCTTAGGAGCTTCTTCACCTCCTCCTCGGTTGTTCGTATGTCATCCAACACTTGTTGGTATATTCCCTCTTGATGTTCCCTTCTGTGCTGTCTTCCCACAGCCCTTCCTGTCTCTACTGTAAAAACTTCCTTAAATCTCCTGTTCAGCTCCTCACATACCTCCTGATCATTTCTTGTGAGTTCTCCACCTTCTGTCCTTAGTCTGATCACCTGGTCTTTGACTGTTGTCTTCCTCCTGATGTGGCTATACAACAGTTTCGGGTCAGTCTTGATTCTCGATGCTATGTCATTTTCTTACTGTCGCTGGGCCTCCCTCCTTACCTGTGCATACTCGTTCCTGGCTCTGCGACTGATCTCCCTATTTTCGTGTGTTCTCTGCCTTCTGTACTTTTTCCATTCTCTATTGCACTTTGTTTTTGCCTCCTTACACCGTCGGGTAAACCAGGTGCTCGTTCTGGTCTTCTCGTTGTTACTGTTGCCCTTGGGAATGAACCTTTCCACTGCCTCCTTGCATTTTGTTGTTACGTATTCCATCATTTCATTTACTGGTTTTCCTGCCAGTTCTCTGTCCCACTGGACCTCCCGCAGGAAGTTCTTCAACCCTCTGTAGTTCCCTCTTTTATAGTCAGGCTTTTCCCATTCAACTCCTGTTATTCTCTCCACTTGCAGCTCTACTATGTATTCAAAGCACAGAACCACGTGGTCGCTAGCTCCTAGGGGACTCTCATACTTGATGTCCTCAATGTCTGAGCTGCCCAGGGTGAACACAAGGTCCAATCTTGCTGGTTCATCCTCCCCTCTCATTCTGGTAGTGTCCTTAACATGTTGGTGCATGAGGTTTTCCAGCACCATGTCCAACATCCTGGCTCTCCATGTTTCGGGACCCCCATGCGGCTCCAGGTTTTCCCAGTCAATCTCCCTGTGGTTGAATTCCCCCATAACCAGCAACTTTGCTCTGCTGGAGTGAGCTCTTCTTGCCACCTCAGCAAGTGTGTCCACCATTGCTCTGTTGCTCTCTTCATATTCCTCTCTTGGCCTCCTGCAGTTCTGTGGTGGATTATACATCACTGCAATGACCACTTTGTGTTCCACTGACTGAAGTGTACCTACTGTGTAGTCTCTTTCTCCCGTCTCATCTATGCCTTCCATTTTCTCGAATTTCCATCTGTTTTTTATGAGCAGAGCAACCCCACCTCCCCCTCTACCCCTTCTATCTTTCCTCATGATCTGGTATCCTGGTGGGAAGATTGCATCTGTTATTGTCTCTGTGAGTTTTGTTTCTGTAACTGCTATGATGTCTGGGGACTTCTCATTGATTCTTTCTTGCCATTCCTCATGTTTATTCGTTAATCCATCTGCATTTGTGTACCAAACCTTCAACTTCTGTTCTAATACTGTAACTGTGGTGCAGGGGGTGGGAACAGAGGGATCGGTGTGTGATGGTTGGTTTGGATTGTTCAGTTGCCTTGGGGGTGTCGTGGCTGGAGTCCTTCTGCAGGTGTTTCTGGGGGGTGTACTTGTCCTTCCATTTGATCCTGGGTTATTCTGCTCTCCTTTTTCATTTCCTCCCATTTATCCTTTCGTTTTTGAACTCTCTCTTTCATCGTCTTCCTTTCGTCCTGTGTTCTGTCTCGATCGAGGTACACACTCCGGAACTCCTGCTTGCCTCTCAGCCGTGCTTTCTCCTGCAGGATCGTGGTTCGGGTTGATTCTGCCTTGAAAATTACTTTGAGAGGCCGATTCCTTTTCTTTGTGAACCACCCGATTCTCTGATAATTTGCCACCTGGGTCATGTCCCCCTCGCCTATCACCTTCATGATGTCTTCAATCGCTTTTTTCTCCTCCTGCTTTCTTTCATCATAAGTTTCCCCTTTAGCTTCATCTAGCCCATAGACAAACACGGATCTCTCCCTTTCCACATCCCACTGTGACTCCCATTGCATCCTCTGATGTGTTTTAGTTCCTTCCCGTGGAGTGTTCCTTCCTTCAGTCCCTTCCCTAGTTATGGCCCCTATGCTTCTTGGTTTATCCTTCCTGCTCACCTGGTCCTGGCCACCACAGGTATCTGGTATGGTCCCTGCACATGTCCTAGTTCCTTCAATGTCTTCCAACCTCTCATTCTGTCCTAGTGTGCTCCCTGTCTTTGTTTTGGCCCCATGTGGGTTTGACAGGATCTCTGCATACAGTTTAGTTTCCATGCTCCCTTCAGACCTGTTGTCTGTGTCTGATGTAGCCATTGCCGATGCTACTTCTGTAATATCTTTGTCTCTATGCTGTTTCAGATGTCTCAGCTCCTCTTCTAATCTCTCTATCTTGATTTCTGCTACTGTGGCCTGTTGCTTCCACCTTCTGCATTCTGCTGCTAACCTCTCTTCCATCTTCCTTTCCAGCTCATCTAGTCTCCTTCCTCAGTCTTCCTCCCTTTTTTTGAGCTCTGCCTCCCATTCCTCCCTCCCAGATTCGTCCTTGGAGCCCCTTGTCCTCATCCTGGTTCTAGGTTCCCCCGTTGCTCCACAGAAGGGGGGACGGGTGGTTAGGGGGAGGGGAATAGAGGGTTAGGAGGAGAGGGGATGGATGGTTATGGGGGAGGGGGAGGATGGTTATTGGAGGGGTAGAGATAGTTGGGGGAGGGGGTTAGATGGTTTGGGGGAGGGGTTGGTGGCTAGGGTTAGGTGGATAGGGAAGGGGGAGAGGTGGTTAGGGGAGGGGGGAGTATGTGTTTGAGAGAGAGTGGATGGATGGCTATGGGGGAGGGGGAAGATGGTTATTGGAGGGAGGGAGGTAGTTGGGGGGGTTAGATGGTTTGGGGAGGGGTTAGGTGGTTTGGGGGAGGAGTAGGTGGCTAAGGTGAGGTGGTTAGGGAAGGGGGAGAGGTGGTTAGGGGAGGGGGGTACGTGTGTGTGTCAAGTGTTGTGTCAAGTGGTGGTGGGTGTGTGTGTGTGTGTTGTGTGTGTGTGTGTGTGAGTGTGTGTGTGTATGTGTGTGTGCATGTGTGTGTGTGTGTGTGGGTGTGTATTTGTGTGTGCATGTGTGTGTATGTGTGTGTGTGTGTGTGTGAAAGAGTATATGTGTGTGTGAGTGTGTGTGTGTGTGTGTGTGTGTGTGTGTGTGTGTGTGTGTGTGTGTGTGTGTGTGTGTGTGTGTGTGTGTGTGTGTGTGTGTGTGTGTGTATGTGTGTGTATGTGTGTGTGCACGCGTGTGTGTGTATATATACCCACCTAATTGTACTCACCTAATTGTGGTTGCAGGGGTCGAGACTCAGCTCCTGGCCCCGCCTCTTCACTGACCGCTACTAGGTAATCCCTCTCCCTGCTCCATGAGCTTTATCATACCTCGTCTTAAAACTATGTATAGTTCCTGCCTCCACTACATCGCTTGCCAGACTATTCCACTTCCTAACTACTCTATGACTGAAGAAATACTTCCTAACATCCCTTTGACTCATCTGAGTCTTCAGCTTCGAATTGTGACCCCTTGTTTATGTGTCCCATCTCTGGAACATCCTGTCTCTGTCCACCTGTCGTTATCATGTCTCCCCTGACCCTCCTGTCCTCCAGTGTCGTCAGACCGATTTCCCTTAACCTTTCTTCATAGGACATTCCTCTGAAGCTAGCCTTCTTGCAAACCTTTGCACTTTCCCTAATTTCTTGAAGTGTTTGACCAGGTGTGGGTTCCAAACTGGTGCTGCGTACTCCAGTGTGGGCCTGACGTACACAGTGTATTAAGTCTTGAACGATTCCTTACACAAGTACCGGAACGCTATTCTCAGGTTTGCCAAGCGCCCATATGCCACAGCAGTTATCTGGTTAATGTGTGCTTCTAGCGTTGTACTCGGTATTATACTCACTCCTAGATCTTTCTCCTTCAGTAAGGTTTGCAGCCTTTGGCCTCCTAGCCTATACTCTGTCTGCGGTCTTCTTTGCCCTTCTCCGATCTTCAAGACTTTGCATTTGGCGGGGTTAAATTCTAGGAGCCAGTTTCTGGCCCATTTATCCAGCCTGTCCAGATCTCTTTGTAGACTTGTCTGGTCCGCGTCTTATTTAATTCTCCTCATTAACTTCACATCATCTGCAAACAGGGACACTTCAGAGTCTATCCCATCCGTCATGTCGTTCACATATACCAAGAATAGCACTGGTCCTAGAACTGACCCCTGTGGGACCCCGCTCGTCACCGGGGCCCACTGTGATACCTCATCACGGACCATGACTCGCTGTTGCCTCCCTGTTAGGTGATGCATTGCAGTGCCCTTCCTGTTATACATGCCTGTTCTTCTAGCTTCTGTACTAGTCTTTTGTGAGGAACTGTGTCGAAGGCCTTCTTACAGTCCAAGAAAATGCAATCAACCCACCCCTCCCTCTCATTTCTTACATCAGTTACCTTGCTATAAAACTCTAGTAGGTTTATGACACAGGATTTACCTTCCATGAATCTTTGCTGGCTGTCGTTTATATTCTTGTTCCGCTCCAGGTGTTCCACCACTCTCCTCATGATAATCTTTTCCAAGACTTTGCATACTATACACGTCAGTGACACTGGTCTATAATTTAGTGCTTCATTTCTGTCTCCCTTCTTAAAGATGGGAACTACATTTGCCTTCTTCCATACTTCAGGTAGTTGCCTAGTTTCAAGGGAAGTGTTGAAGATTTTGGTTAGTGGCACACGGAGTGTCCCTGCTCCCTCTCTAAGGACCCACGGAGAGATGTTGTCCGGTCCCACCGCCTTTGAGGTATCACCTCCTCAGTTGTGTGTAATTCATCCAACACTTGTTGGTATATCCCTTGTTGATGTACCCCACTGTTTTGTCTCCCCAGTGTCCCTTCAGCTTCCACTGTAAATACTTCCTGAAATATCATGTTGAGCTCCTCACATACTTCCTGGTCGTTTCTTGTGAGCTCCCCACCTTCTTTCCTCAGCCTGATTACCTGGTCCTTGACTGTTGTCTTCCTCCTGATGTGGCTGTAGAGTAGTTTCGGGTCAGACTTGACTTTCGATGCTATGTCATTTTCATACTGCCGCTCTGCCTCCCTCCTGATCTGTGCATACTCGTTTCTGGCTCTTCAACTAATCTCTTTATTTTCCTGAGTCCTTTGCCTTCTGTACGTTTTCCATTCTCTGGTGCACTTAGTTTTTGCCTCCCTACACCTTCGAGTAAACCAAGGGCTCGTTCTGTCCTTCCCGTTATTTCTGTTACCCTTGGGAACAAACCTTTCCTCTGCCTCCTTGCATTTTGTTGTTACAAAGTCCATCATTTCCTTTACTGATTTTCCTACCAACTCCTGTTCCCACTGAACCTCCTGCAGGAAGGTTCTCATTCCTGTGTAGTCCCCCCTTTTATGGTTTAGCTTTTCCCTTTCTACTCCTGTTACCCTCTCCACTTTTAGCTCGATGTATTCAAAGCTCATAACCACGTGGTCACGTGTGTGTATGTGAGTGTGAGTGTGTCTGCATGTCTGTGTGTGTGATAACGTATATGTGTGTGTATGTTTGACAGTGTACTCACCTAGTTGTGGTTGCAGGGGTCGATTCACAGCTCCTGGACTTCTGTGTGATAGTGTGTATGTGTACTCACCTAGTTGAGGTTGCAGGGGTCGAGTCCAAGCTCCTGGCCCCGCCTCTTCACTGATCGCTGCTAGGTCACTCTCCCTGAACCATGAGCTTTATCATACCTCTGCTTAAAGCTATGTATGGATCCTGCCTCCACTACATCGCTTCCCAAACTGTTCCACTTTTTGACTACTCTGTGGCTGAAAAAATATTTCCTAACATCCCTGTGATTCATCTGTGTCTTCAACTTCCAACTATGTCCCATTGTTGCTGTGTCCCATCTCTGGAACATCCTGTCTTTGTCCACCTTGTCAATGCCTCTCAGTACTTTGTATGTCGATATCATGTCGTCCCTATCTCTCCTGTCCTCCAGTGTCGTCAGGTTGATTTCCCTTAACCTCTCCTCGTAGGACATACCTCTTAGCTCTGGGACTAGTCTTGTTGCAAACCTTTGCACTTTCTCTAGTTTCTTTACATGCTTGGCTAGGTGTGGGTTCCAAACTGGTGCCGCATACTCCAATATGGGCCTAACGTACACGGTGTACAGGGTCCTGAACGATTCCTTATTAAGATGTCGGAATGCTGTTCTGAGGTTTGCTAGGCGCCCATATGCTGCAGCAGTTATTTGGTTGATGTGCGCTTAAGGAGATGTGCCTGGTGTTATACTCACCCCAAGATCTTTTTCCTTGATCGAGGTTTGTAGTCTCTGGACCCCTAGACTGTACTCCGTCTGCGGTCTTCTTTGCCCTTCCCCAATCTTCATGACTTTGCACTTGGTGGGGTTGAACTCCAGGAGACAATTGCTGGACCAGGTTTGCTGCAGCCTGCCCAGATCCCTTTGTAGTTCTGCCTGGCCTTCGATTGAATGAATTCTTCTCATCAACTTCACGTCATCTGCAAACAGGGACACTTTGGAGTCTATTCGTTTCGTAATGTCGTTTACAAATACCAGAAACATCACTGGTCCTAGGACTGACCCCTGTGGGACCCTGCTGGTCACAGGTGCCCACTCTGACACCTCTCCACGTACCATGGCTCGCTGCTGTCTTCCTGACAAATATTACTTGATCCCAAGCAGGGATAACAGGGAAGGCATTGTAGTGCCTTCCCTGTTATCCCTGCTTGGTCCTCCAGTTTTTGCACTAATCTCTTGTATGGAACTGTGTCAAACGCCTTCTTGCAGTCCAAGAAAATGCAGTCCACCCACCCCTCTCTCTCTCTTGTCTTACTGCTGTCACCATGTCATAGAACTCCAGTAGGTTTGTGACACAGGATTTCCCGTCCCTGAAACCATGTTGGCTGCTGTTGATGAGATCATTCCTTTCTAGGTGTTCCACCGCCATTCTCCTGATAATCTTCTCCATGACTTTGCATACTATACATGTCAGTGACACTGGTCTGTAGTTTAGTGCTTCATGTCTGTTTCCTTTTTTAAAAATTGGGACTACATTTGCTGTCTTCCATGTCTCAGGTAATCTCCCTGTTTCGATATATGTATTGAATATTGTTGTTAGGGGTACACATAGCACCTCTGCTCCCTCTCTCAGGACCCATGGAGATATGTTATCCAGCCCCATTACCTTTGAGGTATCTAGCTCACTCAGAAGCCACTTCACTTCTTCCTCGGTTGTGTGTACTGTGTCCAGCACTTGGTGGTGTGCCCCACCTCTCCGTCTTTCTGGAGCCCCTTCTGTCTCCTCTGTGAACACTTCTTTGAATCTCTTGTTGAGTTCCTCACGTACTTCACGGTCATTTCTTGTTGTCTCTCCTCCTTCCTTCCTTAGCCTGATTACCTGGTCCTTGACTGTTGTTTTCCTCCTGATGTGGCTGTATAACAGCTTCGGGTCAGATTTGGCTTTCGCTGCTATGTCGTTTTCATATTATCGTTGGGCCTCCCTTCTTATCTGTGCATATTCTTTTCTGGCTCTACGACTGCTCTCCTTATTCTCCTGGGTCCTTTGCCTTCCATATTTCTTCCATTCCCTAGCACACTTGGCTTTTGCCTCCCTGCACCTTTGGGTGAACCATGGGCTCATCCCGGCTTTTTCATTAATCCTGTTACCCTTGGGTACAACCCTCTCCTCAGCCTCCTTGCACATTGTTGCTACATATTCCATCATCTCATTAACTGGCTTCCCTGCCAGTTCTCTGTCCCACTGAACCCCGTACAGGAAATTCTTCATTCCCGTGTAGTCCCCTTTCTTGTAGTTTGGCTTCATTCGTCCTCGCATTCCTGCTTCCCCCTCCACTTGTAGCTCTACTGTGTATTCGGAGCTTAAAACCACATGATCGCTGGCAGCAAGGGGTCTTTCATATGTGATGTCCTCAATATCTTCACTACTCAAGGTGAATACTAGGTCCAGTCTTGCTGGTTCATCCTCTCCTCTCTCTCTTGTAGTGTCCCTTACGTGTTGGTAAATGAAGTTTTCCAGTACAACCTCAATCATCTTAGCCCTCCATGTGTCTTGGCCCCCATGTGGCTCCAAGTTCTCCCAATCGATCTCCTTGTGGTTAAAGTCACCCATGATCAGGAGCTTTGCCCTGCATGCATGAGCTCTTCTGGTCACTGCAGCCAGAGTGTCAACCATTGCTCTATTGCTCTCGTCATACTCTTGCCTTGTGTGTGTGTGTGTGTGTGTGTGTGTGTGTGTGTGTGTGTGTGTGTGTGTGTGTGTGTGTGTGTGTGTGTGTGTGTGAGTGTGAGTGTGTGTGTGTGTGTGTGTGTGTGTGTAAGATAGTGTATATGTGAGTGTATGTTTGATAGTGTACTCAGCTAGTTGTGGTTGTAGGAGTCGAGTCACAGCTTACCTTCTGTGTGATAGTGTGTATGTGTGTGTTGGTGTGTGTGTGTGTGTGTGTGTGTGTGTGTGTGTGTGTGTGTGTGTGTGTGTGTGTGTGTGTGTGTGTTTAGTGGTGTATGTGTGTGTGTTTAGTGGTGTGTGTGTGTGTGTGTTCTAGTATGTATGTTTTTGTGTTTGATAGTTTTCTCACCTATTTGAATTCACCTATTTGTGGTTGCAGGGGTCGAGATTCAGCTCCTGGCCCCGCCTCTTCACTGATCGCTACTAGGTCCACTCTCTCCCTGCTCCATGAGCTGTATCATACCTCGTCTTAAAACTATATATGGTTCCTGCCTCCACTGCATCTACATCACTTGCCAGACTATTCCACTTTCTGACAACTCTCTGACTAAAGAAATACTTCCTAACATCTCTTTGACTCATCTGAGTCTTCAACTTCCAATTGTGACCCCTTGTTTGTGTCTTCCATCGCTGGAACATCCTGTCTCTGTCCACTCTGTTAATTCCTCTCAGTATTTTGTATGTCGTTAATGCGTCTCCCCTAACCCTCCTGTCCTTAAGCATAGTCAGGCCGATTTCCCTTAACATTTCTTCGTAGGGTATTCCCCTTAGCTCTGGAACTAGCCTTATTGCTAACCTTACAACAAACAAGTGCTGCATGCTCCAGTATTGGCCTGACGTACACAGTGTACAGAGTCTTGAACGATTCCTTACTGAGTTATCTGAATGCTATTCTCAGGTTTGCCAGGCGTCCATATGCTGCAGCAGTTGTCTGGTCGATGTGCGCCTCAGGAGATGTGCTCGGTATAATACTCACCCCAAGATCCTTATCTTCAAGACTTTGCATTTTGCAGGGTTAAATTCAAGGAGCCATTTGCTAGCCCAAGCTTCCAGCTCGTCCAGGTCTCTTTGTAGTTCTGTCTAGTCCTCCTCCAATTGAATTCTCCTCCTTAACTTCACATCGTCTGTAAACAGAGACAATACTGAATCTATTCCTTCTGTCATGTCTTTCACATATACCAATAAAAGCACCGGTCCTAGAACTGACCCCTTTGGAACCCCACTATTCACAGGCTCCCACTCCGACACCTCGTCTCCTGCCATGACTCGTTGTCGCCTTCCTGTCAGGTATTCTCTGAACCATTGCAGTGCCTTTCCTGTTATACCTGCCTAGTCCTCCAGGTATTGCACTAATTTCTTGTGCGGAACACTCCAAGAAAATGTATTCTACCCAACCTTCTCTCTTTTGTCTTTCTGGTGTTAAAGAACTCCAGGAGGTTTGTGACACAGGATTTCCAGCCCTTGAATCCGTGTACTGGTTGTCGCAGATAAGCTCATTCCTTTCTATGTGCTCCACCACTCTTCTGATAATCTTCTCCATGACTTTGCATACTATGCCTGTCAGTGATACTGGTCTCCAGTTTAATGCTGCATGTCTGTCTACTTCTTTAAAAGTTGTGACTACATTTACTCTCTTTCATACCTCAGGTAGTCGCATATATATATATATATATATATATATATATATATATATATATATATATATATATATATATATATATATATATATATATATATATATATATATATATATATATATATATATATATATATATATATACATTTTTATTATTATTTTTTTTATTATCACACTGGCCGATTCCCACCAAGGCAGGGTGGCCCGAAAAAGAAAAACTTTCACCATCATTCACTCCATCACTGTCTTGCCAGAAGGGTGCTTTACACTACAGTTTTTAAACTGCAACATTAACACCCCTCCTTCAGAGTGCAGGCACTGTACTTCCCATCTCCAGGACTCAAGTCCGGCCTGCCGGTTTCCCTGAACCCCTTCATAAATGTTACTTTGCTCACACTCCAACAGCACGTCAAGTATTAAAAACCATTTGTCTCCATTCACTCCTATCAAACACGCTCACGCATGCCTGCTGGAAGTCCAAGCCCCTCGCACACAAAACATCCTTTACCCCCTCCCTCCAACCTTTCCTAGGCCGACCCCTACCCCGCCTTCCTTCCACTACAGACTGATACACTCTTGAAGTTATTCTGTTTCGCTCCATTCTCTCCACATGTCCGAACCACCTCAACAACCCTTCCTCAGCCCTCTGGACAACAGTTTTGGTAATCCCACACCTCCTCCTAACTTCCAAACTACGAATTCTCTGCATTATATTCACACCACACATTGCTCTCAGACATGACATCTCCACTGCCTCCATGCTTCACACCCATATAAGAGCGTTGGTAAAACTATACTCTCATACATTCCCCTCTTTGCCTCCAAGGACAAATTTCTTTGTCTCCACAGACTCCTAAGTGCACCACTCACCCTTTTCCCCTCATCAATTCTATGATTCACCTCATCTTTCATAGACCCATCCGCTGACACGTCCACTCCCAAATATCTGAATACATTCACCTCCTCCATACTCTCTCCCTCCAATCTGATATCCAATCTTTCATCGCCTAATCTTTTTGTTATCCTCATAACCTTACTCTTTCCTGTATTCACTTTCAATTTTCTTCTTTTGCACACCCTACCAAATTCATCCACCAATCTCTGCAACTTCTCTTCAGAATCTCCCAAGAGCACAGTGTCATCAGCAAAGAGCAACTGTGACAACTCCCACTTTATGTGTGATTCTTTATCTTTTAACTCCACGCCTCTTGCCAAGACCCTTGCATTTACTTCTCTTACAACCCCATCTATAAATATATTAAACAACCACGGTGACATCACACATCCCTGTCTAAGGCCCACTTTTACTGGGAAATAATTTCCCTCTTTCCTACATACTCTAACTTGAGCCTCACTATCCTCGTAAAAACTCTTCACTGCTTTCAGTAACCTACCTCCTACACCATACACCTGCAACATCTGCCACATTGCCCCCCTATCCACCCTGTCATACGCCTTTTCCAAATCCATAAATGCCACAAAGACCTCTTTAGTCTTATCTAAATACTGTTCACTTATATGTTTCACTGTAAACACCTGGTCCACACACCCCCTGCCTTTCCTAAAGCCTCCTTGTTCATCTGCTATCCTATTCTCCGTCTTACTCTTAATTCTTTCAATAATAACTCTACCATACACTTTGCCAGGTATACTCAACAGACTTATCCCCCTATAATTTTTGCACTCTCTTTTATCCCCTTTGCCTTTATACAAAGGAACTATGCATGCTCTCTGCCAATCCCTAGGTACCTTACCCTCTTCCATATATATATATATATATATATATATATATATATATATATATATATATATATAGATATAAATATATAGATATAAATATATATATATATATATATATATATATATATATATATATATACATATATATATATATATATATACATATACATATATATATATATATATACATATACATATATATATATATATACATATATATATATATATATATATATATATATATATATATATAGATATATATATATATATATATATATATGTCGTGCCGAATAGGCAGAACTTGCGATCTTGGCTTAAATAGCAACGCTCATCTTGCCATATAGGACAAGTGAAAATTTGTGTATGCAATAATTTCGCCAAAATCATTCTGAACCTAACGAAAAAAATATATTTGATTGTGTTTGCTTAGTACTAAATTATTATAAACAAATCTAAAATATATTTAGTTGGGTTAGGATAAAATAAATTGTTCTTGTTATAACAAGGTTAGGTAAGTTTTCTAAGATTCTTTTGGAGCAAAATTATAAATTTTTACATTAACATTAATGAAAAAAATATATCTTTAAACCTATAAGAAATTTCTTTAGAAATGACTTAATTTTAAATGAGTTCTTGCTAATTGACCAGTTTTACATATTCGGCACGACTTATATATATATACATATGGTAATTGTCATTTCCTATTATTAACATTGATTATTGTATGTGGTTATAGGGGTCGAGTCCAAGCTGCTAGCTATGCCCCTTAACTTGCCGCTTGCCAGATTTACTCCCTCTTAGGCTCATATGTGTGTGTGTGTATGTGTGTGTGTGTGTGTGTGTGTGTGTGTGTGTGTGTGTGTGTGTGTGTGTGTGTGTGTGTGTGTGTGTGTGTGTGTGTGTGTGTGTGTATGTTTATTAGTTACTATGACACCACACACTAAAGACTGGTGGAGGGAGGTCTCATACATATTGCAAGATCATTAATCAAACCGAGAAGACTGCCAAAATTTAAATCCTTATTTACTTGCGACCTCTCGTAGAGTGCACCAAGTTTTGCTGTTAACTCCGAGATGGTAAGTTTCGCGTTGGTATTTTATAGTGATCTCGCCTAATATACCCGGAAGTAACTGTTGGTAACCACATTAATGAGGACTTTAACTTACTGTTCGTTAAGCTAATAATGAGTAGAAAAGTATTAAGAGTTATACAAATATATTTTTGTTCGAAAATTTAGTCTTCATAAGTCATAATTTTCTTTCCCCTTCCTAGATAAAGTATTCAAGGTCACAAAGCAGGGTGTTATTTACCATGGCGTGCATCGTGCACCCATTAGTGAGGTGGCGACACACAGACTGCTAACATTTATACTGAAGGTCGCAAGAAAACTCTTTAAAAATCTCTTACCCCAAAAAATAATACTTATTAGAAGAAAAAGAATGCAAACATAGTCTAGTGACTTCGGCAAAAAAAATTGCATAAGAGAAAATGAAGAGAATAACATTACTATATAAATATTATCATATATAATCGGAAAACAGATCAGTTCTCAAACATTCCCAGTAAGCAGAAGCTTTCAAACCACAACAAACTCGATAATCAATACCATAACGTCCCACCACCACCACTAGATACGTTCGTGTTGGAGTTTGGTGTAACGGGCTCCCCAATCAGAAACAAGAGAGTGCAAAACGAAGCACGATAATTGGTTGGAGCTGAGGCACGCTATGCATTAAAATGTAAACAAAGCAGAACAAATGCTTTTCTCTAGCCCAGAAATAGCGGCCTAATGACAGCTGGCCTTGAGCGAGGGATAACTTCACTTGCAGCCGCGAGTTAATGTTGAGAGATCCAACCATCACCCAGCTTAGTAGAGCTGCCTCCTGTAGGGACGTTCCCCGAGCACTAGAGGTAAGGAAGCAGGTCTTGTGTGTATGAAGTTACATATCACTGATCACTACCTATAGTGTCAGTGATCCACATGTTGTGACGCCAAGTAATGTGCAGTCATTTTTTCACATTTTTCTCCACCTCTTTCTCTCGCCCTCCATTTCTCTTTTTGTTTTTTATACAGTGTTTTACAAGGTTAGGTTAAGAGGCACGTAAGTTCCCCCGTCTTCTAATAACATGTTCATTTTCCACTATAATCTACTTTATCCATAATTACTATCGCATTTGCTTTGTCTGTTTCGTAAAGTGATTTCTAGGATCTTTCTTTAATTCTTGGTATAACATAACAAATGTTTGAAGACAATTGTGTTGCAGCACGACTGTGTTGTGTCGCAACACAATTGTCCTCAAACATTTCTTAAGTTGTACCATGAATTAAAGAAAGATCCTAGACTTTACCTTACGAAATAGAGGAAATGCGACAGTAATCATAGACAAGGTACGTTATAGTGGAAAAAATGAACATGTTATTAGAAGACAGTGGTATTTACGTGCCCTTTAAGGCGCCCTACCTTTATTTACAGTCTAAGAACTATTACCTGCATCAGTTTATTTTAAAACCCTTTTAGTGTTAAGAGATATATAGTGGGTAATATAATGGAGCTGAAGTTCTGTACCTCACAGGTTCTATTTGGTCAACTAATTTTATTTACTTGATGCCATTATACTGTGTAAATATATTTTCTTCCTCACTCTACTTCTTTCCTCTTCTCCTCACTTTTCTCCCCATCCCATCACTTCTCTCTCAGTCTCTCTCCTCTTCAGTTCTTTCTTTCCACCCCCTCTTCTCTTTTCATTCCTCCCACTCCTCTTTTCCTTTCTCTCATCCTCTTCCGTTCCCTTTTCCCCTTCCCCATTCTCTTCTCTTCCTCTTGTCTCTCCCTCTCATTTGACCTCTCACACCTTCCATCTCTCTTCCCATCCCTCCCTACCTCCCTCCATCTATCTACCTCCTTTCTTCCTCTGAATGGACCTGTATAATCCCTACGGATTTACCGCATTTCTTGGACGCAATAAAAATTACTCAACGTTTCTTCCCCTTCCCCACCTTATCTCCCCAGATATACGTCTCCCTATTCCCCTACTTATCTTCCCCTCAATACTTTTCTCTCTTTCCTCCACTTATCTCCTCCTCCACTTACCTCCTCTTCCTCCACTTATCAGCTACACTTACCGCTTCCTGACCTTACCTCCGCCTCTCCCCTATACTACTCTACCTCAGTCTACTCATTTCCTTCACTCCATTTATATACTTCTCATTCCACTTTCTCTCTTCATTTCACTTTCCTTCCCAACACTCCACTTCCCTGCCCAATATTCACTTCCCTGCCCAATATTCACTTCCCTACATATCACTCTACTTCCTTGCCCATCATTCACTTCCCTGCATATCACTCTACTTCCTTGCCCATCATTCACTTCCCTGCATATCACTCTACTTCCTTGCCCATCATTCACTTCCCTGCCCATCATTCACTTCCCTGCATATCACTCACTTCCCTGCCCATCATTCACTTACCTGCCCAACACTTCCCTGCACATCACTCACTTCCCTGCCCAGCACTCACTTTCCTGCCCAGCACTCACTTCCCAGCAGATCACTCCACTTCCCTGCCCATCATTCACTTCCCTGCCCAACATTCACTTCATGCTTATTACTCAACTTACATGCCCATCACTCCTCTTCCTTGCCTTTCACTCCAGTTCCATGTCCACCACTCCACTTGCTTGCCCTTCACTCCTGTTATCTGCCCATCACTCACCTTCCTTGCTCCCTCGTTCCCCTTCCCCGCATGTCATTCCATGTTCCTTCCCTTCTTTCACCTTCCCTGCCCATCACTTCACTGCCTTGCCCATATCTCCACTTCCATGCCCTTGCTCCACTTCTGTGGCACTTATGTCATTTCCATTCATGTATATTGCTTCCCCGCCTGTTACTTCATTTCCCTTCACTCAACAGCCATGCTCATATCTCCACAGTCCTGCTCATATCTCCACAGTCCTGCTCATATCTCCACAGTCCTGCTCATATCTCCACAGTCCTGCTCATATCTCCACAGTCCTGCTCATATCTCCACAGTCCTGCTCATATCTCCACAGTCCTGCTCATATCTCCACAGTCCTGCTATCTCCACAGTCCTGCTCATATCTCCACAGTCCTGCTCATATCTCCACAGTCCTGCTCATATCTCCACAGTCCTGCTCATATCTCCACAGTCCTGCTCATATCTCCACAGTCCTGCCCATATCTCCACAGCCCTGCCCATATCTCCACAGTCCTGCCCATAGCTCCACAGCCCAGTTCATATCTCCACAGCCCAGTCCATATCTCCACAGCCCAGTCCATATCTCCACAGTCCTGCTCATATCTCAACAGCCCTGCTCATATCTCCACAGTCCTGCTCATATCTCCACAGTCCTGCTCATATCTCCACAGTCCTGCTCATATCTCCACAGTCCTGCTCATATCTCCACAGTCCTGCTCATATCTCCACAGTCCTGCTCATATCTCCACAGTCCTGCTCATATCTCCACAGTCCTGCTCATATCTCCACAGTCCTGCTCATATCTCCACAGTCCTGCTCATATCTCCACAGTCCTGCCCATATCTCCACAGTCCTGCTCATATCTCAACAGCCCTGCTCATATCTCCACAGTCCTGCTCATATCTCCACAGTTCTGCATATATCTCCACAGCCCTGCCCATATCTCCACAGCCCTGCCCATATCTCCACAGTCCTGCCCATAGCTCCACAGCCCAGTTCATATCTCCACAGCCCAGTCCATATCTCCACAGCCCAGTCCATATCTCCACAACCCAGTCCATATCTCCACAGCCCTGCCCATATCTCCACTCCTCTTCCCATATCTACACTTCCCTGCCCATATCTCCATAGCCCTGCCCACATCTCCCCAGCCCTGCCCATATCTCCACTTCCCTGCCCATATTTCCACAGCCCTGCCCATATCTCCACAGCCCTGCCCATGTCTTCCCAGCCCTGCCCACATCTCCACAGCCCTGCCCATATCTTCCCAGCCCTGCCCATATCTTCCCAGCCCTGCCCATATCTCCACAGCCCTGCCCATATCTACACAGCCCTGCCCATATCTCCACTCCCCTTCTCATATCTACACTTCCCTGCCCATATCTCCACAGCCCTGCCCATATCTCTCCAGCCCTGCCCATATCTCCACAGCCCTGTCCACATCTCCCCAGCCCTGCCCATATCTCCACAGCCCTGTCCATATCTCCACAGCCCTGTCCATATCTCCACAGCCCTGCCCATATCTCCACAACCCTGCCCATATCTCCACAGCCCTGTCCATATCTCCACAGCCCTGCCCATATCTCCACAACCCTGCCCATATCTCCACAGCCCTGCCCATATCTCCACAACCCTGCCCATATCTCCACAGCCCTGTCCATATCTCCACAGCCCTGCCCATATCTCCACAACCCTGCCCATATCTCCACAGCCCTGCCCATATCTCCACAACCCTGCCCATATCTCCACAGCCCTGTCCATATCTCCACAGCCCTGCCCATATCTCCACAGCCCTGCCCATATCTCCACAGCCCTGCCCATATCTCCACAACCCTGCCCATATCTCCACAGCCCTGTCCATATCTCCACAACCCTGCCCATATCTCCACAGCCCTGTCCATATCTCCACAGCCCTGCCCATATCTCCACAACCCTGCCCATATCTCCACAACCCTGCCCATATCTCCACAGCCCTGTCCATATCTCCACAGCCCTGCCCATATCTCCACAACCCTGCCCATATCTCCACAACCCTGCCCATATCTCCACAGCCCTGTCCATATCTCCACAGCCCTGTCCATATCTCCACTTTCCTGCCCATATCTACACTTCCCTACCCATCGCTCAACTTCCCTGCTCATCATTCCACTTCTTTGCCCATTACTCCACTTCCCTGCTCACCACTCCACTTAATTATCACTCCACTTCACTGCTCATCACTCCACTTCCCTGCCCATCACTCCACTTCCCTGCCCATCACTCCACTTCCCTGCCCATCACTCCACTTCCCTGCCCATCACTCCACTTCCCTGCTCACCACTCCACTTAATTATCACTCCACTTCACTACTCATCAATCCACTTCCCTGCCCATCACTCCACTTCCCTGCTCACCAATCCACTTAATTATCACTCCACTTCACTACTCATCAATCCACTTCCCTGCCCATCACTCCACTTCCCTGCCCATCACTCCACTTCCCTGCCCATCACTCCACTTCCCTGCCCATCACTCCACTTCCCTGCCCATCACTCCACTTCCCTGCCCATCACTCCACTTCCCTGCCCATCACTCCACTTCCCTGCCCATCACTCCACTTCCCTGCCCATCACTCCACTTCCCTGCCCATCACTCCACTTCCCTGCCCATCACTCCACTTCCCTGCCCATCACTCCACTTCCCTGCCCATCACTCCACTTCCCTGCCCATCACTCCACTTCCCTGCCCATCATTAAACTTACTTGATCATCACTTCAATTTTTCGTCCCTTCATTCTACTTCTTGTCCTTATTTCGCTTCTTTACTACTCCACTTACTCCTCATTCCACTTCTGACCTTCACTACACTTCTTTGCCAAGCACTCCCCTTCCTGCCCTTCACTCCACTTTGCTTCCTCTAACATCGCTTTCCTCCTACTCACTCCCCTTCTCTCCCTAGTACTCCACTTCTCTCCCCAGTACTCCACTTCTCTTCCCACTACTCTACTTTTCTCCCCAATACTCCACTTCTCTCCCCAGTACTCCATTTCTCTCCCCCAGTGTTCCACTTCTCTTCCCCAGTACTCCACTTCTCTCCCCAGTACTCCATTTCTCTCCCCCAGTGTTCCACTTCTCTTCCCCAGTACTCCACTTCTCTCCCCAGTACTAAACTTCTCTTCCCACTACTCTACTTTTCTCCCCAATACTCCACTTCTCTCTCCCAGTACTTCACTTCTCTCCCAAAGTACTCCACTTCTCTCCCCAGTACTCCACTTCTCTCCCCCAGTACTCCACTTCTCTCCCCCAGTACCCCACTTCTCTTCCCCAGTACTCCACTTCTCTTCCCCAGTATTCCACTTATCTCGCCCCGTACTCCACTTCTCTCCCTCAGTACTCCACTTATCTCCCCCAGTACTCCACTTCTCTCCCTCCAGTACTCCACTTCTCTCCCCCAATACTCCACTTTTCTCCCCAATACTCCACTTCTCTCTCCCAGTACTTCACTTCTCTCCCAAAGTACTCCACTTCTCTCCCCAGTACTCCACTTCTCTCCACCAGTATTCCACTTCTCTTCCCCAGTACTCCACTTCTCTCCCCTAGTACTCCACTTCTCTCCCCCAGTACTAAAATTCTCTCCCGCAGTACTCCACTTCTCTCCCCAGTACACCATTTCTCTCCCCCAGTACTCCACTTCTCTCCCCCAGTACTCCACTTCTCTCCCCCAGTACTCCACTTCTCTCCCGCAGTACTCCAATTCAATCCCCCAGTACTCCACTTCTCTCCCCAGTACTCCATTTCTCTCCCCAAGTACTCCACTTCTCTTCCACGTCTCCGCTTCGCTACACATGCCTCCGCTTAACTGCACATGCCTCCGCTTCACTACACATGCCTCCGCTTCATTACGCATGCCTCCGCTTCACTACACATGCCTCCACTTCTCTACACATGCCTCCGCTTCACTACACATGTCTCCACTTCACTACACATGCCTCCGCTTCACTATGCATGCCTCCGCTTCACTACACATGCCTCCGCCTAACTACACATGTCTCCAGTTCACTACACATGCCTCCACTTCACTACACATGTCTCCACTTCACTACACTTGCCCCTGCTTCACTACGCATACATCCGCTTAACTACACATGCCTCCGCTTCACTACACATGGCTCTGCTTCACTACACATGCCTACGCTTCACTACACATTCCTCCACTTCACTACACATGCCTCCACTTCACTACACATGCCTCCGCTTCACTACGCATGCCTCCGCTTCACTACACATGCCTCCGCTTCAATACACATATCTCCACTTCACTACACATGTCTCCACTTCACTACACATGTCTCCGCTTCACTACACATGCCTCCGCTTCACTACACATGCCTCCGCTTC
Source organism: Cherax quadricarinatus (assembly GCF_038502225.1). Lineage (NCBI taxonomy): Eukaryota > Metazoa > Arthropoda > Malacostraca > Decapoda > Parastacidae > Cherax > Cherax quadricarinatus. The sequence goes on from NC_091345.1 coordinate 26,101,835, forward strand.
ACTACACATGCCTCCGCTTCACTACACATGCCTCCGCTTCACTACACATGCCTCCGCTTCACTACACATGCCTCCGCTTCACTACACATGCCTCCGCTTCACTACACATGCCTCCGCTTCACTACACATGCCTTCGCTTCACTACACATGCCTCTGCTTCACTACACATGTTTCTGCTTCACTACACATGCCTCCGCTTCACTACACATGCCTCTGCTTCACTACACATGTTTCTGCTTCACTACACATGCCTCTGCTTCACTACACATGCCTCCGCTTCACTACACATGCCTCCACTTCACTACACATGCCTCTACTTCACTACACATGCCTCTGCTTCACTACACATGCCTCTGCTTCACTACACATACCTCCGCTTCACTACACATGCCTCCGCTTCACTACACATGGCTCCGCTTCACTACACATGCCTCCGCTTCACTACACATGCCTCCGCTTCACTACACATGCCTCCGCTTCACTACACATGCCTTCGCTTCACTACACATGCCTCTGCTTCACTACACATGCCTCTGCTTCACTACACATGCCTCCGCTTCACTCCACATGCCTCTACTTCACTACACATGCCTCCGCTTCACTACACACGCCTCCGCTTCACTACACATGCCTCCGCTTCACTGCACGTGCCTCCGCTTCACAACAAATGCCTTCGCTTCACTACACATGCCTCTGCTTCACTACACATGCCTCTGCTTCACTACACATGCCTCCGCTTCACTACACATGCCTCTGCTTCACTACACATGCCTCCGCTTCACTACACATGCCTCCGCTTCACTACACATGCCTCCGCTTCACTACACATGCCTCTGCTTCCATACATATGCCTCTGCTTCCCTACTCATGCCTCCGCTTCCCCACACATGCCTCCGCTTCACTACACATGCCTCCGCTTCACTACACAAGCCTCCGCTTCACTACACATGCCTCCGCTTCCCTACACATGCCTCCGCTTCAGTACACATGCCTGTGCTTCACTAAACATGCCTCCGCTTCATTACACATGCCTCTGCTTCACTACACATGACTCCGCTTCACTACACATGCCTCCGCTTCACTACACATGCCTCCGCTTCCCTACACATGCCTCTGCTTCACTACACATGTCTCCGCTTCACTACACATGCCTCTGCTTCACTACACATGTCTCGGCTTCACTACACATGTCTCCGCCTCACTACACATGCCTCCGCTTCCCTACACATGCCTCCGCTTCGCTACACATGTCTCCGCTTAACTACACATGCCTCCGCTTCCCTACACATGCCTCCGCTTCACTACACATGTCTCTGCTTCACTACACATGCCTCCGCTTCCCTACACATGCCTCCGCTTCACTACACATGTCTCCAGTTCACTACATATGCTTCTGCTTCACTTCATATGTCTCCGCTTCACTACACATGCCTCCGCTTCACTACACATGCCTCCGCTTCACTACACATGCCTCTGCTTCACTTCATATGTCTCCGCTTCACTACACATGTCTCCGCTTCACTACACATGCCTCCTCTTCACTACACACGTCTCCACTTCACTACACATGCCTCCGCTTCACTACACATGCCTCCGCTTCACTACACATGCCTCTGCTTCACTACACATGCCTCCGCTTCACTACACAAGCCTCTGCTTCACTACACATGCCTCTGCTTCACTACACATGTCTCCGCTTCACTACACATGCCTCTGCTTCACTACACATGCCTCTGCTTCACTACACATGCCTCCGCTTCACTACACATGCCTCTGCTTCACTACACATGCCTCCGCTTCACTACACATGCCTCCGCTTCACTACACATGCCTCTGCTTCACTTCATATGTCTCCGCTTCACTACACATGTCTCCGCTTCACTACACATGCCTCCTCTTCACTACACACGTCTCCACTTAACTACACATGCCTCCGCTTCACTACACATGTCTCCGCTTCACTACACATGCCTCTGCTTCACTACACATGCCTCTGCTTCACTACACATGTCTCCGCTTCACTACACATGCCTCTGCTTCACTACACATGCCTCTGCTTCACTACACATGCCTCTGCTTCACTACACATGCCTCTGCTTCACTACACATGCCTCCGTTTCACTACACATGCCTCTGCTTCACTACACATGCCTCTGCTTCACTACACATGCCTCTGCTTCACTACACATGCCTCTGCTTCACTACACATGCCTCCGCTTCACTACACATGTCTCTGCTTCACTACACATGTCTCCGCTTCACTACACATGTCTCCGCTTCACTACACATGCCTCTGCTTCACTACACATGCCTCTGCTTCACTACACATGCCTCTGCTTCACTACACATGCCTCTGCTTCACTACACATGCCTCTGCTTCACTACACATGCCTCTGCTTCACTACACATGCCTCTGTTTCACTACACATGCCTCTGCTTCACTATACATGCCTCTGCTTCACTACACAAGTCTCCGCTTCACTACACATGCCTCCGCTTCACTACACATGCCTCCGCTTCACTACACATGCCTCTGCTTCACTACACATGTCTCCGCTTCACTACACATGCCTCCGCTTCACTACACATGTCTCCGCTTCACTACATATGCCTCTGCTTCACTACACATGTCTCCGCTTCACTACACATGCCTCCGCTTCACTACACATGCCTCCGCTTCACTACACATGTCTCCGCTTAACTACACATGCCTCTGCTTCACTACACATGTCTCCGCTTCACTACACATGCTTCTGCTTCACTACACATGTCTCCGCTTCACTACACATGCCTCTGCTTCACTACACATGTCTCCGCTTCACTACACATGCCTCTGCTTCACTACACATGCCTCTGCTTCCTTTCACATGTCTCCGCTTCACTACACATGCCTCCGCTTCACTACACATGTCTCCGCTTCAATACACATGCCTCCGCTTCACTACACATGCCTCCGCTTCACTACACATGTCTCTGCTTCACTACACATGCCTCCGCTTCACTACACATGTCTCTGCTTCACTACACATGCCTCTGCTTCACTACACATGCCTCTGCTTCACTACACATGCCTCTGCTTCACTACACATGCCTCTGCTTCACTACACATGTTTCTGCTTCACTACACATGTCTCCGCTTCACTACACATGTCTCCGCTTTACTACACATGTCTCTGCTTCACTACACATGACTCTGCTTCACTACACATGCCTCTGCTTCACTACACATGCCTCTGCTTCACTACACATGTTTCTGCTTCACTACACATGCCTCTGCTTCACTACACATGTCTCCGCTTCACTACACATGCCTCTGCTTCACTACACATGTCTCTGCTTCACTACACATGTCTCCGCTTCACTACACATGCCTCTGCTTCACTACACATGCCTCCGCTTCACTACACATGTTTCTGCTTCACTACACATGTCTATGCTTCACTACACATGCCTCTGCTTCACTACACATGCCTCTGCTTCACTACACATGTCTCTGCTTCACTACACATGCCTCTGCTTCACTACACATGCCTCTGCTTCACTACACATGCCTCTGCTTCACTACACATGCCTCTGCTTCACTACACATGTCTCTGCTTCACTACACATGTCTCCGCTTCACTACACATGTCTCCGCTTCACTACACATGCCTCTGCTTCACTACACATGCCTCTGCTTCACTACACATGCCTCTGCTTCACTACACATGTCTCTGCTTCACTACACATGCCTCCGCTTCACTACACATGTCTCTGCTTCACTACACATGTCTCTGCTTCACTACACATGTTTCTGCTTCACTACACATGTCTCCGCTTCACTACACATGTCTCCGCTTCACTACACATGCCTCTGCTTCACTACACATGTCTCTGCTTCACTACACATGTCTCCGCTTCACTACACATACCTCTGCTTCACTACACATGCCTCCGCTTCACTACACATGTTTCTGCTTCACTACACATGTCTCTGCTTCACTACACATGCCTCTGCTTCACTACACATGTCTCTGCTTCACTACACATGCCTCTGCTTCACTACACATGCCTCTGCTTCACTACACATGCCTCTGCTTCACTACACATGCCTCTGCTTCACTACACATGTCTCCGCTTCACTACACATGCCTCTGCTTCACTACACATGCCTCTACTTCACTACACATGCCTCTGCTTCACTACACATGCCTCTGCTTCACTACACATGCCTCTGCTTCACTACACATGTCTCTGCTTCACTACACATGCCTCTGCTTCACTACACATGTCTCCGCTTCACTACACATGCCTCTGCTTCACTACACATGTCTCTGCTTCACTACACATGCCTCTGCTTCACTACACATGCCTCTGCTTCACTACACATGTCTCCGCTTCACTACACATGCCTCTGCTTCACTACACATGCCTCTGCTTCACTACACATGTCTCCGCTTCACTACACATGCCTCTGCTTCACTACACATGCCTCTGCTTCACTACACATGTCTCTGCTTCACTACACATGCCTCTGCTTCACTACACATGTCTCCGCTTCACTACACATGCCTCTGCTTCACTACACATGCCTCTGCTTCACTACACATGCCTCTGCTTCACTACACATGTCTCCGCTTCACTACACATGCTTCTGCTTCACTACACATGTCTCCGCTTCACTACACATGCCTCTGCATCCCTACACATGTCTCCGCTTCACTACACATGCCTCTGCTTCACTACACATGCCTTTGCTTCATTACACATGTCTCCGCTTCACTACACATGCCTCCGCTTCACTACACATGTCTCCGCTTCACTACACATGCCTCTGCTTCGCTACGCAAGCCTCTGCTTCACTACACATGCCTCTGCTTCACTACACATGCCTCTGCTTCACTACACATGTCTCTGCTTCAATACACATGTCTCCGCTTCACTACACATGTCTCCGCTTCACTACACATGCCTCTGCTTCACTACACATGCCTCTGCTTCACCACACATGCCTCTGCTTCACTACACATGTCTCCGCTTCACTACACATGCCTCTGCTTCACTACACATGCCTCTGCTTCACTACACATGTCTCTGCTTCACTACACATGCCTCCGCTTCACTACACATGTCTCCGCTTCACTACACATGCCTCTGCTTCACTACACATGTCTCTGCTTCACTACACATGTCTCTGCTTCACTACACATGCCTCTGCTTCACTACACATGTCTCCGCTTCACTACACATGCCTCTGCTTCACTACACATGCCTCTACTTCACTACACATGCCTCTGCTTCACTACACATGCCTCTGCTTCACTACACATGTCTCTGCTTCACTACACATGCCTCTGCTTCACTACACATGTCTCCGCTTCACTACACATGCCTCTGCTTCACTACACATGTCTCTGCTTCACTACACATGCCTCTGCTTCACTACACATGCCTCTGCTTCACTACACATGTCTCGGCTTCACTACACATGCCTCTGCTTCACTACACATGCCTCTGCTTCACTACACATGCCTCCGCTTCACTACACATGTGTCCGCTTCACTACACATGCCTCTGCTTCACTACACATGCCTCTGCTTCACTACACATGCCTCTGCTTCACTACACATGCCTCTGCTTCACTACACATGCCTCTGCTTCACTACACATGTCTCTGCTTCACTACACATGCCTCTGCTTCACTACACATGTCTCCGCTTCACTACACATGCCTCTGCTTCACTACACATGCCACTGCTTCACTACACATGCCTCTGCTTCACTACACATGTCTCCGCTTCACTACACATGCTTCTGCTTCACTACACATGTCTCCGCTTCACTACACATGCCTCTGCTTCCCTACACATGTCTCCGCTTCACTACACATGCCTCTGCTTCACTACACATGCCTTTGCTTCATTACACATGTCTCCGCTTCACTACACATGCCTCCGCTTCACTACACATGTGTCCGCTTCACTACACATGCCTCCGCTTCACTACACATGCCTCCGCTTCACTACACATGTCTCTGCTTCACTACACATGCCTCCGCTTCACTACACATGTCTCTGCTTCACTACACATGTCTCTGCTTCACTACACATGCCTCTGCTTCACTACACATGTCTCCGCTTCACTACACATGCCTCTGCTTCACTACACATGCCTCTACTTCACTACACATGCCTCTGCTTCACTACACATGCCTCTGCTTCACTACACATGTCTCTGCTTCACTACACATGCCTCTGCTTCACTACACATGTCTCCGCTTCACTACACATGCCTCTGCTTCACTACACATGTCTCTGCTTCACTACACATGCCTCTGCTTCACTACACATGCCTCTGCTTCACTACACATGTCTCGGCTTCACTACACATGCCTCTGCTTCACTACACATGCCTCTGCTTCACTACACATGCCTCCGCTTCACTACACATGTGTCCGCTTCACTACACATGCCTCTGCTTCACTACACATGCCTCTGCTTCACTACACATGCCTCTGCTTCACTACACATGCCTCTGCTTCACTACACATGCCTCCGCTTCACTACACATGCCTCTGCTTCACTACACATGCCTCTGCTTCACTACACATGCCTCTGCTTCACTACACATGCCTCTGCTTCACTACACATGCCTCTGCTTCACTACACATGCCTCTGCTTCACTACACATGTCTCTGCTTCACTACACATGCCTCTGCTTCACTACACATGCCTCCACTTCACTACACATGCCTCTGCTTCACTACACATGCCTCTGCTTCACTACACATGCCTCTGCTTCACTACACATGTCTCCGCTTCACTACACATACCTCCGCTTCACTACACATGCCTCTGCTTCACTACACATGTCTCCGCTTCACTACACATGCCTCTGCTTCACTACACATGTCTCCGCTTCACTACACATGCCTCTGCTTCACTACACATGTCTCCGCTTCACTACACATACCTCCGCTTCACTACACATGCCTCTGCTTCACTACACATGCCTCTGCTTCATTACACATGCCTCCGCTTCACTACACATGCCTCTGCTTCACTACACATGTCTCCGCTTCACTACACATGCCTCTGCTTCACTACACATGTCTCCGCTTCACTACACATGTCTCCGCTTCACTACACATGCCTCTGCTTCACTACACATGTCTCCGCTTCACTACACATGTCTCCGCTTCACTACACATGCCTCCGCTTCACTACACATATCTCCGCTTCACTACACATGCCTCTGCTTCACTACACATGCCTCTGCTTCACTACACATGCCTCTGCTTCACTACACATGTCTCCGCTTCACTACACATGCCTTTGCTTCACTACACATGCCTCTGCTTCACTACACATGTCTCCGCTTCACTACACATGCCTCTGCTTCACTACACATGCCTCTGCTTCACTACACATGTCTCCGCTTCACTACACATGCCTCCGCTTCACTACACATGTCTCCGCTTCACTACACATGCCTCCGCTTCACTACACATGCCTCTGCTTCACTACACATGCCTCCGCTTCACTACACATGTCTCCGCTTCACTACACATGCCTCTGCTTCACTACACATGTCTCCGCTTCACTACACATGTCTCCGCTTCACTACACATGCCTCTGCTTCACTACACATGTTTCTGCTTCACTACACATGCCTCTGCTTCACTACACATGCCTCCGCTTCACTACACATGCCTCCGCTTCACTACACATGTCTCCGCTTCACTACACATGTCTCTGCTTCACTACACATGCCTCTGCTTCACTACACATGCCTCCGCTTCACTACACATGCCTCCGCTTCACTACACATGCCTCCGCTTCACTACACATGCCTCTGCTTCACTACACATGTCTCCGCTTCACTACACATGCCTCTGCTTCACTACACATGTCTCCGCTTCACTACACATGTCTCCGCTTCACTACAAATGCCTCTGCTTCACTACACATGTCTCCGCTTCACTACACATGTCTCCGCTTCACTACACATGCCTCCGCTTCACTACACATATCTCCGCTTCACTACACATGCCTCTGCTTCACTACACATGCCTCTGCTTCACTACACATGCCTCTGCTTCACTACACATGTCTCCGCTTCACTACACATGCCTCTGCTTCACTACACATGCCTCTGCTTCACTACACATGTCTCCGCTTCACTACACATGCCTCTGCTTCACTACACATGCCTCTGCTTCACTACACATGCCTCTGCTTCACTACACATGCCTCCGCTTCACTACACATGCCTCCGCTTCACTACACATGTCTCCGCTTCACTACACATGTCTCTGCTTCACTACACATACCTCTGCTTCACTACACATGCCTCCGCTTCACTACACATTCCTCCGCTTCACTACACATGCCTCTGCTTCACTTCACATGCCTCTGCTTCACTACACATGTCTCCGCTTCACTACACATGCCTCTGCTTCACTACACATGCCTCCGCTTCACTACACATGCCTCCGCTTCACTACACATGCCTCCGCTTCACTATACATGCCTCTGCTTCACTACACAAGTCTCCGCTTCACTACACATGCCTCCGCTTCACTACACATGCCTCTGCTTCACTACACATGCCTCTGCTTCACTACACATGTCTCCGCTTCACTACACATGCCTCCGCTTCACTACACATGTCTCCGCTTCACTACATATGCCTCTGCTTCACTACACATGTCTCCGCTTCACTACACATGCCTCCGCTTCACTACACATGCCTCCGCTTCACTACACATGTCTCCGCTTCACTACACATGCCTCTGCTTCACTACACATGTCTCCGCTTCACTACACATGCTTCTGCTTCACTACACATGTCTCCGCTTCACTACACATGCCTCTGCTTCACTACACATGTCTCCGCTTCACTACACATGCCTCTGCTTCGCTACACATGCCTCTGCTTCATTACACATGTCTCCGCTTCACTACACATGCCTCCCCTTCACTACACATGTCTCTGCTTCACTACACATGCCTCTGCTTCACTACACATGCCTCCACTTCACTACACATGCCTCTGCTTCACTACACATGCCTCTGCTTCACTACACATGCCTCTGCTTCACTACACATGTCTCCGCTTCACTACACATGCCTCCGCTTCAGTACACATGCCTCTGCTTCACTACACATGTCTCCGCTTCACTACACATGCCTCTGCTTCACTACACATGTCTCCGCTTCACTACACATGCCTCCGCTTCACTACACATGTCTCCGCTTCACTACACATACCTCCGCTTCACTACACATGCCTCTGCTTCACTACACATGCCTCTGCTTCATTACACATGCCTCCGCTTCACTACACATGCCTCTGCTTCACTACACATGTCTCCGCTTCACTACACATGCCTCTGCTTCACTACACATGTCTCCGCTTCACTACACATGTCTCCGCTTCACTACACATGCCTCTGCTTCACTACACATGTCTCCGCTTCACTACACATGTCTCCGCTTCACTACACATGCCTCCGCTTCACTACACATATCTCCGCTTCACTACACATGCCTCTGCTTCACTACACATGCCTCTGCTTCACTACACATGCCTCTGCTTCACTACACATGTCTCCGCTTCACTACACATGCCTTTGCTTCACTACACATGCCTCTGCTTCACTTCACATGTCTCCGCTTCACTACACATGCCTCTGCTTCACTACACATGCCTCTGCTTCACTACACATGTCTCCGCTTCACTACACATGCCTCCGCTTCACTACACATGTCTCCGCTTCACTACACATGCCTCCGCTTCACTACACATGCCTCTGCTTCACTACACATGCCTCCGCTTCACTACACATGTCTCCGCTTCACTACACATGCCTCTGCTTCACTACACATGTCTCCGCTTCACTACACATGTCTCCGCTTCACTACACATGCCTCTGCTTCACTACACATGCCTCTGCTTCACTACACATGCCTCTGCTTCACTACACATGCCTCCGCTTCACTACACATGCCTCCGCTTCACTACACATGTCTCCGCTTCACTACACATGTCTCTGCTTCACTACACATGCCTCTGCTTCACTACACATGCCTCCGCTTCACTACACATGCCTCCGCTTCACTACACATGCCTCCGCTTCACTACACATGCCTCTGCTTCACTACACATGTCTCCGCTTCACTATACATGCCTCTGCTTCACTACACATGTCTCCGCTTCACTACACATGTCTCCGCTTCACTACACATGCCTCTGCTTCACTACACATGTCTCCGCTTCACTACACATGTCTCCGCTTCACTACACATGCCTCCTCTTCACTACACATATCTCCGCTTCACTACACATGCCTCTGCTTCACTACACATGCCTCTGCTTCACTACACATGCCTCTGCTTCACTACACATGTCTCCGCTTCACTACACATGCCTCTGCTTCACTACACATGCCTCTGCTTCACTACACATGTCTCCGCTTCACTACACATGCCTCTGCTTCACTACACATGCCTCTGCTTCACTACACATGCCTCTGCTTCACTACACATGCCTCCGCTTCACTACACATGCCTCCGCTTCACTACACATGCCTCTGCTTCACTACACATGCCTCTGCTTCACTACACATACCTCCGCTTCACTACACATGTCTCCGCTTCACTACACATGTCTCCGCTTCACTACACATGCCTCTGCTTCACTACACATGTCTCCGCTTCACTACAAATGTCTCCGCTTCACTACACATGCCTCCGCTTCACTACACATATCTCCGCTTCACTACACATGCCTCTGCTTCACTACACATGCCTCTGCTTCACTACACATGCCTCCACTTCACTACACATGCCTCTGCTTCACTACACATGCCTCTGCTTCACTACACATGCCTCTGCTTCACTACACATGTCTCCGCTTCACTACACATACCTCCGCTTCACTATACATGCCTCTGCTTCACTACACATGTCTCCGCTTCACTACACATGCCTCTGCTTCACTACACATGTCTCCGCTTCACTACACATGCCTCTGCTTCACTACACATGTCTCCGCTTCACTACACATACCTCCGCTTCACTACACATGCCTCTGCTTCACTACACATGCCTCTGCTTCATTACACATGCCTCCGCTTCACTACACATGCCTCTGCTTCACTACACATGTCTCCGCTTCACTACACATGCCTCTGCTTCACTACACATGTCTCCGCTTCACTACACATGTCTCCGCTTCACTACACATGCCTCTGCTTCACTACACATGTCTCCGCTTCACTACACATGTCTCCGCTTCACTACACATGCCTCCGCTTCACTACACATATCTCCGCTTCACTACACATGCCTCTGCTTCACTACACATGCCTCTGCTTCACTACACATGCCTCTGCTTCACTACACATGTCTCCGCTTCACTACACATGCCTTTGCTTCACTACACATGCCTCTGCTTCACTACACATGTCTCCGCTTCACTACACATGCCTCTGCTTCACTACACATGTCTCCGCTTCACTACACATGCCTCTGCTTCACTACACATGTCTCCGCTTCACTACACATGTCTCCGCTTCACTACACATGCCTCTGCTTCACTACACATGCCTCTGCTTCACTACACATGCCTCTGCTTCACTACACATGCCTCCGCTTCACTACACATGCCTCCGCTTCACTACACATGTCTCCGCTTCACTACACATGTCTCTGCTTCACTACACATGCCTCTGCTTCACTACACATGTCTCCGCTTCACTACACATGCCTCCGCTTCACTACACATGCCTCCGCTTCACTACACATGCCTCCGCTTCACTACACATGCCTCTGCTTCACTACACATGCCTCCGCTTCACTACACATGCCTCTGCTTCACTACACATGCCTCTGCTTCACTACACATGCCTCCGCTTCACTACACATGCCTCCGCTTCACTACACATGCCTCTGCTTCACTACACATGCCTCCGCTTCACTACACATGCCTCTGCTTCACTACACATGCCTCTGCTTCACTATACATGCCTCTGCTTCACTACACATGCCTCCGCTTCACTACACATGCCTCCGCTTCACTACACATGCCTCTGCTTCACTACACATGCCTCTGCTTCACTACACATGCCTCCGCTTCACTACACATGTCTCCGCTTCACTACACATGCCTCTGCTTCACTACACATGTCTCCGCTTCACTACACATGCCTCCGCTTCATTACACATGCCTCTGCTTCACTACACATGTCTCCGCTTCACTACACATGTCTCTGCTTCACTACACATGTCTCCGCTTCACTACACATGCCTCTGCTTCACTACACATGCCTCCGCTTCACTACACATGTCTCCGCTTCACTACACATGTCTCCGCTTCACTACACATGTCTCCGCTTCACTACACATGTCTCTGCTTCACTACACATACCTCTGCTTCACTACACATGCCTCCGCTTCACTACACATGCCTCCGCTTCACTACACATGCCTCCGCTTCACTTCACATGCCTCTGCTTCACTACACATGTCTCCGCTTCACTACACATGCCTCTGCTTCACTACACATGCCTCCGCTTCACTACACATGCCTCCGCTTCACTACACATGCCTCCGCTTCACTATACATGCCTCTGCTTCACTACACAAGTCTCCGCTTCACTACACATGCCTCCGCTTCACTACACATGCCTCCGCTTCACTACACATGCCTCCGCTTCACTACACATGTCTCCGCTTCACTACACATGCCTCCGCTTCACTACACATGTCTCCGCTTCACTACATATGCCTCTGCTTCACTACACATGTCTCCGCTTCACTACACATAACTCCGCTTCACTACACATGCCTCCGCTTCACTACACATGCCTCTGCTTCACTACACATGCCTCCGCTTCACTACACATGCCTTCGCTTCACTACACATGTCTCCGCTTCACTACACATGTCTCCGCTTCACTACACATGCCTCCGCTTCACTACACATGCCTCCGCTTCACTACACATGCCTCCGCTTCACTACACATGCCTCCGCTTCACTGCACATGCCTCCGCTTCACTACACATGTCTCTGCTTCACTACACATGCCTCCGCTTCACTACACATGCCTCCGCTTCACTACACATGCCTCAGCTTCACTACACATGCCTCCGCTTCACTACACATACCTCCGCTTCACTACACATGCCTCTGCTTCACTACACATGCCTCTGCTTCACTACACATGCCTCTGCTTCACTACACATGCCTCTGCTTCACTACACATATCTCCGCTTCACTACACATGCCTCTGCTTCACTACACATGTCTCCGCTTCACTACACATGCCTCTGCTTCACTACACATGTCTCCGCTTCACTACACATACCTCCGCTTCACTACACATGCCTCCGTTTCACTACACATGCCTCTGCTTCACTACACATGCCTCCGCTTCACTACACATGCCTCTGCTTCACTACACATGTCTCCGCTTCACTACACATGCCTCTGCTTCACGACGCATGTCTCCGCTTCACTACACATGTCTCCGCTTCACTACACATGCCTCTGCTTCACTACACATGTCTCCGCTTCACTACACATGTCTCCGCTTCACTACACATGCTTCCGCTTCACTACACATGTCTCCGCTTCACTACACATGCCTCTGCTTCACTACACATGCCTCTGCTTCACTACACATGCCTCTGCTTCACTACACATGCCTCTGCTTCACTACACATGCCTCTGCTTCACTACACATGTCTCCGCTTCACTACACATGCCTCTGCTTCACTACACATGCCTCTGCTTCACTACACATGTCTCCGCTTCACTACACATGCCTCCGCTTGACTACACATGTCTCCGCTTCACTACACATGCCTCCGCTTCACTACACATGCCTCCGCTTCACTATGCATGCCTCTGCTTCACTACACATGCCTCCGCTTCACTACACATGCCTCTGCTTCACTACACATGCCTCTGCTTCACTACACATGCCTCTGCTTCACTACACATGCCTCCGCTTCACTACACATGCCTCTGCTTCACTACACATGCCTCCGCTTCACTACACATGCCTCTGCTTCACTACACATGCCTCTGCTTCACTACACATGCCTCTGCTTCACTACACATGCCTCCGCTTCACTGCACATGCCTCCGCTTCACTACACATGCCTCTGCTTCACTACACATGCCTCTGCTTCACTACACATGCCTCCGCTTCACTACACATGTCTCCGCTTCACTACACATGCCTCCGCTTCACTACACATGCCTCTGCTTCACTACACATGTCTCCGCTTCACTACACATGTCTCTGGTTCACTACACATGTCTCCGCTTCACTTCACATGCCTCTGCTTCACTACACATGCCTCCGCTTCACTACACATGTCTCCGCTTCACTAGACATGTCTCCGCTTCACTACACATGCCTCTGCTTCGCTACACATGCCTCCGCTTCACTACACATGTCTCCGCTTCACTACACATGCCTCCGCTTCACTACACATGCCTCTGCTTCACTACACATGTCTCCGTTTCACTATACATGCCTCTGCTTCACTACACATGCCTCCGCTTCACTACACATGTCTCCGCTTCACTACACATGCCTCCACTTCACTACACATGTCTCCGTTTCACTACACATGCCTCTGCTTCACTACACATGCCTCCGCTTCACTACACATGCCTCCGCTTCACTACACATGCCTCCGCTTCACTACACATGCCTCCGCTTCACTACACATGCCTCCGCTTCACTACACATGTCTCCGCTTCACTACACATGTCTCCGCTTCACTACACATGTCTCCGCTTCACTACACATGCCTCTGCTTCACTACACATGCCTCCGCTTCACTACACATGTCTCTGCTTCACTACACATGCCTCCGCTTCACTACACATGCCTCTGCTTCACTACATATGCCTCTGCTTCACTACACATGCCTCCGCTTCACTACACATGTCTCCGCTTCACTACACATGCCTCCGCTTCACTACACATGCCTCTGCTTCACTACACATGCCTCCGCTTCAATACACATGCCTTCGCTTCACTACACATGTCTCCGCTTCACTACACATGCCTCCGCTTCACTACACATGCCTCCGCTTCACTACACATGCCTCCGCTTCACTACACATGCCTCCGCTTCACTACACATGTCTCCGCTTCACTACACATGCCTCCGCTTCACTACACATGCCTCTGCTTCACTACACATGCCTCCGCTTCACTACAGATGCCTCTGCTTCACTACACATGCCTCTGCTTCACTACACATGTCTCTGCTTCACTACACATGCCTCCGCTTCACTACACATGCCTCCGCTTCACTACACATGTCTCCGCTTCACTACACATGTCTCCGCTTCACTACACATGCCTCCGCTTCACTACACATGCCTCCGCTTCACTACACATGCCTTCGCTTCACTACACATGCCTTCGCTTCTCTACACATGCCTCTGCTTCACTACACATGTCTATGCTTCACTACACATGCCTCTGCTTCACTACACATGTCTCTGCTTCACTACACATGCCTCTGCTTCACTACACATGCCTCTGCTTCACTACACATGCCTCTGCTTCACTACACATGTCTCTGCTTCACTACACATGCCTCTGCTTCACTACACATGTCTCTGCTTCACTACACATGCCTCTGCTTCACTACACATGTCTCTGCTTCACTACACATGCCTCTGCTTCACTACACATGCCTCTGCTTCACTACACATGCCTCTGCTTCACTACACATGCCTCTGCTTCACTACACATGTCTCTGCTTCACTACACATGCCTCTGCTTCACTACACATGCCTCTGCTTCACTACACATGCCTCTGCTTCACTACACATGTCTCCGCTTCACTACACATGCCTCTGCTTCACTACGCATGCCTCTGCTTCACTACACATGCCTCTGCTTCACTACACATGTCTCCGCTTCACTACACATGCCTTCGCTTCACTACACATGCCTCTACTTATTTTCCTCTCTGTCTCTTCTTTTCACTTCAGTTTTATCCTCGCCTCTATATTTTTTGTCGTCACCTGATTCCACTTTTCTTCCATTGTCTCCGCTCCTATCTCCCTTCTTCCCTCTCCCTTTATCTCCTCTCTCTCCCCATTTCTCACCCTCCGTCTCTCTCTTTTCACCCCTCCATCTACTATTATTTCCCTCTATCTCCTATTATTTCCACCCTTTATTTCCTTTCATTTATCTCTCTACCTCTTCCTTTATCTCCTCTCCTTCATCTCCTTTAATTTCCCTTTATCTCCATATCTCATTATCTCCGGCTCCCTTTATTTACTATCCTCTCCCTTTACCTCCTTCCATCTCACTTTGTCTAATTCCCTCTCCCTTTATCTCAGTTTCCTTTGCTTCCCCTCTCTCTGTCTCCCTCCCTCTTCCTTTATATCCCTCCCTCTTCCTTTATAACCCTCCCTCTCCCTTTATATCCCTCCCTCTTCCTTTATATACCTCCCTCTCTCTTTATATCCCTCCCTCTTCCTTTATAACCCTCCCTCTCTCTTTATATCCCTCCCTCTTCCTTTATATCCCTCCCTCTTCCTTTATATACCTCCCTCTCTCTTTATATCCCTCCCTCTTTCTTTATATACCTCCCTCTCCCTTTATATCCCTCCTTCTCCCTTTGTACCCTTTTTCCTTTATCTCCCTCTCCTTTTATATACTTACCTTTCCCTTTATTTCCCTCTCACACTATATCTCCTCCTCTCCTTTGTCTCTCTCTATCCCCCTCCCTCCTTCTCTCTTTTTATCTCACTTCAGCTGTCTCCTACTCCCTTTATATTCTTCCCTCTCTCTTTGTCTTCCTCCTTCTTCCTTTATCTTCCTCTCTCTTCCTTTATCTCTCTCCCTCATTCTTTCTCTTCCTTGTATCTCCCTCTCCCTTTTTCCCGTTATCTCCCTTGTTCTTTATTTATTTCCCTCCTTCCCCCTTTATCTTCCTCCCTCTCCCTTTTCTATCTCCATCTTCCTATATTTCCCTCCATATATCCATTTATCTCCCTCTTTCTTCCGTTATCTCCCTCCATCTTCCTTTATCACCCTCCATTTCCCTTTCTTTCCCTCCGTCTTCCTTTATCTTCCTTCACTTTTGTAATCCTGCGCCTAATACATTCTTCCCTTCCAACTTTGTTTCTCTCCACTTTTCTCCATCTCCCTTCACTTTCCCCTCCCTCTACATTTCTACCCCCTTCCTCTACATTTCTACCCCCTTCCTCTACATTTCTACCCCCTTCCTCTACATTTCTACCCCCTTCCTCTACATTTCTACCCCCTTCCTCTACATTTCTACCCCCTTCCTCTACATTTCTTCCCCCTTCCTCTACATTTCTACCCCCTTCCTCTACATTTCTTCCCCCTCCCTCTACATTTCTACCCCCTTCCTCTACATTTCTTCCCCCTTCCTCTACATTTCTACCCCCTTCCTCTACATTTCTACCCCTTTCCTCTACATTTCTTCCCCCTTCCTCTACATTTCTACCCCCTTCCTCTACATTTCTACCGCCTCCCTCTACATTTCTACCCCCTTCCTCTACATTTCTTCCCCCTTCCTCTACATTTCTACCCCCTTCCTCTACATTTCTACCCCCTCCCTCTACATTTCTACCCCCTTCCTCTACATTTCTTCCCCCTTCCTCTACATTTCTACCCTCTTCCTCTACATTTCTACCCCATCCCTCTACATTTCTACTCCCTTCCTCTACATTTCTTCCCCCTTCCTCTACATTTCTACCCCTTCCTCTACATTTCTACCCCCTCCCTCTACATTTCTACCCCCTTCCTCTACATTTCTACCCCCTTCCTCTACATTTCTACCCCCTTCCTCTACATTTCTACCCCCTTCCTCTACATTTCTACCCCCTTCCTCTACATTTCTTCCCCCTTCCTCTACATTTCTACCCATTCCCTCTACTTTCTACCCCTTTCTTCAACTTCTCACCATTTTCATTTTTCTCCTCTCAGCCTTCTGTATCTTCCTACTGTCTCCCCTCATCCTACTGTCTCCCTTCATCCTACTGTCTCCCTTCATCCTACTGTCTCCCTTCATCCTACTGTCTCCCCTCATCCTACTGTCTCCCCTCATCCTACTGTCTCCCTTCATCCTACTGTCTCCCTTCATCCTACTGTCTCCCTTCATCCTACTGTCTCCCTTCATCCTACTGTCTCCCCTCATCCTACTGTCTCCCCTCATCCTACTGTCTCCCTTCATCCTACTGTCTCCCTTCATCCTACTGTCTCCCTTCATCCTACTGTCTCCCTTCATCCTACTGTCTCCCTTCATCCTACTGTCTCCCTTCATCCTACTGTCTCCCTTCATCCTACTGTCTCCCTTCATCCTACTGTCTCCCTTCATCCTACTGTCTCCCCTCATCCTACTGTCTCCCCTCATCCTACTGTCTCCCTTCATCCTACTGTCTCCCCTCATCCTACTGTCTCCATCCTACTGTCTCCCTTCATCCTACTGTCTCCCTTCATCCTACTGTCTCCCCTCATCCTACTGTCTCCCCTCATCCTACTGTCTCCCTTCATCCTACTGTCTCCCCTCATCCTACTGTCTCCCTTCATCCTACTGTCTCCCTTCATCCTACTGTCTCCATCCTACTGTCTCCCTTCATCCTACTGTCTCCCTTCATCCTACTGTCTCCCCTCATCCTACTGTCTCCCCTCATCCTACTGTCTCCCTTCATCCTACTGTCTCCCTTCATCCTACTGTCTCCCTTCATCCTACTGTCTCCCTTCATCCTACTGTCTCCCTTCATCCTACTGTCTCCCTTCATCCTACTGTCTCCCTTCATCCTGTCTCCCCTCATCCTACTGTCTCCCCTCATCCTACTGTCTCCCTTCATCCTACTGTCTCCCCTCATCCTACTGTCTCCCTTCATCCTACTGTCTCCCTTCATCCTACTGTCTCCCTTCATCCTACTGTCTCCCCTCATCCTACTGTCTCCCTTCATCCTACTGTCTCCCTTCATCCTACTGTCTCCCTTCCTCCTGTCTCCCCTCATCCTACTGTCTCCCTTCATCCTACTGTCTCCCTTCATCCTACTGTCTCCCCTCATCCTACTGTCTCCCTTCATCCTACTGTCTCCCCTCATCCTACTGTCTCCCCTCATCCTACTGTCTCCCTTCATCCTACTGTCTCCCCTCATCCTACTGTCTCCCCTCATCCTACTGTCTCCCCTCATCCTACTGTCTCCCCTCATCCTACTGTCTCCCTTCATCCTACTGTCTCCCCTCATCCTACTGTCTCCCCTCATCCTACTGTCTCCCTTCATCCTACTGTCTCCCCTCATCCTACTGTCTCCCCTCATCCTACTGTCTCCCCTCATCCTACTGTCTCCCCTCATCCTACTGTCTCCCCTCATCCTACTGTCTCCCCTTCATCCTACTGTCCCCCTTCATCCTAATGTCCCCATTCATCCTACTGTCTCCCTTCATCCTACTGTCCCCCTTCATCCTACTGTCTCCCTCATCCTACTGTCTCCCTTCATGCTACTGTCCCCCTTCATCCTACTGTCCCCCTTCATCCTACTGTCTCCCTCATCCTACTGCCTCCCCTCATCCTACTGTCCCCCTTCATCCTACTGTCCCCCTTCATCCTACTGTCCCCATTCATCCTACTGTCTCCCTTCATCCTACTGTCCCCCTTCATCCTACTGTCTCCCTCATCCTACTGCCTCTCCTCATCCTACTGTCCCCCTTCATCCTACTGTCCCCCTTCATCCTACTGTCCTCCTTCATCCTACTGTCCCCCTTCATCCTACTGTCCCCCTTCATCCTACTGTCCCCCTTCATCCTACTGTCCCCCTTCATCCTACTGTCCCCATTCATCCTACTGTCTCCCTTCATCCTACTGTCCCCCTTCATCCAACTGTCCCCCTTCATCCTACTGTCTCCCTTCATCCTACTGTCTCCCTTCATCCTACTGTCTCCCCTCTTCCTACTGTCTCCCCTCTTCCTACTGTCTCCCCTCTTCCTACTGTCTCCCCTCATCTTACTGTCTCCCATCATCCTACTGTCTCCCCTCTTCCTACTGTCTCCCCTCTTCCTACTGTCTCCCCTCATCCTTCTGTCTCCCCTCATCCTTCTGTCTCCCCTCATCCTTCTGTCTCCCCTCATCCTACTGTCTCCCCTCATCCTACTGTCTCCCCTCATTTTACTGTCTCCCATCATCCTACTGTCTCCCCTCTTCCTACTGTCTCCCCTCTTCCTACTGTCTCCCCTCTTCCTACTGTCTCCCCTCATCTTACTGTCTCCCATCATCCTACTGTCTCCCCTCTTCCTACTGTCTCCCCTCTTCCTACTGTCTCCCCTCATCCTTCTGTCTCCCCTCATCCTTCTGTCTCCCCTCATCCTTCTGTCTCCCCTCATCCTACTGTCTCCCCTCATCCTACTGTCTCCCCTCATTTTACTGTCTCCCATCATCCTACTGTCTCCCCTCTTCCTACTGTCTCCCCTCTTCCTACTGTCTCCCCTCTTCCTACTGTCTCCCCTCATCTTACTGTCTCCTCTTCCTACTGTCTCCCCTCTTCCTACTGTCTCCCCTCATCTTACTGTCTCCCCTCATCTTACTGTCTCCCATTATCCTACTGTCTCCCCTCTTCCTACTATCTCCCCTCTTCCTACTGTCTCCCCTCATCTTACTGTCTCCCCTCTTCCTACTGTCTCCCCTCTTCCTACTGTCTCCCCTCATCCTACTGTCTCCCCTCATCCTACTGTCTCCCCTCATCCTACTGTCTCCCCTCATCCTACTGTCTCCCCTCATCTTACTGTCTCCCATCATCCCACTGTCTCCCCTCTTCCTACTGTCTCCCCTCTTCCTACTGTCTCCCTTCATCTTACTGCCTCCCATCATCCTACTGTCTCGTCTCTTCCTACTGTCTCCCCTTGTCCTACTGTCTCCCCTCTTCCTACTGTCTCCCCTTACCCTTCTGTCTCACCTCATCCTTCTGTTTTTCCTTATACCCTCATACGTCTGTCTCACCACATTCTTCTGTCTCCCTTCCTCCTTCTGTCTCCCCTCATTCTTCTGTCTCCCCTCATTCTTATGTCTCCCCTCATTCTTCTGTCTCCCCTCATTCTTCTGTCCCCTATCATTCTTTTGTCTCCCCTCATTCTTCTGACTCCTATCATTCTTCTGTCTCCCCTCATTCTTCTGTCCCGTATCATTCTTCTGTCTCCCTTCATTTTTCTGTCTCCTCTCATTTTTGTCTCCTCTCATACTTCTGCCCCCCCATCATTCTTCTGTCTCCCCTCATACTTCTGCCCCCACCCCATCATTCTTCTGTCTCCCCTCATTATTCTGTCCCCTATCATTCTTCTGTCTCACCTCATTCTTCTGTCTATTCACATTCTTCTGTCTTTCATTCTGATGTCTCCCCTCATCCTTCTGTCTTCCCTTATCCTCTCTCACTCTTTCAATCCCCTCCCTTTCCTTCATTCTCTCCCTCGCTCCTTCCCTCCCCCCTCCCTCCCTCCCTCCCTCTCCCTCCCTCCCTCCCTCCCTCTCCCTCCCTCCCTCCCTCCCTCCCTCCCTCCCTCCCTCCCTCCCTCCCTCCCTCCCTCCTCCCTCCTCCCTCCCCCTCCCTCCCTCCCTCCCCCTCCCTCCCTCCCTGCCGTCTGGGTATTACAACAGTAAACATTCAAGGAGAAGCAAGGTCGTATCCAGTGTTCACATACTCTGCAGTGTTGACTCTCGTGCTTGTCTTGTGGTTCACCCCACTCACTCCCGCCCCCCTCTTACCCAGGCCCCCACTCCAACCCCCGCCCCCACCACCGCCCCCGCCCCAAAACTTTCATGCACTTCTTTCTGCATTCTCTCGCTATTTATTTTTATACTTAAACGTTCTACAAGAAATAGGCTGAGAGTTTTAGCCTTCAGAATTTTAGGGTTCCACTGAAGTTAAGTGTTGTCACATAGGTGATGTGTTTCAGCTGGTATGTGCTCGTTTGTGCTTGTTCAATGTGAGATTGGTAAAACTTATCTGGTTGGAGTTGTCCTGTTTAAATGTTGACGTTTGATCTAAGTACACGTTATAAAATACGACATCTGTTAAGTGAAGATATCTCCAGAGAATACTTACTATATCAAATTATTGATCCCTTTCTAACATCTAGCCTTTTACTTGTTTCGTAAGAGTTAGTCAGTGTATTCTAGTCCAGTTAACCCGTAAATCATGTGGCTTCTCAGCAGCCCTTTTGTTGATCACAAATAGATGAACGCAACTCAACCAAATATAAGTTGAGATCTTTAAAAACAAAGGTGTCTTAGCGGTAATAATTACAGTTAATGTAACTTGAATAAGTTACATTATACGTTACATAACTCTTGGAGTATAATTTAGTATTGTTACGCGCCCCTACTTCACTCCATTATATACAAAAATAAAAGGCCTGGTTAAAATAAGTTCTGTAATAATATATCGCGAACCACTGTATTACTAGCTAGATAAAGCAGGTTCGACTATATATTATTATCGGGTACAGTATGAATCAACAATACTCTCATTGTATTATATTGTATTATATCTTTCCCCATGATTATTATAATTATAATATTATATTATATTATTATTAGGTTAGGTATTACGAATGTGTAACCACTACTGTAGTGACCAATTGGTGGTTCTAGAATTGACGCCACGCGTCGCCTTCTGGCCGAGCTGAAGTCATACTATGAAGTAGTTGAGTGAGTCAGTCAGCTCCTAGCTCTGACTCGGTACGGGTCTTCAACACAAAGCTCCTAGCTTAAACTAAAACTTTATACCAAGTCTATTGTCTTGCCTTTGCCATTAGTTTCCTGAAGTCTGTTAATTCATGTCACTTATGAAAGATAACTATTTCGTTACCCTAGACCTTTCTAAAAGAGTTAAATGGTGAGATTAGTAGATTATTAATTGAAATTATTGTATCATACTCTGTTAATGAGAATTTGAACGTAAGATTGGGTTTCTTGCTGTATAGTATTTCATTTATAATTGCTTGTGGTTATTTTAATTCTCTAACCAAATACCAATGAAACTAAATGATTGGTAATAAAATAAAACTAGCAAAAAAAAATGGAGTTATTTGTGCCCCTATTGTTACGGTGAAGATTAAGTCGTAACAAATGGGTTGTCTGTCCGGGAGCTACTTACCCTGAAGTACATATTTGTTTTGCATTAAAATTAAGCTCCCTTGCGAGAATTAAGAAAATGGATCCAGAAATTAAGTCATTATTAGATGAATTAACAGAGGCTACTCTTGACACTTTAAAATTACAGACGTGTTGGCAAATAGCTAGACAGTTAGATATACCTTATAATAGATACCATAGCGCAGAGACTCTTAGGTCCCTAATTAAGGATAGATTATTTCCGAAATCCCAAGCAATGCCAGAACTAGATTTGGAAGATAGTTTTATTTCCCAGTTCGAGGAAGTAGAAATCCCACGGACGGGAACTGCCTTAAATAATGAAGTTGAACCAGGGTTTACAAGGCCTTACTACTCGGTCCAGTCTCAAAGCTCTCCCCCGTTCATTTCCCCGGAGTATGTATCAGTGGTTGGAACGAACCCTCAGTCAAATGACGGGGATAATTTTAGGTCTGGTGCTCGTCCCAAAATACTTCCGGAGAAGACGCCCGAATTCCCCTCGGTGTCATTACCTCTTGGGAATTTCACGTCCGAACAACTAGAGAGAATAGAACGCATATTACTATTACAAAACTCTCAAATCGAAGCTAGAAGACGTCTAAACGAGGAAGAATTTAGGCATGAAAGGTTTCGTTTTGAAACAAAGCAGAAGGGAGTTCCGGAAGAAGGAGACGTGAAGAGCACGGTAACCGGGTTTGACTTGCATAAAGCAGCTCTGATGGTACCTAAGTTTAACGAAACAGACTTAGATGAATTCTTTGAAATTTTTGAGAATCAGGCACGTTCAATGGGCTGGCCCAAAGACAAATGGGCCACATTGCTGCACACGTCTCTATATGGAAAGGCGCAGTCTTGTGTCGCCTCCTTACCATATGAGTTTTATGTCCAGTACAACGTAGTAAAGAGAACTATTTTAGAAGCATATGACATGCTCCCTATTAGTTACCAAATAGCTTTTCGTTCCATGAAACGGCAAACAGGACAAACTTATTTAGATTTTGCCCGAGGGAAAGCAGTGGCGTTTGAACGTTGGTGTCGAGCTTCTCGGGTCACGACTTTAAAAGATCTATCACAATTAATGTTACTAGAAGATTTGTATGCAAATTTTCCAGAGGGAGTTCGCCAGTATCTTGTTGGCCATCCGCAAACGACGTTGTTAGAGACTGCCGCGCTGGCAGACAACTTTGAGATTTCCCAGAAGTTGGTACAATCTGAAAGCAGCCAGGTTATCAAACCAGCAACGAGACCCGAACCTGCGAAGCCTTTCGGTAAGCGACCTACCCAACCCGTTCACTCCCGTGTAACAAGTAAACCCGAAGTAAAACACCAAATTCAATCGAGCCCATCCTATAGACCAGATAGGTCATGGGAAAAAATTAAATGTTCGTACTGTTCGAAGCTGGGACATTTCAAATCCCATTGCTTTAAGCGTGATAGGGACCAGGGAAGGAGTCCATCCTATAGATTGCCCACACAAATAATATCCTCTACGACTCATCCAAGGAAGTCCGAGCCAAGAGTAGACGCACTGTCCCAAGGAAAAGGAACAGATCCTCCTAGTTGACTAAACAGAATATGGGTATCATCGTCAAACTTGTCAAGAGCTATGAGTCCTTACTTTTCCAAAAGCAAAGTAGGAATTACCGATAGCCAGTTGTTGCAAGTAAATTCCTTTAGGGATACGGGGTCCTACTTAACATTATTAAGAGAAGGACTGTTATCATTCCCCGCCGGATCATATACGGGTTTCGACGCTCTGTTGGAAGCTTTTGGTGGCTCCACTACGCGAGTACCCCTGTACAAGTTATATGTTGAAACTCCTATTTTTACAGGCTGGACGTCAATCGGAGTGTCTCCAACTAACTTCCCCATAAAAGACGTAGACCTATTGATTGGGAACGACTTAGCGGAAGAAGGAATATGGGAAGAGCCCATAGTTATGGAAAATCCAACCGAGGAAAATTACGTCATCGAAGCCCGACGAACGGAACCTACCCTCTTTCCTCTGAGCATAGTAACCCGGGCAATGACCAAACAGTCGCGTTCTCTGTTGGTATCGGAGGAAGTCATGGACGACGTCGACGTAGGAGTAGGAGACATTCAACGAAAGCTCGAGTGTCGAGCCAACAATCCACCCAGAACCGATACCAGTTCCTAAGTCGGTGGTTTCCGAAATAGATTTATTCTCGAAGGAGGATCTAGTAAGAGAACTCCGAATAGACCCCTCCTTAAGTGACATCAGGAAGCTTGCTGTATTGAGAGAAGAAGCCCTTAAAAGTGACAGCTCTTACTATTGGGAGAAGGACTTACTGAAAAAGAAACTAGGATCTCTTAAAAGTGATCATCTAGTGGTCTTGCCTACCCCGTTTAGAAATTTAGCATGCAAGTTTGCTCATGACAGTCCTCAAGGTGGACATTTGGGACAAAAGAAGACTTTTAGAAAAATTGCTAAGCACTTCACATGGCCAAAAATGAAGGAAGAAGTGGAACGGTATGTAAGAAGCTGTTCCGTGTGTCAACTAGTAGGCAAACCTGCACATAATCCACCTGCGCCGTTGAACCCTATACAAGTAAGAGGCGAACCCTTTTCACGTCTGGTGATCGACTGTGTCGGCCCGCTACCCAAGACTCGGCAGGGCAACCAGTTCTTGTTCACTATCATGGACACCGTCACCAGGTACCGGGAAGCAGTTCCTCTCAGGAGGATTAATGCTCGCCTAATAGTGAGAGCACTGATTAAGTTCTTCTCTCACTTCGGATTTCCAAGGGAAGTTCAATCGGATCAATGGTCGAATTTTACTTCAAAATTTTTCCGTGAAGCCTTGGCTCAGTTAGGGGTCAAGACGGTTTACGCGACGGCCTATCGACCCCAATCACAAGGCGTGGTGGAAAGGTTCCATCAAACTTTGAAGATTATGATGAGGTCCTATTGTTTACAGTATTCCAAAGATTGGGATGAAGGTATTCCACTACTCTTGTTTGCCCTAAGAGAAAGCGAACAAGACAACTTGAAGTTTTCGCCATTTGAGTTAATATATGGGCATCAAATTAGAGGACCAGTACAGGTTCTCAAAGAAGCTTGGACCGGGGAAGAAACTCCGACTTTCAGGAGCTCTCCTACCTTAATGAAAGAACGCCTGAGCCTAGCTAGAGAATTGGCCGCCGAAAACTTACGACATGCACAGAGTAAGATGAAGGAGGAATACGATCGTCGAACTAAACTTCGTTCATTTGAACCAAAAGATCAAGTTCTGGTTCAACGATTTCATCAGGGACATGCTCTACAGCCCAAATTTGAAGGTCCTTTAGAAATCGTGAAGCGCCTAAGTGACGTGAACTACTTGGTAAGGACGCCGAAGAAGAGGAACTCACAACGGACGTATCACGTTAACCAACTTAAACCCTATTCAGGAATCGTTTCACCAGTTTCTACTATAACTCCTCTGAACCAAGAACGGGTTCCAGTAAGTTCGGATGAAATGATAGGAATACCAGTTCTTCTGAACAATTCGACAGCCTTAAAGAATTTAAATTCTCTACTGATAAATCTGGAAGTGGACAAAGGACACGAAATAAAATCCCTGATTAAGGCAAATCTCCACCTATTCAACGACGTCCCAAAACCATGTACGTTGGGTGTGCACGATGTTACTCTCAGAGAACCTACTCCAATCAAGCAATCTCCCTACAGAGTGAGTCCCAAAAAACAAGGTGAGCTAGAGGCAGAGGTGAACTTCTTACTCTCACACGGGTTGATAAAACCAAGTAACAGTCCTTGGGCATCCCCGTGCATTCTAGTCCCCAAACCAGACGGGACCTCCCGTATGTGCAAGGATTTTAGAAAAGTCAATGCTGTAACAGTACCTGATGGGTTTCCAATACCCAGAATTGACGACTTAATAGACAAGGTCTCCAGAGCTAAGTATATCAGTAAATTGGACTTGTTAAGAGGGTATTACCAAGTCCCGTTGTCACCAAGAGCTCAAGAGATATCGGCTTTTACGATACCTGGTGGCCTATACAAGTATTGCATTATGCCCTTTGGCTTCTGTAACGCTGCCACTACGTTCCAGCGTATTATGAACATGCTTATGAGAGGATTGGATGGAGTAGAAGCTTAGACGACTTAATCGTATACAGCAACAGTTGGCCCCAACACCTTAGACAGCTTAAAGCCTTGTTTGATGCCTTAAGTAAACATAATTTTACAGTGAATTTGTCCAAGTGTGAGTTTGGCCAGACGAAAATTAAATACTTAGGATTTCGGATTGGACAAGGTGAAGTCGCTCCTTTGAACGCCAAAGTAAAGGCCCTCTTAGAATTTCCTACCCCTAAGGATAGGAAAAGCGTATCAAGATTTTTAGGAGTTGCCGATTACTACCGTCGGTTCTGACCGAATTTTGCACAGGTAGCTTTTCCCCTAACTGAATTAACAAGTCCAAAAACAGTTTTCATGGACCCAGGACTGTGAAATTGCTTTTAATCGTTTAAAAAGATTACTATCCTCTTCCCCAGTATTGCTAAGTCCTGATTTTAATAAACCATTCCGCTTATAAATAGATGCCAGTGCGTATGCTTTGGGAGCCGCATTGTTACAGAAGGCTCCAAATTCTGACCTATTACAACCTGTTTCTTATTTTTCTTCTAAGTTAAAGAAACACCAAATTAATTATTCAACTATAGAAAAAGAAGCCTTAGCTCTCGTTGTATGCCTAGAGAATTTTGATGTATATTTAGGATCTTCTACCCATCAGGTATCGGTGTACTCCGATCACAATCCTTTGACCTTCATAAATACTATGAAATCGAAGAATGCGAGAATACTTCGTTGGGCTTTGAGAATTCAACCCTTCTCTATCTCTATTTCCCATATAAAAGGAAAACATAATCTCAATGCTGATGCCCTCTCTAGGCCTTGAAATTTTTATTAATATACCTTTATTTTAACAGTATGAGTCGGTACCTTTAAGACCATCTATGTTTTTTTTTTTTTTTTTTTTTTTTTATATTTTATTTAGAACAACACAATACAAGAGTTAGATAAAGACAAAAACAGGTCTTACACAGAATAAATCATTAACAACCACACAAACATGAACTTGAGATAACACAAATATCCCTCCTCACCCATACATGAAAACCCCTACACCTATGATAACAAATAGACGACTAATTCCAATTGCATTGTTATATGATTAACAAAACACACCATAATATGCATATATTGTCACGTTGTAAATTATAAAGTATGACACCTTATACGTTAAATACAATTAACGTAATGTATTGAGAATAAGGTAAAAACAATATGTTCATCAAACACAGAATATATTAATAAACAAGAATCCAACACACTGACACCTCTACAAGCATCTAAAACATGCATATGAATAACATACATAGAACAATCCCACTGCAAAATCAAACACATATATATAGTATACTCGTCACAAACCATGAATACACATCATACGCCCAAGTTCATACACATTCACCCGCTACATACCAGGAGGCGACCCCGTTTTCACCCCTGACTGCCCATCAACATAACACATTGTACCATCCCTACCCTGCCCCCACCCACCTAATTTACAAATTTAATAAAACCTCTAATGTAAGGTCTCTATATCCCTCAGAGAAATCCCGCTCCCACCTCCTCCCATAAAGTTCTCTATTACGGCACAACGTTTTATAAACCGTAACAGCCAATACCCTCCTCTTCACCTCACTTACCCCTTTCCCCCTCATTCCCCACATAATGTAGACATAATCTACCATAATGTACCCCACAGCCCTAATAATACTTTCATCCATACCCCCCACATCAAGACTCAATGCCCGCAGAACAGAGAAGTATTGACCACTTATCTTATGCAACACCCTGCTCAACCAACCCCTGACGCTCCCCAACCCCTCACAAAAATACACTACATGGAATGCAGAATCCTCCCCGCCACATATTCCACATACCCCCCCCCCTCAACCACCCGTCTAGCTCGTAAGACCACTCCCGATGGTAAAATCCCATGCAAAAACCGATACATCACCTCACGTCCACGGGGTTGTAACCTTAACCTACCAAACCGTCTCCATATACATCCCGTCATACATGGGGAAAATCCCCTCCACCGGAGCCACAACCCTTTCCGCCGACATCCTACACAGCCTACTTATTTTTACCTTACCCAGATCCCTAACCATCACCACTGCCCTCAAAATAGTTTCACACTCCCTCAACTCCATCCCAGAAAACATGCGTTTCAATTTATTGTGTACCCTAACCAACCAACCCCCACTCACACCCCCCCTCATCACCTCCCTTTTAATGAAGATACATTTGACCCTCCTCTTTAAGTTCATTAAACCCAACCCCCCCTGACGCACAGGTAACATTACTACATCCCTTCTAAGCCAGTCACAACCTGAACCCCACAAAAATTTAAAAACCCCTCTTAGTATAGTTGCAATTGCCGTCCCCGTTAAAGGGAACACGGCAGCCACATGCCAAACCTTGCTATACAATAAAACGTTAATTACAATGGCACGCTGCACAAGGGTCAAATGATAAGGCCGCAATGCTCCCAATCGACCCAGCATCCTTTCTACCAACCTGACCGAATTATTAACACGTGCAACCTCAAGATCATCAGCATAGATTAGACCACAAATTTTTAATGACATCACCCTCTTCTTTACAACTACACTACCCCACTCGACCCTCTCCCCCCAAGTTCCTAACCCCATAACCATGGACTTCTCCGAATTTACCCTCATACCAGTTGCACATGCAAACGTGTCGACCACTCCATCTAAGGCGTTTATGGACATCCCCTCTCTAACCAATACAGTGGTATCATCCACATACCCTATGAGAACAGGCCAAACGCCCCCAGTACCCCCCCAACCCCTTCACTAACGCCCATATGACGCTCCACCATTCTATAAAAGGGGTCCTGTATGCATGCAAATAAAAGCTGTGACATAGGACACCCCTGTCTAAGACCTCTGCCCATTACAATCCTCCCCCCTAATCTTCCATTAATCTGTACTCTCACCATTGCCCCTCTATATAACGCCTCTACCCATCCCACTATTTCTTCCCCATAGCCCTGTTTCCTAAGGATAGCTCTCAACGCCTCTCGCTCCACCCTATCATAAGCTCTTGCCAGTCAAGTGCAACCAAACCCCCCCCTCTTCCCCCCCCTTTTTCTTCCACGAAATCCCTTAAAAGACCATGTCCCACCCCCATAGACCTACCTGGCAACCCAAACTGGGTTTCCGATACAACCCTCCCTACAACACACTTAATCCTATTTCCTAAAATTTTTGCAAATAACTTATAATCCGCGCATAACAACGATATTGTTCTATAGTCCCTGAGCGAACGCTGTTCCTTACCCTTCGGTACCAAAACAACTACAGCTGTTGCCTGTCTTTCGCCCAACCTTCCCCTTACCTTCATCAAGTTCAGTAACCTCACCAAAAAACCTTTTATTAACTCCCAATGCTGTTGATAAAACTCCGCCGGCAGTCCATCGATTCCCGGTGCTTTGCCCTTTCGCATGGCACTCAAAGCTCTCCATATTTCCCCCTCAGTTATGTCCCCCCCCCAAAGCTTCCCTATCACTGTGTCCTAACCTACATGGCACACTTCCACACACCCTCTCTAAATCCCCTAATCCTACCCCTTCCTCCCGCCAATACTTTTCGTACCACATATCCGCAAACAACCCCATCCCATCCGTAGTGTGGATAACCTGACCCGCCCTATACCCGCCCACCGACTCAAGAACCTCCAAACATGGAATAGCTGTTGCCTGCCGACGTTGTTTTTGTCTGCGCAACACACACGAAGACGGCCTATCTCCCCATAACACCTCCTCCACCCCCGCCATTATTAATATACCTTTATTTTAACAGTATGAGTCGGTACCTTTAAGACCATCTATGTTGTGGAGAAAGCTGGAGATGATGTAGGACTGCTGTCTATGTTACAATCTCTGCTACTATGACAGATGCTACCCACCACCGAGAGTACAAGTCAATGGCGACCGTCAGTCGCGAGGGGGGAGGTGTTACGCGCCCCTACTTCACTCCATTATATACAAAAATAAAAGGCCTGGTTAAAATAAGTTCTGTAATAATATATCGCGAACCACTTTATTACTAGCTAGATAAAGCAGGTTCGACTATATATTATTATCGGGTACAGTATGAATCATCAAAAGTACTCTCTTTGTATTATATTGTATTATATTATATCTTTCCCCATGATTATTATAATTATAATATATTATTATTAGGTTAGGTATTACGAATGTGTAACCACTACTGTAGTGACCAATTGGTGGTTCTAGAATTGACGCCACGCGTCGCCTTCTGGCAGAGCCGAAGTCATACTATGGAGTAGTTGAGTGAGTCAGTCAGCTCCTAGCTCTGACTCGGTACGGGTCTTCAACACAAAGCTCCTAGCTTAAACTAAAACTTTATACCAAGTCTATTGTCTTGCCTTTGCCATCAGTTTCCTGAAGTCTGGTAATTCATGTCACTTATGAAAGATAACTATTTCGTTACCCTAGACCTTTCTAAAAGAGTTAAATGGTGAGATTAGTAGATTATTAATTGAAATTATTGTATCATACTCTGTTAATGAGAATTTGAACGTAAGATTGGGTTTCTTGCTGTATAGTATTTCATTTGTAATTGCTTGTTATTTTAATTCTCTAACCAATACCAATGAAACTAAATGATTGGTAATAAAATAAAACTAGCAAAAAAAATGGAGTTATTTGTGCCCCTATTGTTACGGTGAAGATTAAGTCGTAACAGTATACTTATATATCACAATTATTATGTAAATATAATCATATGGTGCTATGAACACGTTTGACAAGATGTTGTACTACTCTTAGTATGTTCGGTCGGTACATTGCTATGATGAGTGGTACTCGTAAGTACAAGAGTAATATTGCGCAAGTGTGTCTTTGTTTAAGTGTTCGGTATGTGCTCAGATTGACTCGACTTAGAATGTAACTGACAGTAACAAGTCCCTAAATAAGCTAACTTCTTAATCATCAAGGCAATCAAACAATATGATGACACATTCGCCAAACAGCAGTAATGCTCGAAGCAGCACTAAACAGCACAGCGTCAGGCAAGAAACAAGGATACAACCATCACCAAATCCTCCCTGGAGGCATAAAGCCCCCTTTTTACTGAAATTGAGTTCAGAATCCCAAATTCCAGACTACGAAAGTGCATAGATGCCAGAAAAAATGTAGGTTAAGAGTTGAACTCGGGACCAGAGATATAAAGAGTGTCTCGCGATACACGACGTCGGAAACCGTCAAATATCACTTAATTCAAATATTGATCTGTGAAGAGAGTTGCACATAGTTAAGAGACATATGTTCCTGCTCATCATAGGAGGCATACTCTACAAAAACAATAACTCACTCAAGAGATGTTTCATCTACGAGCAACAGCGACATAGAGGCAGGGCCTGCAGATCCAAAGTCATGTGTGGTATCAACTTGAGTCTGACCCCTAACAGCTAAACAAGTGGGCAGGTAGTTTACAGAGTGCTAACAGCCAATCAGAACTCTTCCCTAGCGAGCACAATGAGAGATGTAGTTGTTACATCCTACCTACATACGATAGCTATTATCGGTCAAACATAAAGTATGAAATTTTCGTTTTAGCTATTAGTGAAAACATCAGCAATATAAATTTGTATGAAAAACCATATATACAAAATATTTAATGCATCCTTTTCAGAGGGTACAACAGTGTTTTCTCAGTTTATTGTGGGATTACAGAATTTCACATGCTTGTGTGGCCAGAATATACAGGGAGAGAATGGGGCTCACTGATGTGCCTGGGCTGACAAACATGGATTGTAAACCAGGTGCCTGGGCTGACAAACATGGATTGTAAACCAGGTGCCTGGGCTGACAAACATGGATTGTAAACCAGGTGCCTGGGCTGACAAAGAAACATGGATTGTAAACCAGGTGCCTGGGCTGACAAAAATGGATTCTAAACCAGACTGCCTAGCATTTGAGTTTTTTGTGGCCGAGTGGTGTAGTGTGTCAGTTTAAGAACTTTGCCCATCTACCTGTAGTGGGATCGAATCCTGCTGACTGTAACATTTCTATGTCGTGCCATAGAGGTAAAATTTGCGATTTTGGCTTAAATAGCAATGCTCTTCTTGCCGAATAAGGCAAGCGAAAACTCGTGTATGCAATAATTTCGCACATGGTGGGTGAAAACCACTCACCATGAAGCGGGCCAAAACAACATGGCAAGTCGCAGTGTTATTGATTAATTCCACTCGTTCGTGGTTACAGTAATATAAAATACTGCTTGTTGAGGCTAGTACATCAAACGGGAAGAAGAATTAAATTAGCTCAGAGGCACCCACACCACCGTATGTCCTCGGATCACAGTAAAACACCTAGCTCTGCTGGGTGCGTGATTCTTGTAGGATTGCGTGGTCCAGTGGGAACGTCATGTGTGATTTTCGCTCACCCTGAGGCGAGCCAAAACAACATGGGTTCGAATCCTTGCCTAGTCGCAGTGTTGTCATATATATATATATATATATATATTGCATTAAAAATCTATGATATATATATTTTATATTCTCTAATCAATTTCCACTGACTTACGGCAAGAACAAATTTTCATTCGGCTTATCAAGCACCAAACATACATACACACACACACACCAGTTTGGAACCCACACCTGGTCAAACACGTCAAGAAATTAGAGAAAGTGCAAAGGTTTGCAACAAGGTTAGTCCCAGAGCTCAGGGAAATGTCCTATGAAGAAAGGGAGAAATCAGCCTAATGACACTGGAGGACAGGATGGCTAGGGGAGACATGATAACGAAATACAAAATACTGCGTGGAAGAGGCAAGGTGGACAGAGACAGGATGTTCGAGAGAGGGGACTCAGAAACAATTGATCATACTTGGAAGCTGAAGACTCAGATGAGTCAAAGGGATGATAGTAAGTATTTCTTTAGTCATAGAGTTGTCAGGAAGTGGAAAAGTCTGGCAAGTGATGTAGTGGAGGCAGCAACCATACATAGCTTTAAGACAAGGTATAATAAATCTCATGGAGCAGGGAGAGGACCTGGTACTGATAAATGAAGAGGCGGGGCCAGAAGCTGAGTCTCGACCTCTGCAATCACAATTAGATGAGTACAATTATGTGAGTACACACACACACACACACACACACACACACACACACACACACACACACACACACACACACACACACACACATACTAGTTATATTTTTTCGTTGACGGTTATGTTAATAAAACCATTTGTTGATCAGGCCTAACTTAGAAACCTCAGGTAACTTAACTCAATCTAAGATCACTTTTGAGCCAAATTCTGCTGAATATGTCGTAGGTCAGTTTAATTAAATTTTTACTCTGCTTATTTAACAGAAAATACCCTTGTTTCATAGGCTCATTCGGCAGTGACATATGTAAATACTGTAAGTTTATTCAGGTATACACAAATACAGTTACATAGATTATCATACATAGCAGCATATGTGTAGAGAACTTAGGATAACCTAAAAAAAGTCAGTGACTTATTTCCATTGGGGTCCTTTTAATGCCTTATTATTATATTATAAAGGATATAATTTCTTATTATACCATAAAGGAGATAATACCTTATTATTATACTATAAAGGAGATATACTAAGCATAAGGTAAAAAGAGTTATTTACATTTACATGTGTGCTAGCTAAAAAAATAAAAAATCATTCTCCTACCTTTCCGTAGCTACATTCATTAGGCACCTTTTGGCACTCTTCTTGAACTGGTTCATGCTATGACTGGCTTTGACATGTGCAGGCAGTCTGTTCCATTCCTTTATTGTTGTACAATAAAAGGTGTTTGAAGCCTGGCCACTGACTGTGGCTACTACAAAGTTGTGCTCTCTACCTCTATTACTATCATTGCATCGGTTCCCAGCCTTGACAAAATTAACAGCATGATATTCTGTACACTGTAAGCCATTTTATAAACTTGATTTAACTTAAGTTATTTTACTCCGTCTTCAATATTCAGCAAGTCCAATTGCTGTAATTCATCCTGGCCTACATTTCCTCTTGGACCCAGGTCCAGGATAAATCTTACCATTTTGTTCTGGGTGATTTGCAGTCTATCTTTCAGTTTTTTTTTTCAAGGCAAAGTGCCATGATGAGCAAGCGTAGTCCATATGACATTGTATAAGGGCTAGACATAGGGTCCTGCGAACTCAGTAGGTAGACACTGTGCTTGTCTGTAGAGGAACTTCAGTCTGGTATTCACTTTCCTTACTACTCTGTTCCCGACATGCATGGGTAAAGGGGATTCCCAGATATTTTACTGAGGAAACTGAAGTGATGGGTTTCCCATTACACCGGACATTAAAATTATTTACCCTTCTCAGTTTTTGTTTCGTGCCAAAGAGTATGGCTTCTGTTTTCCCGAGGTGTAACGATAGTTTGTTGTCTACTAACCATTTGCTGCAGGACTCCAGTTCTAGCGTTATTACGTTAACCATATCTTGTGAATCTTTACCTAACACTAACAGAACACTGTCATCCGCATACAGCATTTGACACTGATGGGCATGTCATTTACATAAGAATAATAAGGGAATACTACCTTGGGGAAATCAACATGCAATGCAGGGGTCCTGATTCTGTTTTGTTGATTTTGGTAATTTGTTTCCTATTGCTAAGACAGGACTTAAATCAGTCTATGGAACCTATGCCGATAGCTTAAAGCCTGATTGGTAACTATGAAGAATGTTGTTGTCATTAAGATACTTAACTACTTGACAGTACACCGCCCTCTCTAGAATTTTGGATATTGCACTAACAGGTCTATAGTTGCTGACATCAGACCTACTATTTTTCTTGAAGACAGAAGTAACTCTGGCCTCTTTGAACCCCTCCGGCACGGTATAAGTGGTGATGGACAAATTTATTATGTGAGCAATGGGTTGACAATTCAGAGGCATCATCTTTTAGGAACTTAAATGGGCCGGTGCTCTTAGTTGGGTTTAACATGCATAGTTCTTTTTGTACGAAGTCATGAGATATACTTACTAGATGACAACTGTTTGGGGTTACCCCTTCATTAGTATATATAAGGCCTGTCATCCTGGGTGTAAAGGGGGAGCAAGGAGCAGAACAAACACAGCTGAATAACTTAGAAATATATTTTCCTTCACCAAGAGCAATAGTACTTATGTACAGCTGTGTACACTATATACAGTTGGAAATGTATGTGTACAACACGGTTCGTTAAAGGTCAAGACACAGCCAGGAGACAGAATGGACAACCGTGCTCAATCAGCTCTAGAATGGAAATGACAAGGGTGGACCGGTGGGTGGTGACCACAACACCTCCACGATTGCCAGACCCATCTTCTCATTGGCTGAACCTTGGTACTGATCGAACGATGGGGCCCCATCATTCGATCCTAGTACTGGTTCGCTGGTTGGGGAGATAGCTTTTCAATGAGGGTGTGTACATGCGCCGAATAAAGGTTACGTACTCTTTGCATGCCACAGTGGTGATGGACAAATTTATTATGTGAGCAATGGGGATTGACAATTCAGAGGTATCATCTTTTAGGAACTTAGACGGGATGTTATCAGGGCCGGTGCTCTTAGTTGGGTTTAACCTGCTTAGTTCTTTTTGCACGAAGTCATGAGATACTAGTATGTTTTAAACTTATCAGAATCTGTGTTAAAGGTATTTGATGCAGTTGGTAGTTTACTCACTAGTGTTGATGCGACAGTTGTGTTGTATGAATTAAAACAATTTGCCACTTTAGTTGTTTCGTGGCATACCTCGTTATCGATAGTGAGTACTATGTTAGATCTATCTACTGGTTTATGGCTATACCCCAACTGTTTTAGTTGTTGCCAGAGCTTTCTAGGGTTATTGCTGTACTCTTCGATTTTTGAGCAGTAGTGCCTTGCCTTTGTTCCTTTTACAAGTCTCTGCACTTTGTTCCTCACCCTTTGGAATTAATTTAGTGCTGCAAATATCCTGTATGTTTGCCTTAAATCTTTTTAGCAGCTGGTTTCTGAATTTCATATTATCTAATATCTCAGTAGTCATCCAGGGTTCAGTTCTTCGTTTGATCCTAACCTCTTTAACTGGTGCAATATTATCAAGGATGGTAGTGAACATTGTTTTGAATTTTTCCCAGGCATCATTTACGTCGGTGCAACTTATCACTGTTCTGCCAAATTGTATAGCCTATTTACTAGTGTTTCTTTACTGTAGTTTCTAGTTAATCTCATTTTTAATGTCCTGTGTAGGCCTATCCATTCCCTAGTGATTTTCCTGGTGCAGTAAATAATGAAGTGACCATTAAGGCCTATGGTAATGAGGCCTGACTGACTAATGTTCTCAGAGCGGTTACAAAGTATGTGGTCAATTTGGGTAGCTGAGAATTGAGTGATCCGGGTTGGTGTATTAATTAGTTGAGTGTAACTATTTAAACCTAGAATTTGTTTATACCTTTTACATAGCCCGTTATTTTACTGTTGAAAACAGATATTGAAGTCATCCAGTAAAACTATCTCGCAATTGTTATCAAGTCCGGACATGACTATGGAAAAGTCCTCTAAGAACTGGTCCTGGGTGGGAGGGCGGTAACTAGTTCCTACGAAGATGGATTTGATCTTGGGAAGCAACACTTCAAACCATAGAATCTCCAGTTTGTCATTTAAATCAGGCGTTGAATTATAGGTTAAGTCATTCCTTATGTAGGCACATACCCCACCACCTTTTCTGTTCCTATCTAAGGGATTTATATTGTAACCTTCTATTTTGACCTCTTCGTCAGTCACCGTATCATCCAACCAGAATTCAGAGATGGATATAACTGCCGCCCTAGTTCAGTTAGCTAGAATCCTAATCTCTGCTAATTTTGGAAAAAGTGATCTTGCGTTGACATGAATAAAGTGAAGGTCTGTTTTCATAAAACAATCACAATCATCAGTATATGACAAGGGGGCATTTGTATTAAAATTATGTAAATCAGTGTCATCACTGCTGGAAGGTGACTGTGTCAAAGTGCATTTGTTACAAACAAAATGAAATCTGGTACCATTACCATAATAGAACACACATCCATTATGCACCCACCCCTTATACAGTTTACATAACGTAACTTTACTGTTATTCTTTGGTACCTTAGTACAGTGTATACATATGTCTGGTGGTGTCTGAGATAATAATAATGGTTCTATTGCCTCACAGTGACCTATGTTTGCATTACATATAGTCACTTATCTGCCTGTTCTGCACCTGTACCATAATTTGAGGTCCTGGATTAGTATGGATATCACCACTTAATATCGCAATCATAAAAGTTGTGCACCTCGTGTAGCGATATTTTTATTCCAACGTTTGAATATATATGATTTTTGAGGTAAATGGTTAAGAAAACCGACAAGTTGAAGAATTAGAC
Organism: Cherax quadricarinatus; assembly: GCF_038502225.1. Lineage (NCBI taxonomy): Eukaryota > Metazoa > Arthropoda > Malacostraca > Decapoda > Parastacidae > Cherax > Cherax quadricarinatus. The sequence continues at coordinate 26,140,498 of NC_091345.1, forward strand.
ACTTTTGCAACATTTAGGAATTAACGTCATGGAAAAGTTTCGCCAGCTAGCGCAGTTAGAGGTAATTAGTCCTGGTTACCTCAAACTCCTCCTCACCTTCCATTTTTCTCTGCAATGGACTTAAGAAATCACTGACTGGCCAAACGTTTTCCACAATAAAGCTTCCCATTGTTGCAAAAGTGTCGTTCTTTATGGTGACTGGTGATTCACAGCTGACATAATACATCTTCAGAATTTATGAATTACAAATAAAATATTCGAAACAGAGAAGAAGTAAAATATGAGTAGTTGGTGTAGTTTATGAACTATATAGAAAATATTAAAATGGTAATATACAGTAATTAAGACATCAAAACTGTGAAGCAGATGAATTAAATATGACCTAAAAATTTTAAGAGAAGATTAAACACTGAGTTAAAGTTTTCAAATGAATTAGAGAAAACGGCAAAATGACATACACATTTAAGAATACATTAATAAGACAACATTAATGACTGGGTAATTACTTCAAATTCAAAGAACTAAAAATTAATATAAAAAATAACTTCACACATTCCTACAAACAGTAACTCTATGGAACTTTCGTTCCCACCAACACAAGGTTTGTGGATTGCCAGTTAACCTGACATCCACTCTGACTGCCAATTAACCTGAGGCCCACTCTGACTGCCAGTTAACCTGAGGTCTACTCTGACTGCCAGTTCACCTGAGATCCACTCTGACTGCCAGTTAACCTGAGGTCCACTCTGACTGCCAGTTAACCTGAGGTCCACTCTGACTGCCAGTTAACCTGAGGTTCATTCTGACTGCCAGTTAACCTGAGGTCCACTCTGATTGACAGTTTGTCAGCATAGTTTTGATCCCCTGTATATGTATATTTTATTTGAGTATCATAGTACCACTCATATGTTTTACATAGTTGACCCCTTGCTTGGCTCAGTGACTAGCTTGCGTGACGTCATGTGATGCCGTATGAAAGCGCTGTGCTCCCGGCCTCGTCCTCACTCCGCGCTTAGGTCTACGACAGGCAACACAGGCAGTCTGGGCCTCTCCCTCTCACACTCTGCTAATATATGTGTTACCATCCAACGACTGGGTTTATCTCCAACCATCACATCTCCACGAACCCTCCCGACAAATGGTGATGGCGGTGGGACTTGGAGCACAAGCGATGGTGACGGCTGGAACTCACGTGGGTTGCTTGAGTACTGGGTTAGGCACCTGGGTTAGTTGACTGGCTTGCTTGGCTTAACCCTTCACACAGACTGGCTTGAGAACTTGTAACGATGAGCACAGCAGGGGTGGAAAGCTGGCTTAGCAGGCCATTACTGCTAAATTCCCAGAATCTGGAGGGAACGTAAACACAAAAATATTTTCTGAAAACTGATCAGCTAATAATAAACACAGTAGACAACTTCATTCATCTTGAACATCTAATTATACAGGCTATGTACATTTAAACCCAACTCTGCGAGGGTAAGATTTACATATGCAGAATGGTTATCGTCTTTGGGAGGCTCGAATTCCTTTGCAATGGCTAACACATGCCTTGACTGAGGGAGATCTGAACAAGTATCTACAAAAGATATTGGCTTAGCGCTTCTTTTTTATTATAATAGTAATAATAATACAAAAGATACAGCCACATTCACTAGTGACTGTGGAATTACCAACTAGTACACTCTTCTGCTTGGAGTACCCAACTCGGCTGTTCGATACAGTAATTCTTGGTTCATTACAAAGTCACTAATGGGTGCTGGTGGCTTCACAGTCAGAATAAGACCTTCCGGGAGCAGGAATTGAATCACACCAGACCACAAGGGATCGGTTCTTTCTTACTGGAGGAATGAACAAACTCGGTGGAGTGGATGACTCTCCCCGGTTGAAAAAAAAAAAACACTATAACACACAATATGAGCAAGGGAGAACGGATCTACTATCTCTCACTGCAAGCACAGGGGAAAAGAAATGAACACGGTCGACAATACTGGTATTCATTCTGAGTCGCACACAGTGACACGAGGTATCAACTATAAAGAGACTGCTTTATAAACGTTAACAACATGTGAAGGATACTCGAGAAACAACTTTTTACAATGCACGAATTACTGTCAACGAGGATAGTATCACCATCTGGAACACAAGGAACAACAACACTCAAGTGAGTACCCTAGCCACAGAAACGTCTTTCTGCAACGGCTTGTGACATCAGCAAGAGATGGCATAACTCGATGCAAGTTTTTCACAAAGTTTTTCACAAAGCGTCACCTGGAAGGAACGAATACTTGAACAAGTCGCCATCGCAGGGATAGTAGTCTCAGCACCCAGGGTTGACTGAGGTTACTCTGAAACCCAAGGTAACTGTACACTATCCTGCGTGCACAATGTTGTGGCTGGATTCCAGACAGGAGTGACAGTAATACTAGTGCCTGACCGCTCGGCTACGTTAATAAGTAATTCACGGATCTATAGGGACTTAATCTGAACTTCACATTCCGCAGTACTTTAACAAATCTCAGATACAAGCTATGAGAACAAACGCATTGTCTAAGAGTCTTTCAGTCAGTAAGGGGATATTGCCAGTTAACCTGAGGTCCACTCTGACTGCCAGTTAACCTGAGATCTACTCTGACTGCCAGTTAACCTGAGGTCTACTCTGACCGCCAGTTAACCTGAGGTCTACTCTGACTGCCAGTTAACCTGAGGTCTACTCTGACTGCCAGTTAACCTGAGGTCTACTCTGACTGCCAGTTAACCTGAGATCTACTCTGACTGCCAGTTAACCTGAGGTCTACTCTGGGGTGTTTCCTATTGGTACTAAATGGTGCTTTTGTAACCGGAAGTTGTAGTTGGCTTGATGTGCCATTGTATTTATGAATTTAGGTGATACAATACCTTTTTGTCTTACCTATATTCAAGGCTTCAGAGCATTCACGCATATTTATGTTAACGACAATGGCTTATCGCGATATGACTTTTAACTTAAAAAATTTCTTGATTACGTTGAGAGACCTGAAAAAAATTCTAATGTTAATCTGTGGATGAAATAATTCAAAGAATCTATTACTCAATTGACTTATTCCAGCAATAAATAATTTGAAAATATATTATTTTCTAACATACGTCATCAGTAGTTCTAGGTAAAGTGTCACTTAAAATCCTAGATGTAATTCGGTCGTTGAGGGATCCGATCAAGGTATCCCCGCATACCCTAGCTCTAGTCCCTAGTGCCTTAGTGCACCAGACTGGAATTGTGTCCAGTGAGGCATAAGTTGATAATGCAGTTAAAAAATAGCGTTGAAGAATTGAAGGGTATCAGAAGATTCTTTCACAAGTCATCGTAAGGAAATTATTATCCAAATTTCCGAAATAAATATGGTAAATTAGGATATTACTAAGAAAAAAAATAATTCATATCGTTGAAAGAGGCCAAAAAGACCATTATCTTAATGTACACAAGCAAATTAAGTTTGAAACCGCTCAGAAGTTATATTGTTAAGTTATTAGTTAGGAAGGTTGAAGGTATTGAACACCTATTGCACTTTGTATATGTAAGTACTGGTGAACGTAATGCTTAAACAATGAAAAGTTAACCTTTGTGTTAGCGTTTGATTTTTTTTTTAATCTTTGTTCCTTGTGTAGAGACTTGATTTACGGCCAAGTACAACAGACCTTTGTTTATGTATCTGTGGTTGTAACACGGGGTGCCTGTCCTAAACAACTTCATTCTGTAAAACTGCATATCACTCTGTCTTGTAAACATTGCCATTATATTGCGTTACTGATGCCGTGCATTAAGTGTATTATTACGTTTAGGACGCACCTGCATGAGGCGTTTCGTGAGAGTATAAGGTATACTTTTCAATCCTTGCCAAGACTATCTCTGCAGCACAGCTGGCATGTTGCTTATTGTATTGCCATTGATTTTCCTTGTATTTTAACTACTGTTAATTCGCAACATCTAAGGTAGGATTCATTTAACATGGCTTCTCCATCTGGTGTGTCTGCTACTTGTATTGTTCGTGTTAGTCTTCACTCCCCTTAATAACTTTTAATATTGCTGATTATATGCCTGAATATTTATCTGATAATACGCCAGTGACGGGCAAGTGACAGTGGACAAGGTTAGTCACAGGTGACGGAGCAAGTGGCAGTGGACAAGGTTAGTCACAGGTGACGGAGCAAGTGGCAGTGGACAAGGTTAGTCACAGGTGACGGAGCAAGTGGCAGTGGACAAGGTTAGTCACAGGTGACGGAGCAAGTGGCAGTGGACAAGGTTAGTCACAAGTGACGGAGCAAGTGGCAGTGGACAAGGTTAGTCACAGGTGACGGAGCAAGTAGCGATGGACAAGGTTAGTCACAGGTGACGGGCAAGCGGCAGTGGACAAGGTTAGTCACAGGTGACGGAGCAAGTAGCGATGGACAAGGTTAGTCACAGGTGACGGAGCAAGTAGCGATGGACAAGGTTAGTCACAGGTGACGGAGCAAGTAGCGATGGACAAGGTTAGTCACAGGTGACGGAGCAAGTAGCGATGGACAAGGTTAGTCACAGGTGACGGAGCAAGTAGCGATGGACAAGGTTAGTCACAGGTGACGGAGCAAGTAGCGATGGACAAGGTTAGTCACAGGTGACGGAGCAAGTAGGGATGGACAAGGTTAGTCACAGGTGACGGGCAAGTGGCAGTGGACAAGGTTAGTCACAGGTGACGGAGCAAGTAGCGATGGACAAGGTTAGTCACAGGTGACGGAGCAAGTAGCGATGGACAAGGTTAGTCACAGGTGACGGAGCAAGTAGCGATGGACAAGGTTAGTCACAGGTGACGGAGCAAGTAGCGATGGACAAGGTTAGTCACAGGTGACGGGCAAGTGGCAGTGGACAAGGTTAGTCACAGGTGACGGAGCAAGTAGCGATGGACAAGGTTAGTCACAGGTGACGGAGCAAGTAGCGATGGACAAGGTTAGTCACAGGTGACGGAGCAAGTAGCGATGGACAAGGTTAGTCACAGGTGACGGGCAAGTGGCAGTGGACAAGGTTAGTCACAGGTGACGGAGCAAGTAGCGATGGACAAGGTTAGTCACAGGTGACGGAGCAAGTAGCGATGGACAAGGTTAGTCACAGGTGACGGAGCAAGTAGCGATGGACAAGGATAGTCACAGGTGACGGAGCAAGTAGCGATGGACAAGGTTAGTCACAGGTGACGGAGCAAGTAGCGATGGACAAGGTTAGTCACAGGTGACGGAGCAAGTAGCGATGGACAAGGTTAGTCACAGGTGACGGGTAAGTGGCAGTGGACAAGGTTAGTCACAGGTGACGGAGCAAGTAGCGATTGACAAGGTTAGTCACAGGTGACGGAGCAAGTAGCGATGGACAAGGTTAGTCACAGGTGACGGAGCAAGTAGCGATGGACAAGGTTAGTCACAGGTGACGGAGCAAGTAGCGATGGACAAGGTTAGTCACAGGTGACGGAGCAAGTAGCGATGGACAAGGTTAGTCACAGGTGACGGAGCAAGTAGCGATGGACAAGGTTAGTCACAGGTGACGGGCAAGTGGCAGTGGACAAGGTTAGTCACAGGTGACGGGCAAGTGGCAGTGGACAAGGTGAGTCACAGGTGACGGAGCAAGTAGCGATGGACAAGGTTAGTCACAGGTGACGGAGCAAGTAGCGATGGACAAGGTTAGTCACAGGTGACGGAGCAAGTAACGATGGACAAGGTTAGTCACAGGTGACGGGCAAGTGGCAGTGGACAAGGTTAGTCACAGGTGACGGAGCAAGTGGCAGTGGACAAGGTTAGTCACAGGTGACGGAGCAAGTAGCGATGGACAAGGTTAGTCACAGCTGACGGAGCAAGTAGCGATGGACAAGGTTAGTCACAGGTGACGGAGCAAGTGGCAGTGGACAAGGTTAGTAACAGGTGACGGAGCAAGTAGCGATGGACAAGGTTAGTCACAGGTGACGAGCAAGTGGCAGTGGACAAGGTTAGTCACAGGTGACGGAGCAAGTAGCGATGGACAAGGTTAGTCACTGGTGACGGAGCAAGTAGCGATGGACAAGGTTAGTCACAGGTGACGGAGCAAGTAGCGATGGACAAGGTTAGTCACAAGTGACGGAACAAGTAACGATGGACAAGGTTAGTCACAGGTGACGGAGCAAGTAGCGATGGACAAGGTTAGTCACAGGTGACGGAGCAAGTAGCGATGGACAAGGTTAGTCACAGGTGACGGAGCAAGTAGCGATGGACAAGGTTAGTCACAGGTGACGGAGCAAGTAGCGATGGACAAGGTTAGTCACAGGTGACGGAGCAAGTAGCGATGGACAAGGTTAGTCACAAGTGACGGAGCAAGTAGCGATGGACAAGGTTAGTCACAAGTGACGGAGCAAGTAGCGATGGACAAGGTTAGTCACAGGTGACGGAGCAAGTAGCGATGGACAAGGTTAGTCACAGGTGACGGAGCAAGTAGCGATGGACAAGGTTAGTCACAGGTGACGGAGCAAGTAACGATGGACAAGGTTAGTCACAGGTGACGGAGCAAGTAGCGATGGACAAGGTTAGTCACAAGTGACGGAGCAAGTAACGATGGACAAGGTTAGTCACAGGTGACGGAGCAAGTAGTGATGGACAAGGTTAGTCACAGGTGACGGAGCAAGTAGCGATGGACAAGGTTAGTCACAGGTGACGGAGCAAGTAGCGATGGACAAGGTTAGTCACAGGTGACGGAGCAAGTAGCGATGGACAAGGTTAGTCACAGGTGACGGAGCAAGTAGCGATGGACAAGGTTAGTCACAGGTGACGGAGCAAGTAGCGATGGACAAGGTTAGTCACAGGTGACGGAGACGGCGCAAGTAGCGATGGACAAGGTTAGTCACAGGTGACGGAGCAAGTAGCGATGGACAAGGTTAGTCACAGGTGACGGAGCAAGTAGCGATGGACAAGGTTAGTCACAGGTGACGGAGCAAGTAGCCATGGACAAGGTTAGTCACAGGTGACGGAGCAAGTAGCGATGGACAAGGTTAGTTACAGGTGACGGAGCAAGTAACGATGGACAAGGTTAGTCACAAGTGACGGAGCAAGTAGCGATGGACAAGGTTAGTCACAGGTGACGGAGCAAGTAGCGATGGACAAGGTTAGTCACAAGTGACGGAGCAAGTAGCGATGGACAAGGTTAGTCACAGGTGACGGAGCAAGTAACGATGGACAAGGTTAGTCACAGGTGACGGAGCAAGTAGCGATGGACAAGGTTAGTCACAGGTGACGGAGCAAGTAGCGATGGACAAGGTTAGTCACAGGTGACGGAGCAAGTAACGATGGACAAGGTTAGTCACAGGTGACGGAGCAAGTAGCGATGGACAAGGTTAGTCACAGGTGACGGAGCAAGTAGCGATGGACAAGGTTAGTCACAGGTGACGGAGCAGGTAACGATGGACAAGGTTAGTCACAGGTGACGGAGCAAGTAGCGATGGACAAGGTTAGTCACAAGTGACGGAGCAAGTAGCGATGGACAAGGTTAGTCACAAGTGACGGAGCAAGTAGCGATGGACAAGGTTAGTCACAAGTGACGGAGCAAGTAGCGATGGACAAGGTTAGTCACAAGTGACGGAGCAAGTAGCGATGGACAAGGTTAGTCACAAGTAACGGAGCAAGTAGCGATGGACAAGGTTAGTCACAAGTGACGGAGCAAGTAGCGATGGACAAGGTTAGTCACAGGTGACGGAGCAAGTAACGATGGACAAGGTTAGTCACAGGTGACGGAGCATGTAGCGATGGACAAGGTTAGTCACAGGTGACGGAGCATGTAGCGATGGACAAGGTTAGTCACAGGTGACGGAGCAAGTAGCGACGGACAAGGTTAGTCACAGGTGACGGAGCAGGTAACGATGGACAAGGTTAGTCACAGGTGACGGAGCAAGTAGCGATGGACAAGGTTAGTCACAAGTGACGGAGCAAGTAGCGATGGACAAGGTTAGTCACAGGTGACGGAGCAAGTAGCGATGGACAAGGTTAGTCACAAGTGACGGAGCAAGTAGCGATGGACAAGGTTAGTCACAAGTGACGGAGCAAGTAGCGATGGACAAGGTTAGTCACAAGTGACGGAGCAAGTAGCGATGGACAAGGTTAGTCACAGGTGATGGAGCAAGTAGCGATGGACAAGGTTAGTCACAGGTGACGGAGCAAGTAGCGATGGACAAGGTTAGTCACAGGTGACGGAGCAAGTAACGATGGACAAGGTTAGTCACAGGTGACGGAGCAAGTAGCGATGGACAAGGTTAGTCACAAGTGACGGAGCAAGTAGCGATGGACAAGGTTAGTCACTGGTGACGGAGCAAGTAGCGATGGACAAGGTTAGTCACTGGTGACGGAGCAAGTAGCGATGGACATGGTTAGTCACAGGTGACGGAGCAAGTAACGATGGACAAGGTTAGTCACAGGTGACGGAGCAAGTAGCGATGGACAAGGTTAGTCACAAGTGACGGAGCAAGTAGCGATGGACAAGGTTAGTCACAGGTGACGGAGCAAGTAGCGATGGACAAGGTTAGTCACAGGTGACGGAGCAAGTAGCGATGGACAAGTTTAGTCACAGGTGACGGAGCAAGTAGCGATGGACAAGGTTAGTCACAGGTGACGGAGCAAGTAGCGATGGACAAGTTTAGTCACAGGTGACGGAGCAAGTAGCGATGGACAAGGTTAGTCACAGGTGACGGAGCAAGTAGCGATGGACAAGGTTAATCACAGGTTCAGTCTTCATTGGCACTCGAACTGACGAACTGACGAACTGACGAGGTAGAAGCATGTTTTTGTTAAGGAAAAATATGATAGAGAGAAGAAGAGAAGATAATATCGTTATGCCTGTGATAATACTCTAATGTGAAAGAACTCATTATCCCCGGTATTTGGTTTATCTGTGTCTGAGCCAGAGCAATTTTTTCAAGCATTTAAAATCAGACTCTAGCTCTGCAGTGGCAAGTTGAGCATTGAGCATCACTTGTTCGCACTGCGTTGTATGGTAAAGCCTAGGAACTCGCTTCTAGCCTGGGTAATAAAGATTTCTCTAATTCCAGCGTCGTGAAGGTTAATTTGTATATTGCATATCAATGCATGCATGATTCATACAGGCAGTCTTCCCCCACCCTCCACTTTTCTCAATTGCAATTAACTTCATCATTCTTTTTCCCGCCGATGTCAGGTCTGTCTGAACGAGAAATCCGTTGTGTTAAGGAGAGAGAAAACCTTCTGCTATGGCTGTCTCTCGGCTCCGCCTTCAAGGGAATCTTCCTTGTGTCCCTTATTCTCGAGTAGCTAGGAGACCTCCAACCTTGGCATTTCCCCCGCCTACCAGCTCCTCCGGTGTCGTGTCTTCCAGGGTCACCCTCGTCTATAATTTTTTGCCGGTTCTACCCTCTGAAACCTCCACCTCCTTACCTATCTACCTCTACTTCTCGCCCGCTAGTTTCTCAGGCTGCAAGGCCTCACACACTTGCATCTTCATCGTGCCTATCACCAGCGAAGTTGAACCTGTCTCATAAGCAAAAGTCTCTTCGCACTCCTCCCCACCAGTTTTCCTTTTCGGCCTCGGTGCCTAGTTCTAACTCTCACACGAAGGTGGAGGTTCACCAACCCTCATGTGGTCCCCTCTTCTAATGTCCCCCCCCCCAAACTTCTTCCCCAGTCACCTTCCAGCCTTCTTCCTCTCCTGTTCCACTGCAGGACTCTTCTGTTCCCGCTGGCGCATCTCTCCATGTTCATACTCCCCTCCCCTCTTGGACCTCTTTCGTTCCCTCTATAGTCTCTCCGATATCTACTTGCTCTACCTCAACTGTCTCTGAAGTCATGGTATCGGCATCTTCCTTGTTCGCTGAAACACTTGAGGGAGACGAAACCCTCGATGGACACCGGAGTGCCTCCTTCTACCCCCTTTTATTTCTCACGACCCTTGCAGCAATCTTTTCTTTCACAGCATTCTGATTCCTCTTTGCTTGCACCTTTTCCGTTACCTCCACACATTGACTTCACTGACCCTAATAGCCCATAGACTTTATCGCTTCTTATTGTTGGCATACCTGTCTTTGTGAATAATGATTTATTTATAATGGAATATTCATAGCCTATGAGGAAATCGAGGAGGACTCGAGGTGTTGCTCTCCCAGTTTTTCCCAATAAGTGTCGGGTTACAAGAGCCCAAAATTCGTTCAGATGTTATTCTTCCCGTTTCTATGTGCTGTTGCATTCTTCTGATCCCTTTCCCGATGAATCGTTTAATGTGAGTGCACTTCTTGTGTGTGTTGGTATACCGTATCAATAGGTCTTCGTTCGTTCTCTGCTGCATTATACTGCAGCCCATATTTATTTGCACAGATTGTATACAGTTTACTCTCTATATCTCTCCCCTTCCCGTGCATTCTGTATCTCGGATATTGCGTTCATTATCTCATTTCTGCCGCCGCCCATCTTGTTGTTAGGTGATTTCAACGCTCACCATCATCTTTGAGGAGGTTCCCACTGTGACTCCCGTGGTGATCAGTTCGAGACTCTTCTCACTTCTCATTCTCTTTATGTTTCAAATACAGGTGCTCCCACACATTTTGACTCTCACACTCAGTCTCCCTCTTCCATTGATCTTTCTATCTGCTCCTCATCAATCACACTTGATTACGCTTGGTCTGTTCTCCCGAATTTGCACGACAATGATAACTTTACTATTCTTCTTACTTCTACTACGTATTCCCGACTGCCTTATAACACCCGTTGGCAATGTGAACGAGCGGACTGGTTCTCATACTCTCATCTTATCACTTTTTGTGGGACCCTTCTTCATCCTCTATTGATGAGCTGGTGCACCAGTTTTCAACTCTAGTTTTAAGTGCAGCATCACGTTCTATTCCTCAAACCTCAGGCAGCATTCTCAGACATGCATGTCTTCGTGGTCTCCTGCGTGTGCCTGTGTAGTGTGTCTGAAACGTGCTGCATGGGGTTATTTATATAATCGGACCACATATCGTCTTTTGGATTATAACTGAGCAAGAGCATTCTCTCGCCGCATCATACGTGACGCTAAACGCACTTGTTGGCAAGACTACAAGTCTATCATTACCTTGACTTCCCCTATGTGTGCGGTTTGAAAGAAGGTACAGAAGTTGTGTGGTAAGTACTCTCCTGATGCAGCTCCCGTTTTTCAGGTTGCTGGTGTTAGTGTTACGGAAAGTCTTGAAGTAGCCATGGAAATGGGGAACTATCTTGTCCGTGTCTCACAAGGGCTTCACCTTTATCCCTCGTTTCTCGCTTCAAAGTCTTCCAAGGAGGAATCGCCCTTGGATTTCTCTTCTCTTCTACCTTTTACTCTCTTATAGGTAGGGTCGATATTTTCCGTTTGCCGGTCATCGGCAGCTGGGCCTGATGACATCCGTATGCTACAAAATTTGCATTCTACACCCCTTACAGTCATTTTGCGTCTTTTCAATTTTGTTTGGACAAGAGGGGTTCTCCCTCAACAATGGAAATCTGATATTGTACTACCGTTTTGCAAACCAGGCACTTTGGGGCTTGGTCCCTCTCACTATCGTCCCATTGCTGTGACCAGTGTAGTCTGCAAGGTGATGGAATGATTGGTGAATAGACATCTGATATGGTATTAGAGACTCACAGTAGTCTTTCTCCTCGCCAATATGGCTCTCTTAAGGGCAGCTCTACTTCGGACCCCTTGCTCCAAATGCCTTTGCTAATATGCTAATAAACACTCCATCCTAGCAGTCTTTTTTTGATCTCGAGAAGGCATGTAACACCACTTGGAGGTATAACATCTTAGCCCAGGCCCACTCCTTAGGCTTCTGCGGTAATCTACCGTCCTTCCTTGCTGCTTTCTTATCTGACAGACATTTTCGTGTTCGTGTTGGCGCCTCACTTTCCTCAGACTTTGTTCAGGGTGAGGGGGGTCCTATAAGGTTGTGTCCTTAGCACTACCCTCTTTCTCTTGGCTGTAAATGACCTACCTTCCGTTCTTCCATCTCATATTTGGTCGTCACTTATGTGGATGACATCGCTATAGCTTACGCAGGCCTTGACTGGCCTCTTGTCCCAGAGTTCCATTGCATTTAGATGGCTCACATATTCCAGGATGTGACATGGTCAAGTTTCTTGGTCTTCTGTTTAATCACCAGTGGACATGGAAACCTCACATTTTCTCTTTGAAAGCAGCTTGCCATAGTCGGCTGAATCTCCTTAAAATTCTTACGCATCGTTCATGGGGAGCAGATCGCCGGTCTCTCCTCCATTTGCATTCCACCCTAGTCTTGTCCAAGCTGGATTATGGCGACCAAGTCTATTCTGCAGCTTCTCCTAGAACTCTTTCTATGTTGGATCCCCTTCATCATCAGTGTCTACGTTTATGCCTTGGCGCCTTTCGTTTATCCCTTGTTGAAAGCCTTTATACTGAGGTGAATGTTCTTTCCTTAGCTCTCCTGCCTACGGCTGCATCTCACTCTCTTTTCTTGATCATTTCCTGTCGCAGGCGCATGCCGTAGCTGTTTGTACAGATGGTTCTAAATCTTCTGACATTGTAGAAAATATGTATATAAAAAACGCTCCATATATAATGTCAGTTTACGGGTTTTGTTCTGAAACCAGACGCGTATTAGTCTTGAAGAGTAGCCAGAACAGGACAGGAGCAGGAGTTGTATGTCGCAGTACTGGAATACAGCGGCTGGAGCAAGACGTCATAAGACGTTATGATTTGGTGTTTGTGTAATTAGGGGATATGGTGATTTTGGGTAAGTTTATATCACAGGTTGTTTAAATAAGTTTTTGGAATTACTCTCCTTATATTTCCTTTAAGGCCCTAGAGTGTGCAGGTTCCTGTGTATTGGAAAGTAAAGATGATAATATTTTGCCTGCAGCTTAGAGGCCGGCAGAAGGGGGGTGTAAGAGCCCCACAGTATATATATATGTTAATTCGTACCACTGTGTTTGTTATTGTGTAATATGTAGAGAGAAGGTTGTATGTTGTATATGTAAGTTTACTACTAGTATATTTTTGTACACTTACTTTGTGTCCTTTATAATTATCATTATTATAATCAAAGAAAGTGCTAAACCAACAAGGGTCATGCAGAGCTGCTGGGCAGAAAATAGTGCCTGGGATATAAGCAGCTAGGTGGAGAGGGGAGCATATGTGAAGGGAGAAAAGGGCTGGAAGGGACGCTAAGTTCGTACAGTAAAGCAGTTGCTGACAAAAAGTCAAAAAGTGATTGTAAGTCAAAGGCTGGACTGTCTGCAAGAAGGGAAGATTAGGTAAATGCTGTAGGGTGGCGGCATCGATGGAGGTAAATCCTGCGAGCTCGCTGGTAAACTGGCCAATCCACAAGAAACTGAAGAACCAAAATAGGGACCCAACAAACCTCACAGAGAGGAATAGGGTGTCGTTCCATGAGATACCCATGGGTAAGACGAGTATGGCCCATGCGGAGACAGGAGAGCGCAGTCTTCCGAGTACGGCAACGGTGGCAAAAAGAGGGACACAAACCTAAAAGTGGTTTAATAGAGTGCAATTTGTTATGGTGCATGTTCAACCACCGTTGTTGCCAACAGCCACAAAGACGGGCAGAGATGACCGTAAAATAATCCCTGAATGGAATACCTCTATACGAAATCGGAAGATCATGTACCGTTGACTGCGCCAGAGCATCCGCCTGTTCATTGCCCTGTACATCAATGTGTCCAAGAACACAACAGAAAACGACGTCTTTGTTTTTGCTAGCCACACGGCACAACCATAGTTGAAAACGAAGACCAATGGATGAGGGGAATCAAATTATTTAATGGCTTGTAAAGCTCTGAGAGAACTTGAAGTGATCATAAACGTCGAAGGGGACATACATGTAATATGGAGAAGCACTATGAGGATGGCATACAACTCGGCAGTAAAAATAATAGCCAAATTTAACAAATGACCTCGGACTACATCGTCAGGGAACACCACCGCGAACCCAACACTGTCAGAAGATATAGAACCATCTGTATAAACAGTGACAGCATGAGCATGCAACTGGAAGTGATCAAGAAAAAGAGAGCAAGAAGCAGTCGTAGGTAGGAGAGCTTTGGCGCACGTCAGTAGGGGAGAACAGAACCTGTCAAGGAGGAAGGGAAAAGGAAGATGCTAAATGAGCATACAAGGGAGGCAACTGGAGAGAAGACCAGAGTGAGTGAAGACGAAGAGAAAATGGTCAGAGTAGGCAGGGGCACCGAACAAATAATGGGCTTCTACTAACGTCTGAGACCATCCTGTATGGAGAAGGAACATGAAGGTTATGAGAGCGGACAAAGTAACGAAGGCAATGAGCATCACGACGATCACCCAAGGAAAGAACATTCGCCTCAGCATAGAGGCTTTCAACAGTGGATGAACGAGAGACACCTAGGCATAAACGTAGACACTGATATTGAAGGGGATCTAACTTAGAGAGAGTTGGAGGAGAAGCTGCAGAATAGACTTGGTCACCATAATCCAGCTTGAGCAAGAGTAGGGTGGAATGCAAATGGAGGAGTCTGGCGACCTGCTTCCCATGAACAATGTGCAAGAATCTTAAGAAGATTCAGCTGACCATGGCAAGTTGCCTTCAAAGAGGAAATCTGAGGTTTCCATGTCAACTGGCGATCGAAGAGAAAGCCAGTGTAAATACAATGGAATAACTGGGTCAAGAGAACATCTAGTGAAGGTAATGAAATGGGTTTTCGTAACAGAAAATTTAAATCCATGAGAAGTGGCCCAATGAGAAACCTGGTCAATCGCATCCTGATGGGAGGCCGCTACCAGGCGACAGTCAGCTCCTGCTTAAGCTATAGCGAAGTGATTTACATAAAGTGACGACCAAATATGCTATGGAAGAAAGGAATGTAGGTCATTTACAGCCATGAGAAAAAGGGTAGTGCTAAGGACACAACCTTGTGGGACCCCCCTCGGCATGAACCAAGTCTGAGGAAAGCGAGGCACCAACACGGATACGAAAATGCTTGTCAGATAAGAAAGCAGCAAGGAAGGTGGTAGATTACCGAGGATGCTTAAGGAGTGGGCCTTGGCTAAGATGTTATACCTCCAAGTGGTATCACATGCCTTCTCGAAATCAAAAAAGACTGCTAGGACAGAGTATTTATTAGCAAATGCATTTCGCATATACGTGTCTGAGTGGAGCAAGGAGTCCAAAGTAGAGCACCCCTTACGAAAGCCATATTGGTAAGGAGAAACACTATTGTGAGTCTCCAATACCATATCAAAAGTCCATTCACTAATCATTCCATCACCTTGCATACTACACTGGTCACAACAATGGGACGATATTGAGAGGCGCCAAGCCCTGAGGTGCCTGGTTTGCAAAACGGTAGTACAGTGGCAGATTTCCATTGTTGAGGAAGAACCCCTCACGTTTAACTAAGATTAAAAAGATGCAAAAGGCCTGTAAGGGCTGTAGAATGCAGATGCTGTAGCCTACGGATATGAATATCATCAGGCCCAGTTGCCGATCACTGACAAACGGAAAGTGTGGACTCTAGCTCTAGGAGATTGAAAGGTACATTATACAGCCCCATTCCATTAAAAGATAAATCCAAGGGAAATTGCTCCCTGGTAGACTTAGGCACGAGAAACGAGAGACAGAGGTGAAGCCCTTGGGAGACACGGACAAGATAGTTCCCCATTTCCGTGGTAACTTCAAGAGGTTCTGCAACACTAACACCAGCAACCCGCAAAATGGGAGCTGGGTCCGGAACATACTTGCCACACAACTTCCGTACCTTCTTCCAAACCGCACACATAGGGGAAGTAGATAATGGTAGAAATGTAGTCTTGCCAACAAGTGCGTTTAGCATCGTGTATGATGCGGCGAGCAACTGCCCTTGCCTGCTTAAAATCAAAAAGACGATTTGAGGTCCGATTATATCGATAACGTCCCCAACCAGCACGTTTCAAGCGCACTGCACGGGCACATGCAGGGGACCACCAAGGCACACATATCTGAGAATGCCTGCCTGATGTTTGAGGAATTGAACGTGATGCTGCAGCTAAAACTAAAGTTGAAAACTGGTGCACCAGCTCATCAATAGAGGGCGAAGAAGGGTCCCCACAAAAATCGGTAAGATCGAGAGGATAGGTCCCAATTCGCTCGCCCAAATTGCCAACTGGGGCTATGAGATGGTCGGGAATATGTAATAGAAATAGGAAAAATAGTAAAGTGATCACTGTCATGCAAATCCTGGAGAACAGGCCAAGCATAATCAAGTGCGATTGATGAGGAGCAGATGGAAAGATCAATGCAAGAGAGAGAGACTGAGTGCAAGAGTCAAAATGGGTGGGACCACCCGTATTTAAAGCATAAAGAGGATGAGAAGTGAGAAGAGTCTCCAACTGATCACCACGAGAGTCACAGTGGGAACCTCCCCAAAGATGATGGTGAGCGTTAAAATCACCTAACAACAAGATGAGCAGCGGCAAAGAAGAGATCAAGAACGCAATATCCGAGATACAGAATGCACGGGAAGGGGAGAGATATAGAGAGCAAACTGTATACCATCTGTGCAAATAAATATGGGCTGCAGTATAATGCAGCAGGTGAGGTACAACAAGTAGAGATGGAGACTATGGAGACTATGGAGGGAACCAAAGAGGTCTGAGACGAGAGGGGAGTATGAACCTGGAGAGATGCGCCGGCAGGGACAGAAGAATCCTGCAGTGAAGCATGAGATGAAGAAGACTGGAAGGCGACTGGAGAAGAAGTTTGGGGGGGATCAGTAGAAGAGGGGACCACATGAGGGTTGGTGAACCTCCACCTTCGTGTGAGAGTTAAAAAGGGGGCGAGAAGTAGGCATCGAGGCCGAAAAGGAAAGCTGTAGGGGAACTGTAAGCACCGGAGGAATGCGAAGAGACTTGGGCTTATGAGACAGGCTCAACTTCGCAGGTGATAGGCACGATGAAGATGCAGGTATGCGAGGCCTTGCAGACTGAGAAACTAGCGGGCGAAAAGTAGAGGTAGGAATAGGTGAGGAAGTGGTGGTCTCAGAGGATAAAACTGCAAAAGAATTAGAGACGGGGGTGACCCCGGAAGACACACCAGAGGAGCTGGTAGACGGGGTGACCGCCAAGTTTGGAGGTATTCTAGCTACTCAAGAATAAGGAACATAAGGAAGATTCCCATGAAGGCAGGGCCAAGAGACAGCCGTAGTATGAGTAAGGCCTTCGCTCTCCTTAAGAAAACGGATTTCCCGTTCATTAAGATAGACGTGACATCAACGGAAAAAGCAAGGATGAGGTTCATTGCAATTAAGACAAGTGGAGGGAAGACCACAAGATGTATCGGCATGATCCGCAGCACCGCAGATCGAGTACTCCACCGCAGATATGCAATATTTAACGGGGTGTCTGAAGCGCCAGTAATTTGGACACTGTTGGGGAGTAGGGACCACTTTACGGATCTCTAGGTTATGGCTTGCTATGTAAACAGAGGACGGGAGTTCATGGCAGTCAAAGGTTAAGCGGATGATGTTACTGGGAAAGCGCCTCCTCCCGCGAGCGGGCAAAACATATGAATCCACTTTGAGAATTGGAAAGTCCTGAAGGACTAATTGATCCATGTTATCATCACCGCAAGAGAGAAAATCACACTGTACAGTGGTACGTGGTAAAACCACCGTACCACTGCAAGAACTGTGAGTAGCGTGCTTGTGAAATGTGAGAGGAATAATATCAATGGGGGTAAAATGGGAAAGATCATGAGCTTGTTCTGTATTCTTAACTGTAAATATGCATCCACCGCTTCAAAGAACGTGAAAGTATATATTCTGGCCAAAGTGTCGTAAAAGAGCTTTACCAATGCTTTGGTCTGTAAGATAATCTGTTGGAGATGTCGCTTGTAGGGAAACGAATTTAGTCTACTGCATACTTGTAAACAAGGTGCGTAAAGGAAGAGGGTATAGGTCGTTTCTGGGTGGAATGAGCAGGCATCGAGGAAGCGTCGTCAGCAAATTGTCTAGAACGTTTAGGCGTTGTTCCACGGGCGGCTAGAACTGAGGTAGGTGGGCGATCCTACCTCCTACCGCAAATGTCCAGCATCTCAAGTGTTGTAACTTTGATCAAGCAATTATTTCTCCTTCCCTTCCTGTTAACTAAATCCAAGAGTAAGAATCAATATAATAATGTTAATTTTTACTAGTACAGGGTATACAGTCCGAGTTGACATCAGTGACATACTACTATATGGAATGCACCTTGTTATGCACAGCATTTCGGGGTAAATTAGGTCAGTTTTGTCCCAGGATGCGACCCACACCAGTCGACTAACACCCAGGTACCAATTTTACTGATGGGCGAACATTGGACAGCAGGTATCTTAAGAAAACAAGCCCTAATATTTTCCAGCCGTACCGGGGATCGACCCCCGGATTTTAGTGTGTGAGCTGAGTGCACTAACGATCGAGCTACGGGACATTGTAGCCTTGCTACACTAAGTTCGTTACATGCGTTCAAACCCTGAGGCTGACGTCAACTTAGGTCCTAAAGGATTCAAACTGTTTTAATTCAGAAGAAACAATGGCCAGTATAATTAAAATATCCAGAATGTGAGACAGTGTTTTCTTACTCTCTTAACTGTGTTTATGGTGACTAGACCCTTTTTTGTGCACTTATGTATGTTAGCTTAGACATTGTTTTGTGCACTTGTTGATAGTGGCTAACAGTGTCTTGTGCACTTGTTCATGGTGGCTAAAGAGTGTCTTGTGCACTTGTTCATGGTGGGTAAAGAGCATCTTGTGCACTTGTTCGCGGTGGCTCTACAGTGTCTTGTGCCCTTGTTCATGGTGGGTAAAGAGCATCTTGTGCACTTGTTCGCGGTGGCTCTACAGTGTCTTGTGCCCTTGTTCATGGTGGGTAAAGAGCATCTTGTGCACTTGTTCGCGGTGGCTCTACGGTGTCTTGTGCACTTGTTCATGGTGGGTAAAGAGCATCTTGTGCACTTGTTCGCGGTGGCTCTACGGTGTCTTGTGCACTTGTTCATGGTGGGTAAAGAGCATCTTGTGCACTTGTTCGCGGTGGCTCTACGGTGTCTTGTGCACTTGTTCATGGTGGGTAAAGAGCATCTTGTGCACTTGTTCGCGGTGGCTCTACGGTGTCTTGTGCACTTGTTCATGGTGGGTAAAGAGCATCTTGTGCACTTGTTCGCGGTGGCTCTACGGTGTCTTGTGCACTTGTGCACGGTGACTAAACAGTGTCTTTTGCACTGCTCGTGGTGGCTAAACACTGTCCATAGTACTCGAGGACCTTGATATTAATTAGTACACGATCCTTATCATCTGTTACTGTGTTAGCTTTGTTCCTGTGTTAACTGTGTTCTTGTGTTAGCTGTGCTACTCTGATAGCTGTGATAACAGGGTTAGCCGTGATACAGTAATAGTCGTGTTTCTGTGTTAGTTGTGCTACTTTGTTAGCAGCAATATTAACAGTAATATTGTGTTATTGTGTTACCAGGGTTGATTGTATTTCTATTTTTAGTTATTTGACTGGTGTTTGATGTGTTACTGTGTTAGATGTGTTTCTGGTGCTAGTTTTGTTATTGTTGTTATCTTTTTTGACTGTGTTAGCTGGGTTACTGAATTTGCTGGATTACTTGCGGTAACTGAGTTGCTGGTATTGGCTATGTTACTTGTTTTAGCAGTTTTGTAATGCAACTGGTGTGGTTGGTGTTAGTTGTGTTGCTGATGATAGCTGTGTTTCTGTGTTACTGTGTTAACTTTGAAGTTGCTGTTAGCCTTTTTTGTGTTAGCTTTATCACTGTGTTAGCTGTGTTACTGGTGTTAATGTGTTACTGTATCTGCTGTGTTGTTAGGTTACTATAGTTTATTTCCATTTTGTTGCTAGTGTTAGCTGTGTTACTAGTTGTGTTGGCTATGTTTTTATGTCAGATGTGTTATTTGTGTTAGCTGCGTTCTGGTGTTGCTAATGTTAGCTGTTTTATCATTCTTAGCTGTATTAACGTTTGAGCTGTCACTGTATTATCTGGTATTTTTTTTTAGCTGTGTCATTGTATTATCTGTTTTTGGAATTAGCTCTGTAAATGTGTAATGTATGTTCCTAATATCTGTGTTACTGGTGTTAGCTTTATTACTGGTGTTAACATGTTACCGGTGTTAGATGTATTTCTATGCTAGACGTGTTACTGATGTTGTCTGTGATACTTACGTTAATAATGGTACTGTTTTAGCT
This sequence comes from Cherax quadricarinatus, assembly GCF_038502225.1. NCBI lineage: Eukaryota > Metazoa > Arthropoda > Malacostraca > Decapoda > Parastacidae > Cherax > Cherax quadricarinatus. Next base: position 26,160,728 of record NC_091345.1, read on the forward strand.
ATATCTGTGAAGTGTTACTGGTGTTAATACTTATTATTGTGTTTTCTGTGTTGCTTATATTAGCTTCGTTACAGGTATTAGCTGTGTTATTTGTGTTTGCTGTGTTACTCGTGTTAGCTGTTATTTGTGCAAGAATTATTACTAGTATTACGTATTACTCGCGTGAGCTCTGTTTATCGTGTTAGAAATCTTACTTACATTCGAATTGTCACTGTCATTAGTTGTATTACTGGTTCCTGATTTATTACGGTGTTACTGTTAGCTGTGTTACACGTGTTAACTGTATTGCTTGCTTTAGCTGTGTTGACCTTATTAGTGTTACTAGTGTTAGAGCTGTTACGCATGCTAGCTTTATTGCTCGTGTTAACTGTGTCTTTTGTGTTACCAGAGTTACGCATGTTAGCTTTGTTATACGTTTTAACTGATTTGCTTGTACTAACTGTGTTACACGTGTTTGCTATATTTGTCGTGTTAGGTGCTTTACACGTATTAGGTGTGTTTCTTGTGTTTGCTGTGTTACATGTGTTAGCTGTGTATTTGTGTTGCTTGTGTTTCACGAGTTAAATGTGATACTCGTATTTGTTGTGTTATTCTTATTAGCTACTCGTGTTAGCTCTATTACTCATGCTAGCTCTGTTACGGGAGTTAGTTCTCTTACTTGTACTGGCTGTGTTACCTGTATTAGCTCTGTTACTTATGTTACTTGTTTGACTTGTGACAGTTATGTTGTGGTGCTTGTGTTTCTAGTATTAACCTTGTTGTTCGTCTTTTTGTGTGTTAGCTGCGTAAGCGTGTTAGTTGTGTTAGCTGCATTAAACGTGTTATCTAGTTTTTCATGTTAGTTGTTAGTTGTGTTTGCTGCGTTGCTCGTTAGTTGTGTTAATTGTTTTATACGCTAGCTATGTTAATTATGCTACATTTGTCAACCATGTTCGTCATGTTGTGTTACTCGTGTTGACCGTGTTACACGTGTTAGCTGTGTTGTGCTATTTGTGTGAGCTCTGTTATTTGAGTTAGCTGTGTTACTTGAGTTACAGATGTTACTATTATTAGCTCTGTTATTTGTGGTACCTGTGTGACTAGTGCTCTCTGCGTTGTGCAACCTGTGTTAGCTGTGTTACTCGTGTTAGCTGTTACTCGTGTTATCTTTGTCAATAGTGTTACCTGTGTTACCCCTGTTAGATCTGTTACTCGTGTTAGCAGTGTTACAGGTGATAGCTGTGTAAGTTGTGTTACATGTGTTACCTGTTTTCACGTGTTAGCTGTGTTACAGGTGTTAGCTGCGTAAGCTGTGTTACATGTGTTATCTGTGTTAGCTGTGTTACGCGTGTTAACTGTGTTACTGGCTGTAGCTTTCTTCTTCGTATTACCAGTGTTACTAATATTAGTCGTGTTACACAAATAACCCGCACATAGAAGAGAGTAGCTTACGACGACGTTTCGGTCCGACTTGGACCGAAGATGCCTTCTTTACTTTCCGTCAGCGTCTACGTGCTCTCTTTGCGGCTCTACCACAAGATCTCTGTAACCTTCTCTCTATCATTGCCTTTGACACTGCTCGCTTGAATACACAAATTCAGTCTTCTAAACTACAGAATAAACTTCAACGTCTCATCTCAGCCAGCCCTTGGTCTAAATTCTCCCTCACTGACTGGGTTACTAACTTGTCTTCTGTCTCACTCTCTCAGTATGAGCTTGAACTTCGCCTGCCCCTCGCGCTGGTATTTCCCTGATTAGCTCTTTTGATTCTTCTCGTCAATCTCGCTCCCGTAATCTTCCTGACTTGTCCACTTTTCGTGGTGCTCTCCTTCCTGCTCTTGTTAGTCTGTTTTCTAAGAATCACCACCTTCCGCGCAGTTACCAACTTGCCCTTTCTTCTCTTAAATCTAACACTAACATTGTCATACTATCTTCTGACAAAGGTAATTCAGTAGTTATCCTTGATCGCGAGGATTACCTCCGTAAAGCTGATGTCTTGCTCTCTGACTCACGTACCTACACTCCTCTCGTTTCCAACCCTCTTGATTGCATCAAGAGAACTTTCAACAAGAAACTAAGGACTCTCTCCGACCTCTGTCCTCCTGACTTTGACCTTGTTCAACGGTTTCGTGTCATCTGTCCCTCTCTTCCCTATTTCTATGGCCTTCCCAAAACTCATAAACCTCATATCCTCTAGAGGTTCTGTCTCTTATTCTCTTGCTTCTTGGTTGGCCAAAACCCTCACTCCCTTTCTTGGTACTTTTTCTCCTGCCCACCTCCGTCACTCTCAAGACTTCATTGAACGGGAACAAGATAATAATACACAATACCGACAAGTTGATAAGTAAGATACATGTGCAACAGTTAGGTATCTTTGTTATTCAAAGTAAAGATACCTAAGTGTTGCACATGTGTCCTACGAAGTTTCCACAATTTTCGCCACTGTAGTTATTGAGTGTTTTCGTTGATGTATTCCTCCATAATTTATTCTCATTCAGTATTTCGAGTGAACGTTTATTTCTGAAAGTATTATAAATGTTATTAAAGTTCCAATTAATGAAGCTTGAGGTACCATTCATGAGTTGCTTCCAGATGTACTACTACTGTAGTTGTTCCTTCTTACCAGTAAACAAGGATATAGCCGGAATCTTCTTGCTTCTATATTTGTAAACAAGGACTGACGCTAGTATCTACTTGCTTATTATCAGTAAAGAATTACCGTAGTAGTTACTTATTTTTCTCCATATCACTGGTCAAGAAAATTAAACTTGATTTTCTCGTCAAACGTTTGGACTTTCAGCTTAATCAGTTTTAAAAGCGGATTCTAAATATATTCTTATTTTTTACTCAGAAGATTTGTTTTAAAAACTGACGTTTTCATACATTTTTAATAAGATTTATGATGTAATAAATTATATATTAAGATTACTCTTAAAATTTAATGCTGCAGTGAAGATCATGAACCTGTTGACTGTCTCCAGAACAAACTGATTTCTCTTGTAACTTTGTGGTACAATGTACAGCAGTAGTCTTACATCATACTTTGTGGTACAATGTACAGCAGTAGTCTTACATCATACTTTGTGGTACAATGTACAGCAGTAGTCTTACATCATACTTTATGGTACAATGTACAGCAGTAGTCTTACATCATACTTTATGGTACAATGTACAACAGTAGTCTTACATCATACTTTGTGGTACAATGTACAGCAGTAGTCTTACATCATACTTTATGGTACAATGTACAGCAGTAGTCTTACATCATACTTTGTGGTACAATGTACAACAGTAGTCTTACATCATACTTTGTGGTACAATGTACAGCAGTAGTCTTACATCATACTTTCATTCGGGAAATAATGGTGGAGATTTTACTTAGCGTAAATATCTTGGAAGAGTTCACGTCTACTCGTCACTCACAGCATCTACGTTTTTAGGAGAGAAATCTAGAAGCGAATGTAAAAAAAAAAAATTATTTGAAAAAACAGGTGACACTCCACTTCTTCAGATGCATCGAACGAATCTGACTCCATCTCTGTGTGCAGGAGACTTGTAGTTACCTAAAAAAAATCCACATATCAATCATAAATTTTACCATTAATGCTAATATATTAGAATTAATGCTACAATCCTTTAGAACCTCCTGATTTTTGGCTCATCAAAAATTCCCTCCTTTAATTTCGTTGCAATGACTTTTGGAATATTCTCATTTGGAAATTGAAACCCTCATGAACTCACCTAATATATCGTTTCTAACAAGATTTTTCATTAATTAAGTTGAGACTAACGTGACGAGGTAGCAGGAAAATCTTTAAACCAACTAATGGAACACACTGGACACTGTATATCTGCACCGATAACTCAACACAGTTGTGACCGGGTGTGGATGTGTGAATTGTTCATTACTTTATTTGTTCATGATTGTAACCTTGTATGAACATAAGTAAGTAAATTTACTTACATGATTCATTATCTTTGTAACTTGTGACTTCATTTCCTTTGTACCTTGTTCAGCTGTCTGAACTTTGGGGTCCAGTCCCTGGACCCATTATGTACCTCTGTAAACTTTTGACTACCTCCCACAGGATGGGTATGGGGTGTATAATAAACATATTAAACTAAAAAAAACTAGCTGCTCGTTGCTGGTATATATGTGGTTCTTTGCTCGTTGCTGGTATATATGTGGTTCTTTGCTCGTTGCTGGTATATATGTGGTTCTTTGCTCGTTGCTGGTACATATGTGGTTCTTTGCTTGTTGCTGGTATATATGTGGTTCTTTGCTTGTTGCTGGTATATATGTGGTTCTTTGCTCGTTGCTGGTATATATATGGTTCTTTGCTCGTTGCTGGTACATATGTGGTTCTTTGCTCGTTGCTGGTATTTATGAGGTTCTTTGCTCGTTGCTGGTATATATGTGGTTCTTTGCTCGTTGCTGGTATATATGTAGTTCTTTGCTCGTTGCTGGTATATATGTGGTTCTTTGCTCATTGCTGGTACATATGTGGTTCTTTGCTCGTTGCTGGTATATTATATATGTAGTTCTTTGTTGCCAGTCATATCTTGTGTCAAAATCTGCACTAGCACGTTGTCCCAGAGGCATCATAAACAAGAATATTTCTTGAATCCTCCTTAAATACCTTTTAACATACCAGTGACTTACCACATACATACCGTTGATAAATGTTGCATTGTACTGCATCGGGGAATATTTTCATGGAAAAATCACATATGCAATATGGAGGGAAATGATATAAAATACCAACTCAATTGATAAAGACAAACTGAGCTACGTCAAGTCACAGGAGAAGTTCGGGTGTTCAGTTTACAATGAAAGTTAGAATAACCCGCAAGGAATAAGCTGAAGCTGGTAAGGCTGCTAAAGCAGAATTTATTGAATGTGAAGCTGAAGGTTCCAGGGGAGGTGCCGTTCTTCTTACGCATCTCATATTTCCACTTTTATTCCAGGAACATTGAACCAGAGCGACGCCACAGCATCACCCCTTTTTGGAACTGCTTTGCAGTTCTTCTGAGCGCCGTCTAGAAGTATTGGAACAAATTTGGTTATAGACATAAGCTGCTGAGTAACTTGGACAATTTTATGAATGTTATCTTAAAGACTTATGATGATTTCCTTCCTGGAAAGTATTATGATCGATCTTGCCGTTGTCATTTCGGCTGAGAGATAGAGGTGCGGTTCTTATAATTATTTTCTTCAGTGCCTCAGTTGGAGCAGTATTTATTTTCCTTCATAGAGCAGTGCTTGATGAGGTGTGTATAAGGATAGCAGTTCCAGCATGGAAGCGTGGTTGTCAGCTTTTTTTTTCTCTAGGCTAGCGACGATGGCTTCTTTCATTCCTTTTACAAGTGAGTAACAGCTGATAAATACCTTAACAACTTCGTTTCTGAAACTAAGGTGTCAGTAGTGAGTGCAGGAGAGGCAATCGTTACGTTTTGCATTCCTGGGATTGAAGGACCAATAGTTGGTAGAGAGATGGCAGGGGTGGTAGTGGGTTTGGTTGCTTCAGCGATGAGCACATCGGTGTCCATAGGCGTGGATGATTTCAAAATATATAGACCTCCACTTCTACTATTACTACTACTACTACTACAACTACTAGGCCATTAGGCCAAATGCCGCGCTGATAATCTTTAACCTCACTTTGTTACGTATATAGACCCTCTGTGTCTTTGTACTGATATTGTTGTAAATATATCACTTAGATAAGGAAGGTCTTTTGAAGGAAATGTCTCAACTGCAAGAATGATCATCACATTCTCACAGCCAAGTGCTCTCTCAGGGAGGAAATCGTAAATAGGAAAAACTTGAGAGCCCGACTTAAGCTGCAATCATTAGATATCAAAGAGACTTCCAAAGAATTCCCCAAGTTACCCAACAGCCTACTTCCGCTGCCTACTTTATTACAACACTCCCAGGCTGCGCTTCCAGCAAGATCATGTACTACATGATGTATGCTCACATGATGAACGCATGATGTATGCTCACATGATGAACGCCCCCTGCCCTACAACCTTCAATTCTACATACAATAAATGCTCTCCCATGCCTCAATAACCTTCTCAGCTTCAATTTTCCTAACACTGCATTATCAGCAGATATACTGCAAATCTCCAACGTAGAAGGCATCACCACCTCATCAGATCCTCCAACCTCAGCCTCCCAATTCATCCCTGATCCACCAGCCGCCCAGGTTATCCCGCCAGACCAGTCTGCCGCCACGTTCACACCCACTGCTACTCCACCTGAAGATCAACATTCTCACATCTCTGAAGAACAAATTGAAGTCGACCACTATACACCCGGCCTCATCTGGAAAAACCTACAATTCTTCACTACACTCTCGAACAAGAACATCCTGGAACTGTTTAATACGCCTCCATTGTCCTTTACAACCTTATACCACAAAAGGACGAAGATTTTGTGAAATAATTCATCGAAGACTGACAATTATGTACAACTCAGGTACATTCCAAAAGAAGGGATAAAAATATTCAAGAATTAGTTATTCCAAATTAGATAGTAAACTTAACTCATGAACTTCAGCGCCTACCAGTTGTCGCCATCCTGAAGGCTGTTAACCCTTCGTTATAAAGTGCTCAGCTGCTGGCTCAGTTTCTACCACTGAAGACTCTCCTCTCCCGCGCTATTTTTCGCCTGTCCCCACTTCCCACTTCTCTTTTTTACCTGAGTATTAGTAATCCTCATTGTTTCCATTGACATGAAAAGCTCCTGGAGAGGGAATAAAATGTTATATTAGTTGGACATGTTTTCCTTTACCTAGCAAATTGCCTACTGTTGACGTCAGGCTTATTGGTAGGTAATTTGATGGAACTTACTCATCCCCTGATTTAAATTAGCCATCGTCCACATCGGATTGGTGCTTGAAACAGGCTTGTTAGAAGGTGACTAAGTTCTCAGCTGCATTCTTAAAGCAATGTTGAAAACAGTTCGTCTGGGTCATGGGACTTATTTTGTTTCAGTTTCTACTGTTTAATAAGCAAGTACCTCGTGACTGTAATATTAATTTGCTTTCTTCACCTTATTAAATTCTGGGATATCATTTGTCTTAAACTTGGCCGAAATGTTCTTGTGTGAAGAGAGACGGAATATAAATGTTAGGATGTCCTGTAGCTCGATCGTTAGCGCACTCACCTCACACTGAAATCCGGAGTTCGAATCTCCGGCACGGCTGGAAAATATTAGGGACGTGTTTCCATAAGACACCTGCTGTCCCTGTTCAACCATCAGTATAAAATGGATACCTGGGTGTTAGTCAACTGGTGCGGGTAGCATCCTGGGACAAAAGTGACCTGATTTGCCCGAAATGCTCAGCATAACAAGTGGCTTCCTGTGTAGTAGTATGTCATTGATGTCAGCTAGACCTGTATACCATATACAAGTACTTGTAGAATTAAGGATATTATTGCTATTATTATTATTATTATTATTATTATTATTATTATTATTATTATTATTATTATTATTATTATTTAAAAGAGAGCACATTGCCTGCCAGTGGGTGAATGATAGTGAGAAAGAGGTAGTAAAAGAAATCAAGTGAGAATAAGCGAATGAGAAAGGGGGAGAAAAAGAGCAGAGAAGGAGGCAGAGAGGAAAAAAACCTAGATTGAGAATATGGCAGCGAGTGTGCTAAGAAGATGACACTCTAACAGTCACAGTGGCAGAAGCAGAGACAAGACACTACAGAATCAGCCTGCAATAATGTCTTCACATCTCTCTCTCTCTCTCTCTCTCTCTCTCTCTCTCTCTCTCTCTCTCTCTCTCTCTCTCTCTCTCTCTCTCTCTCTCTCTCTCTCTCTCTCTCTCTCTCTCTCACCCGCCATTTGACTCTTTCTTCCCCTCCTCTCTGTGTGGAGGCGTGTGTGCTCGTGTTAGACGTGTGTGCATGTGTTTATGTGGGAAGATACGCGCGCACACATACGTGTGTGCATGTGTTTATGTGGGAAGATACGCGCGCACACATATCTTATGATCTGTAATGCTTTACCTCTGTGCTTCTTTGTCTGCTCCTTTACTCTGCCGTCTCTCACACTGTACTTGGACTCTTCTTCGCTTCCCTCTGTATTTATAAACGATTTAACGTCATTAAATTTTATACATTTTATGGGTCTTCGCTTCGTAATATGATCACTATTTCTGGAGTTCGTTTTGGGCTGCTTATTCCATCTGATATTCTTTTTTTTTTTTTTGAACATTATTGTTCTTGGAACGTTTTCGAATTCTAGTTTTCTGTTTATTTTTACTGTATGTGTTTTCATCTCAGTATAAGTTCACAGTTATTACAGTCAGTAACAACTTTTTGAAGTTTCTGATCGCTTTTTTTGTTCCCTTACTTGAATTTCTTTAATAAAATTGATAGTATATACACGTCTGCAGTGCCAGCATGGTGCACATCATAGTGCACATCATAGTGCACATCATAGTGCACATCATAGTACACATAGTGCACATCATAGTGCACATCATAGTGCACATCATAGTGCACATCATAGTGCACATCATAGTGCACATCATAGTGCACATCATAGTGCACATCATAGTACACATCACAGTGCACATCATAGTGCACATCATAGTTCACATCATAGTGCACATCATAGTGCACATCGTAGTGCACATCATATTGCACATCATAGTGCACATCATAGTGCACATCATAGTGCACATCATAGTACACATCATAGTGCACATCATAGTGCACATCATAGTTCACATCATAGTGTACATCATAGTGCACATCATAGTGCACATCATACGTGCACATCATACGTGCACATAATAGTGCACATCATACGTGCATATCATAGTGCACATCATAGTGCACATCATAGTGCACATCATAGTGCACATCATAGTGCACATCATAGTGCACATCATAGTACACATCATAGTGCACATCATAGTACACATCATAGTGCACATCATAGTAAACATCATAGTGCACATCATAGTGCACATCATAGTTCACATCATAGTGCACATCATAGTGCACATAGTGCACATCATAGTGCACATCATAGTGCACATCATACGTGCACATCATAGTGCATATCATAGTGCATATCATAGTGCACATAGTGCACATCATAGTGCACATCATAGTGCACATCATAGTGCACATCATAGTGCACATCATAGTGTACATCATTGTGCACATCATAGTTCACATCATAGTGCACATCATAGTGCATATCATACGTGCACATCATACGTGCACATCATACGTGCACATCATAGTGCACATCATAGTGCACATCATAGTGCACATCATACGTGCACATCATACGTGCACATCATACGTGCACATCATAGTGCACATCATAGTGCACATCATAGTGCACATCATACGTGCACATCATACGTGCATATCATAGTGCACATCATAGTGCACATCATAGTGCACATCATAGTGCACATCATAGTGCACAGCATACGTGCACATAGTGCACATCATAGTGCACATCATAGTGCACATCATAGTGCACATCATACGTGCACATCATAGTGCACATCATAGTGCACATCATAGTGCACATCATACGTGCACATCATACGTGCACATCATAGTGCACATCATAGTGCACATCATAGTGCACAGCATACGTGCACATAGTGCACATCATAGTGCACATCATAGTGCACATCATATGGCACATCATAGTGCACATCATAGTGCACATCATAGTGCACATCATACGCGCACATCATAGTGCACATCATACGTGCTCCTCATAGTGCACATCATAGTGCACATCATAGTGCACATCATACGTGCACATCATAGTGCACATCATAGTTCACATCATAGTACACATCATAGTGCACATCATAGTACACATAGTGCACATCATAGTACACATCATAGTGCACATCACAGTGCACATCATAGTGCACATCATAGTGCAAATCATAGTGCACATCATAGTGCACATCATAGTACACATAGTGCTCATCATAGTGCACATCATATTGCACATCATAGTGCACATCATAGTGCACGTCATAGTGCACATCATACGCGCACACCATAGTGCACATCATACGTGCACATCATAGTGCACATCATACTTGCTCCTCATAGTGCACATCATAGTGCACATCATACGTGCACATCATAGTGCACATCATACGTGCACATCATAGTGCACAGCATACGTGCACATAGTGCACATCATAGTGCACATCATAGTACACATCATACGTGCACATCATAGTACACATCATAGAGCACATCATAGTGCACATCATATTGCACATCATAGTGCACATCATAGTGCACATCATAGTGCACATTATACGCGCACATCATAGTGCACATCATACGTGCTCCTCATAGTGCACATAAGAGTGCACATCATACGTGCACATCATAGTGCACATCATAGTGCACATCATAGTACACATCATAGTGCACATCATAGTGCACATCATAGTACACATAGTGCACATCATAGTACACATCATAGTGCACATCACAGTGCACATCATACTGCACATCATAGTGCAAATCATAGTGCACATCATACGTGCACATCATAGTGCACATCATACGTGCTCCTCATAGTGCACATCATAGTGCACATCATACGTGCACATCATAGTGCACATCATAGTGCACATCATAGTACACATCATAATGCACATCATAGTGCACATCATAGTACACATAGTGCACATCATAGTACACATCATAGTACACATCATAGTACACATCACAGTGCACATCAAAGTGCATATCATAGTTCACATCATAGTGCACATCATAATGCACATCATATTGCACATCATAGTACACATCATAGTGCACATCATAGTGCATATCATAGTACACGTCATAGTGCACATAGTACACATCATAGTGCACATCATAGTGCACATCATAGTACACATCATAGTGCACATCATAGTACACATCATAGTGCACATCATAGTGCACATCATAGTACTACACATAGTGCACATCATAGTACACATCATAGTGCACATCATAGTGCACATCATAGTACACATCATAGTGCACATCATAGTTCACATCATAGTACACATCATAGTGCACATCATAGTGCACATCATAGTACACATCATAGTGTACATCATAGTGCACATCACAGTGCACATCATAGTACACATCATAGTGCACATCATAGTTCACATGATAGTACACATCATAGTGCACATCATAGTGCACGTCATAGTACACATCATAGTGCACATCATAGTGCACATCATAGTGCTCATCATAGTGCACATCATAGTACACATCATAGTGCACATCATAGTGCACATCATACGTGCACATCATAGTGCACATCATAGTGCACATCATAGTACACATCATAGTGCACATCATAGTGCACATCATAGTGCTCGTCATAGTGCACATCATAGTACACATCATAGTACACATCATAGTGTACATCATAGTGCACATCATAGTACACATCATAGTGCACATCATAGTGCACATCATATTGCTCATCATAGTGCACATCATAGTACACATCATATGTGGACATCATACGTGCACATCATAGTACACATAGTGCACACATAGTTCACACATAGTGCACATCATAGTGCACATCATACGTGCACATCATAGTGCACATCATACGTGCACATCATACGTTCTTACCGATGTTCATATGTACTTTTTGGTCCTAATTTGTACTGGGATTCATGTGCACATTTTTTGTATTCATTTCTATTCCATTAAGCATTTAGTTGCATATTTTGTGCACAGGTTTTGTGCACAGGTTTTGTGCACAGGTTTTGTGCACAGGTTTTGTGCACAGGTTTTGTGCACAGGTTTTGTGCACAGCATTAAATTATTTTTGTAACGTTTATATTTATCTGCATTACTGTGTATCTGTTTGTGCTCACCTAATTGTGGTTGCAGGGGTCGAGACTCAGCTCCTGACTCCGCCTCTTCACTGATCGCTACTAGTTCCTCTCTCTCTGCTCCCTGAGCTTTGTCATACCTCGTCTTAAAGCTATGTATGGTTCCTGCCTCCACTACATCACTCGCCAGACTGTTCCACTGCCTGACCACTCTGTAACTGAAGAAATACTTCCTAACATCCCTGTGACTCATCTGCGTCTTCTACTTCCAAGTGTTACCCCTTGTTTCTGTGTCCCCTTTCTGGAACATCCTGTCTCTGTCCACCTTGTCTATTCCACGCAGTATTTTGTATGTAGCTATCATGTCTCCCTCGACAAGTGTGACCATGGTGTAATAGCGCACAAAATGCGTGATAAAGGAATAACAGGAAAAGTTAGTAGATGGATCTATAACTTCCTGACAAATAGAACGCAATGAGTAATAGCAAACAGAGTGAAGTCCGAGACAGCTACGGTGAAAAGCTCTGTTCCACAGGGTAAAGTACTCCCTCCCATCCTATTCCTATTCCTCATGTCTGACATAGACAGAGATGTAAGCCATAGCACCGTTTCTTCCTTTGCGGATGACACCCGAGTTTAATTGACAGTGTCACCCGTCAAAGACACTGCAACACTCCAAGCGGACATCAACCAAATATTTAAATGGGCCGCCGAAAACAATATGATGTTCAATGAAATGAAATTTCAATTACTTTGATGTGGAAAACTTGAGGGAATCAAAACTAAATCGTGATATAAAACAAATTCCAACCACACATTAGAGCAAAAAACTAATGTGAAGGACCTGTAAGTGATATATTTTAGAGGATTTCACCTTCCAAGATTACATCAATGTATTTACCACATATGCTAGAAAAATGATCGGATAGATAATGAGAATCTTCAAAACTAGGGATGCTAAGCCCTTCAAATCGCATGTTATCTCTAGGCAGGAATATTGTTGTATACTAACAGTGCCTTTCAAGGCAGGTGAAATTGCTGACCTGTAGAATGTACAGAGAACCTTCACGACACCTAAATTACTGGAAACAGCATTAGTTCCTTGATTTGTATTTCCTGGAATGCAGGCATACATAAGGAGGATTACCAACAAACCCCTAACTGTCTTCAATAAGGCACTGGACAGGCACCTAAAGTCAGTACTTTACCAGCCGGGATGTGGTTCGTATGTCAGCTTGCGTGCAGCCAGCACTGTTGCATATGTGTCTTACCTAACAATCTGTCGGTATTTCATACCATTTTAATGTTCATTCAGTAACAGCTTGGTTGATCAGGTCCTGATCCACTGCGAGGCCTGGTCACAGACCGGGCCGTGGGGGCGTTAACCCCTGAAACCCTATCCAGGTATATATATATATGAGAGTAAGACACATGTGCAACATCTGGGTATCTTTATTGTAGACGTTTCGCCATCCAGTGGCTTTATCAATACAAATATATATATATATATATATATATATATATATATATATATATATATATATATATATATATATATATATATATATATATATATATGTATATATATATATATATATATATATATATATATATATATATATATATATATATATATATATAATATATATATATATATATATATATATATATATATATATATATATATATATATATATATATATATATATATATATATATATATATATATATATATATAAGGCAAGGGAAAATTTGTTTATGCAATAATTTCGCAAAAATTATTTTGAACCTAACGAAAATAAAATATATTTAGCTCGATTAGGCTAAATTAAATTGTGCTTGTTACAATAAGGTTAGCAAAGTTTTCTAAGGTTCTTTTGGTACAAAATTATTAACTTTTACATTAACTTAAATAAAAAAATATATCTTTAAACGTATAAAAGAAAATTTTAGAAAGAACTTAATTTTAAATGATGAGTTCTTGCTAGTTGACCAATTTTACCTATTTGGCACGACATATATATATGCAGTATAATCGCTAACAGTTGATCTTAATAAGAACATAAGAACATAAGAAAGAAGGAACACTGCAACAGGCCTACTGACCCATGCGAAGCAGGTCCATGCCACCCCCCGGCCTAGAACAATGACCACCTAGTCAGGTCACTTCCACTTAAGGAGGAGCACGGCACCAGACCTGGTAGCCCAAGCTAGTCAGGTCCAACTCACACCCACCCACACCCACTAATAAGAACATAAGAACATAAGAATGTAGGAACACTGCAGAAGGCCTATTGGCCCATGCGAGGCAGGTCCTTATCAAAACGACCACTACCTAAAGATACCCATGTATTTATCAAACCTATTTTTAAAACTGCACAACGTTTTAGCCTAAATAACTGTACTCGGGAGTTTGTTCCACTCATCCACAACTCTATTACCAAACCAGTGCTTTCCTATATCCTTCCTGAATCTGAACTTTTCCAACTTGAAACCATTGCTGCGAGTCCTGTCTTGGCTGGAAATTTTCAGTATGCTATTTACATCCCCTTTATTTATTCCTGTTTTCCATTTATACACCTCGATCATATCCCCCCTAATTCTAAGCCTTTCGAGAGAGTGCAGATTCGGGAAGACCCCTGGTTGTCTTCAAGAGGGAGCTGGACAGATACCTAAAGACGGTGCCGGATCAGCCGGGCTGTGGTTCATACTTTGGATTACGTGTGGCCAGCAGTAACAGCCTCGTTGATCAGGCCCTGATCCACCGGGAGGCCTGGTCGTGGACCGGGCCGCGGGGACGTTGATCCCCGGAATGCCCTCCAGGTAGACTCCAGGCATCCTCATAGGGAAGATTTCTGATACATGGGATCATCTTTGTCATCGTCCTCTGTATGTTTTCCAGAACATTTATATCCATTCTGTAATACGGTGACCAGAACTGAGCAGCATAGTCTAAATGAGGCCTAACCAAGGATATATAGAGTTGAAGAACAACCTGAGGACTTCTATTATTTATACTTCTGGATATAAAGCCAAGGATTCTGTTAGCTTAAAATCTTTCGCACTTTCCTGCATCGTCAGGAGCTGTATAATGTTGCAAGTCTAGTAAGATATATGAGGGAAAAAATGATCTCAAAAACAAGGAAAAAGGATGTGAGCGTCGCTCCTACCACTGTAGTGCCGCTGTTCGTCAGCTACACCTCCCTTTCCCTCAGCCCTTCATTTACAGTATGTAGAAGGGGAATCTCCGAGGTTTACAGAAAGCAAGTTCTAGAATAATATGGAAAAGTGATAGTAAGCCCAAAACCGCATATAATCAATACGCTCACACACTCAGATTTTATGTAACTTTTTGTTAACATAAGAATCAGATGTACTTGTTGTCACCCTGTGCTGCCACATGCAGAAATTACGTGATTTCCTACAAAGATCCCTATGTGTTTATCTACTCCTGTTATAGTGACCTTCCCTGCTACATACAGAGCCTTGTTAACACTTCCTAAGTATTGTAATCGTAACCATTTTCCTAGATATGTTAAGCCTGAATGTTTTCTGTCATTAGAAATGTCTTAGGTTATCCTGGGCAACTCACATATGCTGCTATGTATAACAGTCGATATCACCTATATGCTATTATGTGGGATAGTTGCAGTAACCTAAACCTGTGTATTTCGGGATATTCTTAAAAGCTTGAATGTCTCCTGTCACTCATTCTCCATTTATGATTAGTTGCTACGTCTAACTATCTTGGGTTATCCTACGTAACTCATTCTTGTTGCTATGAATGACAGTTGAAATGTTTCTTATCACTATGACCCCAGAGGCGATAAGAAACATTTTTTAGGCTGTGTTGTGATAACATACTGTGACAGATAACAAGCAGGAGTAAGCCTATTCATATATAGCTGTATTAGGAAGCATTGGGAAAATACAAATTACTGAGATGCCAGCTGCACTTTTCAGGCATTATTTGTATGGTCACAACAAACTTCTGTGCAAAATTTCGTTTCACGATCGACTTTTCGTCAAATTATACACAATTGAAAGAACATAAGAACATAAGAACATAAGAACATAAGAAAGGAGGAACACTGCAGCAGGCCTGTTGGCCCATACTAGGCAGGTCCTTTACAATTCATCCCACTAACAAACATTTGACCAACCCAATTTTCAATGCTAGTGATAAATTTTTGGTTGTCAGGATAATAATCAAGTGTTAATGGTTTAAATAATTTTTGGTTGTGAAGATTGTATAATCAAATGTACATGGGTTATATCAATCATCAACCGTTTAATTTTAAACTATTACAAGTTATAAGTGAAGTCTTTCTTGGTGCGGAACTTGGATATCACTTTCCTGGAAAATATTCTTTGTCTGATATATCTATCTCTTGTCTTCTGTTCAGTCACTTCAGTGCAAACTTCAGTCATCAATTTTATCCTTCTCTCAACAGCTTGAGTGTTGTTTGGCCACTTGGACACCTCCAGTGGAGTCTCAGTAATTTTCAGATCCTATTGATCTAATAGAGAAGCAATGACAGGATGTTTAGTTCTGAGTTCAGTCTTCCAGTCAGTCATGGAATGATAATTCTTTGCTTGCCACTTTAGTTTGGGAATCACTACTTGTCTTGAGTTCACAATAGAAGCCACATTGTTATTCTCTTCATCTTCAGTGTCATTCTCATCATCAGTGTAGATTAACAAGTTCTCGTCAACAGCATCAGCAGAATCTTCTCCATCCTCATCAGAGCTTTCAGTACTTTCTTCTGTCTGCTGATTCTATTCTCTAATTTTTCTTATCACTGAGACAGTTTTGTCTCTCACAGTCATGTCTTCATCAGCGCACATACCAAGAAACAGCTGATCTGTGTGAGCAAAGTAGGAATTTCTTTGGACAGTCTTCTTTACTATCTTCTTTTCTTCACTGTACAGATGTCTCATAAATGGCAGTGACTGGAAGACGTTCTTTGGACCGTGTGTGACATTAGGTTGCAGCTTGATGTGGAACCACATTGGAGCACTGAACTTTAAAATCATAATGACGATTCTTTTCAGCTTCTGACTGGGTCTTGATGTTGCCACATACAACCTAAAGATCCTGCTCCATAAAGTATTCCACCTTGACACACACGGTGGACCTGGTTCAAGAGCAGCCAAGTCATCATCAACCACACCTGTGATCACTCCTTTGCAAATCCTATACAAGTGTTTCTGGCCCCAGGACAGATCCTCTGCCATCTTGTCATACAGAGCAGGGAAATCAGTGAAATTGACTGGCTGGAAACCAACATCTGGCAGCTCAGACAGGATCCTTGATTTGCTTGCCAATGGCACCTCTCCAATGCTCAGGACCACTTGGCTTACCATCATAGTGGTAGAAAACAGCCCGGAATGGCAGCTCATTACCATGAAGCTGACAGATAAAATAATGGACCGGATGACCAAGCAACATTTCAAGATGATGAATGATTCCATTGTCAGCTCCTACATTTGCGTTGGTTCCATCACAATCAACACATACAACAGGCTGCCAAGTTAGTTTCTGTTCCACCAGAAATGTATAGATCAGGGGTGGGCGACCATTAGCACATGTGCTGAACCTGGTATGCTATGCCAACGACTTCTTTCTGGCATGCTAAACTCTGGTCTCATCTCAAAAAAAAAATGCAACATATTTATCATGTATCCATTCCAAGAAAAGCGGTGAAATAGCCCCCATATGTTCCCATGGATTGTGTATCGAAGATATGGCCGACCTTGGCATGCACGCTTAAAAATGTTGCCTAACCCTGGTACAGATAGTCTTGGTAATCTCCTTTCCATGGCCTGACTTAGGAGTCACATGAGTGAGATATTCAGTGGTGGGCTCCACCATGATGACGTAATGATCTTTCACCACTGTCTTTGGACTCCATTTCTTGGTCTTCTCATTCTTTGTCATTACACGAGTGGAGGTCTTCCTACCATCAAAATACAGTGATGTGATATTTTCCAAGTTTGCTAGCTCATTTTCTTGCCTCTTCACTCGGTATTTGTGTCCGGCATCTGGTAACTTCCGTGGTCCAATAACTTGACTTTTGTTTGTCGTCCTTGGTGATAACGCCATAGTCCATTAAGGTGGCGGTAGCAATGGCAGCTCCAGCATAATCACTGATCAAGTATCAGTCACATGTGGCTGCCAGTGTGGAGAATCTTGTTCTGTTCTGCTGTGAGCTGCTGGCAGTCAGACCACTAAAGACATAGCATCAGTATCGACAGAAGGGTTATCTCTGGCATCATTTGAATTATCGTCAGAAACTTCTCCAGCTGCCGACTCACTCTGTCTTTCCTCCAGCTGCTTCCTGGCTCTATACCACATCCTCGTTACTGTCATGTCAACCCAGCCAATTTTCATCTTCCTGTCGCCTCTCTGGTCTCCAAAAGAGCTACATTCCTTCCCGAAATGTAGCTTTTTTGGAGATATTTTTGTTCTTATTAAGTTGTATTCCTCTACTGTGAATTTTTCTCAAACTTTCCTTAATAGTTTTCTGGCTGAGAATAGGAATAGTCTTTCTGTCTCCAGTTAATTTCTGCCATAGTTCAGAACAATCCTTAGCTGCTACCTTGATAATCACTGAAACATCAGTAAACTTTCCATCATCACATTTATATCACCAGCAGTTCCTTAACATATCACCTTTGGACGGAAGTTTGTTCATTGTAAGAACACTGTCATGGCCAAACAATGCATGTTCTGTGGCTTTACTCGTTGACATTATAGCCATCTTAGTAATAAAGTATATAAGTAATCATACTATCTGAAAAAAGAGAAAGTTAGTTTATGTTTATAAATACTGCAGAGTACATAGATACAGTACATAAAACACTGCGCTGCGCTACTCGGTAATACAGACATATTCAAAAATTTCAATCGCAAATGCTGTAGACTAAACCTCAACCAATCAACTTCATATTTGGCACTGAATTTAATATGTATATAAGAACATAAGAACGAAGGAACACTGCAGAAGGCCTACTGGCCCATGCGAGGCAGGTCCAAGTCTCCTACCGGCTTAAGCCAATGCACCCAACCTAGTCAGGCCAGTTAGGTAAGACACATATGCAACAGTTAGGTATCTTTATTTTGAAACGTTTCGCCTACACAGTAGGCTTCTTCAGTCAAGTACAGAAAAGTTGATAGAAGCAGAAGATACTTGAAGACGATGTAATCAGTCCATCACCCTTAAAGTTTTGAGGTGGTCAGTCCCTCAGTCCAACTAGTCAGGTCAGGTCACATTGACTTAAGGGAGGAACACGGCAACCGACCTGGTAGCACAAGCTAATCAGGTCCAACTCACACCCACCCACACCCACTCATGTATTTATCCAACCTATTTTTAAAGCTACACAACGTTCTGGCCTCTAGGACTGTACTTGGGAGTTTGTTCCACTCATCCACAACTCTATTACCAAACCAGTACTTTCCTATATCCTTCCTGAATCTGAATTTTTCTAACTTAAAACCATTGCTGCGAGTCCTGTCTAGGCTAGATATTTTCAGCACACTATTTACATCCCCTTTATTTATTCCTGTCTTCCATTTATACACCTCAATCATATCCCCCCTAATTTTACGTCTTTCTAGAGAGTGCAGATTCAGGGCCCTTAGTCTATCCTCATAGGGAAGGTTTCTGATCCATGGGATCAACTTTGTCATCCTCCTTTGTACATTTTCCAGAGCATTTATATCCATTCTGTAATACGGTGACCAAAACTGTGCAGCATAATCTAAATGAGGCCTAACCAAGGATATATAGAGTTGAAGAACAACCTGAGGACTCCTATTATTTATGCTTCTTGATATGAAGCCAAGGATTCTATTAGCTTTATTGCGAACACTTATGCACTGTTGTCTTGGTTTCAGATTACTGCTAACCAGAACTCCTAAATCTTTTTCGCAATCCGTAATATTAAGATCTACATTATTTAGTTTATATGTGGCATGGTTATTGTCCTGTCCAACATTTAGAACTTTGCATTTGTCTATATTAAACTGCATCTGCCACTTCTCCGACCACTGCATCAGTCTATTCAAATCTTCCTGGAGTGCTCTAATGTCCTCGTCAGAATGAATTCGACAGCCTATTTTGGTGTCATCGGCAAACTTGCTTATGTCGCTCTTTATGCCCTCATCTATGTCGTTTATGTATATTGTGAACAGCAGGGGGCCCAACACTGACCCCTGTGGAACACCGCTCGTGACGCTGAAGAGTGCAGCTTTGACCAAAATTTCAATGTTCCCTAAGCTGTGTATGAATACGGTCATAAAACTAAAGGTGTTGCAGTTACCATACATAGCAACATATATGCAAGGTACATAGTTGAATAAAGATTCCCAGTAAACATTCATTATTTTCTAGAAATAAACAGACAATTTAGCATCTTTATGATAACATCATTATTACTTTTCCTGGCCAGAAGCCAAACTAGGAAGGGTTGATAATATCTTTCTTAGTGATAAATACATATAAGTGATTGTATATCTCTTCAAGGATTTTCAGTAATAAAAGCAAGTTAGAGATTTGTCTGAAGTTGTTAATTTCAGCCGGGTTTCCACCTTTATGGACTGGGGCAATTCCTGCAATCTTTAATATATTTGGGAAAGTTTCTTTTTCGGGAAATTTACTGAACATCATGAACATCATGGAATCTTGGTTCAGAGGACATCTACATGACCTTCACGGCTACTACAACTAACCCATTCTTTTGGGTAGGACCTTCTTCCACTGGAAAATCCCGCCTACCAGTGACTATGCCCTTGTCTGCTACACGTCCCTATCCACTGTCGCCTATATAACCGCCAGTCTTCTTGCCTTTGCTCACACAGCTCCTCCTCAAAACAGTAAACCCTGCCATCACATAGTCGCTGCTACACAGGAACACAGCAGAGAGGGAACACTGAAACAGACCTTCTCAGATCCAACCACTAACACAAATATTTGTCTAACCTATTTTTATGCTACCCAAGTAATAGCTTTTATAGCCTTTTACTTATGTGCGAGTTGATTGTTCTACCATATTGTATTACTACTACAACTATAACTTATATTACTACTACTAATACTACCTATATATACCCTCCGTGTTTATGTATTGACAAAGCTAATGGAGACCGAAACGTTGCCACAATAAAATGTCACATTAGTTGCACTTATGTCCTTTACGTAGTCAACTTTACGTAGTCAATATAGGATCGCATTACACTGCATGCGTGTCTACTTTTCCATCTCTGGTATATACTAAATTAATGCAATGCATCTCGTTGGAATAGTATATTGCAATGAAGCCTCCCCTTTGACTTAGTCTGCAGCTATTTATGACGGTGTATCCAGGCAAGTTATAGATGTCTATTGTATCATGTAATTACCAGGTTTCTGAGAGAAAAAAAAAGTAGGTTAGGATTTAGTTACTCAAGGAGGGCCATGATGTAATCATAGTATTTACATAGAGATGTGGCAGTGCAGCTGAATGTTGACATGTTGGTATATAAGGTCGTTACTGCTCAACAGTCTTGGTTTTCTGTAAACATATTATTGTACAGATCAGATCAGAGAGGAAGTTAAGGTCTGTAATTATATTAGCATTCATAGGCAGTTTTTAAAGTAAATAACGGTAGTAGCTTTAATAAAATCTGCAAAAATACGTATTGTAAAATAAATATAAATAACTGCAGAATAAAAATATGTAAAATAAATAGATTATGAGCAGTAAAAAACATGTATGCTAAAAATGTAATGAAAAAAGTGAAAATATAGCATGTAAGACAAGGGATAGTATATAAACTAACTATAAAATGTTGACCTTTGCAAACAAATAAATAACTGAGTAGAATATAAAGGAACATTACATAAACTAGTTGCAAAATGTACTGAAATACAAACGTAGGACATATTTAACTTGGCAAAATATAATGGAACAGTATGTAAACTAATATGTAAACAATGTATTTACTATAAACAAATTTATGATTAACTTGGATATATTGAACATTAAAATGGTATAAAATACCGACAATATGTTAGGTAAGACACATATGCAACAGTTAGGTATCTTTATTATGAAACGTTTCGCCTACACAGTAGGCTTCTTCAGTCGAGTACAGAAAAGTTGATAGAAGCAGAAGATACTTGAAGACGATGTAATCAGTCCATCACCCTTAAAGTTTTGAGGTGGTCAGTCCCTCAGTCTGGAGAAGAGCATTGTTCCATAGTATGAAACAAAGGGTGATGGACTGATTACATCGTCTTCAAGTATCTTCTGCTTCTATCAACTTTTCTGTACTCGACTGAAGAAGCCTACTGTGTAGGCGAAACGTTTCATAATAAAGATACCTAACTGTTGCATATGTGTCTTACCTAACAACTTGGATATATATGATGTAAGAGGATGACACCAGTTTACAAAGTGTTGGCTAATATTAATAGAAGATATGAATAACGTGGTATTATATGCAAGGAATAATATATGAACAAGTAATAATAAGGTAATGCTATACAAACGAGAGAAATAAATAACTGGGTAAAGGAGCAATGTATGACCTAATTGCAAAATACGGAGGTTTGCAAACAATAATGATTAATTGAATAATAAATGCAAGATACAACATATAACCTAACATATAACTAGTAATGAATAATTGGGTAACAAATACAAGAAACAGTATACAAGTTAATTACAAAATGCAGAGATACACAAACAATAATGAGTAATAATGAATAACTGTGTACAAAAAACTGCAAGGAGCAGTTTGTAAGCTAGTTATAAAATGAAGAGTTTTACAGACAAAAACAAAAAGGTGAACAGCTGAATGAAATAAGCAAGGAATAAAATAAGCAAGGAATAAAATAAGCAAGGAATAAAATAAGCAAGGAATAAAATAAGCAAGGAATAAAATAAGCAAGGAATAAAATAAGCAGCGTTGTATCAACAAAAAACATGGATAACTGTACGCATAATAACCCACACATAGGAGAGTGAAGCTTATGACAACGTCGGTCCAACTTGGACCATTTATAAGTCACACTAACACAAGAGAATGATGGAGCGAGTATATATAGACGAGGGGACAGCGACGGGACAAAGAGAGGAAGAAAAAGTAGTGGTAGTGGCAATATTGGTAGTGAAGGTAGTAGTAAATGTAAGTGCAAGAAAGGTATAAAATACCGACAAGATGAAAGTTAAGACACATGTGTAACATCTGGGTATCTTTATTGTAGACGTTTCGCCATCCAGTGGCTTTATCAATACAGATTCTAGGACATAATTAGGTAGTAGGTTGGTATAGGTAGTAGGTTGGTAGACAGCAACCACCCAGGGAAGTACTACCGTCCTGCCAGATGACTGTGAAACAAAAACCTGTAACTGTTTTGCATGATGGTAGGATTGCTGGTTTCTTTTTCTGTCTCATAAACATGCTAAGGTAGGTAGTAGGTTGGTAGACAGCAACCACCCAGGGAAGTACTACCGTCCTGCCAGATGACTGTGAAACAAAAACCTGTAACTGTTTTGCATGATGGTAGGATTGCTGGTTTCTTTTTCTGTCTCATAAACACGCTAAGATAACAGGGATATCTTGCTACTCCTACTTACACTTTGGTCACACTTCACAGACACGCACATGCATATATATATATATACATACATCTAGGTTTTTCTCTTTTTTCTAAATAGCTCTTGTTCTTTTTTATTTCTTCTATTGTCCATGGGGAAGTGGAAAAGAATCTTTCCTCCGTAAGCCATGCGTGTCGTATGAGGCGACTAAAATGCCGGGAGCAATGGGCTAGTAACCCCTTCTCCTGTATACAATTACTAAAAAAGAGAAGAAGAAAAACTTTATAAAACTGGGTTGCTTAAATGTGCGTGGATGTAGTGCGGATGACAAGAAACAGATGATTGCTGATGTTATGAATGAAAAGAAGTTGGATGTCCTGGCCCTAAGCGAAACAAAGCTGAAGGGGGTAGGAGAGTTTCAGTGGGGGGAAATAAATGGGATTAAATCTGGAGTATCTGAGAGAGTTAGAGCAAAGGAAGGGGTAGCAGTAATGTTAAATGATCAGTTATGGAAGGAGAAAAGAGAATATGAATGTGTAAATTCAAGAATTATGTGGATTAAAGTAAAGGTTGGATGCGAGAAGTGGGTCATAATAAGCGTGTATGCACCTGGAGAAGAGAGGAATGCAGAGGAGAGAGAGAGATTTTGGGAGATGTTAAGTGAATGTATAGGAGCCTTTGAACCAAGTGAGAGAGTAATTGTGGTAGGGGACTTGAATGCTAAAGTAGGAGAAACTTTTAGAGAGGGTGTGGTAGGTAAGTTTGGGGTGCCAGGTGTAAATGATAATGGGAGCCCTTTGATTGAACTTTGTATAGAAAGGGGTTTAGTTATAGGTAATACATATTTTAAGAAAAAGAGGATAAATAAGTATACACGATATGATGTAGGGCGAAATGACAGTAGTTTGTTGGATTATGTATTGGTAGATAAAAGACTGTTGAGTAGACTTCAGGATGTACATGTTTATAGAGGGGCCACAGATATATCAGATCACTTTCTAGTTGTAGCTATACTGAGAGTAAAAGGTAGATGGGATACAAGGAGAATAGAAGCATCAGGGAAGAGAGAGGTGAAGGTTTATAAACTAAAAGAGGAGGCAGTTAGGGTAAGATATAAACAGCTATTGGAGGATAGATGGGCTAATGAGAGCATAGGCAATGGGGTCGAAGAGGTATGGGGTAGGTTTAAAAATGTAGTGTTAGAGTGTTCAGCAGAAGTTTGTGGTTACAGGAAAGTGGGTGCAGGAGGGAAGAGGAGCGATTGGTGGAATGATGATGTAAAGAGAGTAGTAAGGGAGAAAAAGTTAGCATATGAGAAGTTTTTACAAAGTAGAAGTGATGCAAGGAGGGAAGAGTATATGGAGAAAAAGAGAGAAGTTAAGAGAGTGGTGAAGCAATGTAAAAAGAGAGCAAATGAGAGAGTGGGTGAGATGTTATCAACAAATTTTGTTGAAAATAAGAAAAAGTTTTGGAGTGAGATTAACAAGTTAAGAAAGCCTAGAGAACAAATGGATTTGTCAGTTAAAAATAGGAGAGGAGAGTTATTAAATGGAGAGTTAGAGGTATTGGGAAGATGGAAGGAATATTTTGAGGAATTGTTAAATGTTGATGAAGATAGGGAAGCTGTGATTTCGTGTATAGGGCAAGGAGGAATAACATCTTGTAGGAGTGAGGAAGAGCCAGTTGTGAGTGTGGGGGAAGTTCGTGAGGCAGTATGTAAAATGAAAGGGGGTAAGGCAGCCGGGATTGATGGGATAAAGATAGAAATGTTAAAAGCAGGTGGGGATATAGTTTTGGAGTGGTTGGTGCAATTATTTAATAAATGTATGGAAGAGGGTAAGGTACCTAGGGATTGGCAGAGAGCATGCATAGTTCCTTTGTATAAAGGTAAAGGGGATAAAAGAGAGTGCAAAAATTATAGGGGGATAAGTCTGTTGAGTGTACCTGGTAAAGTGTATGGTAGAGTTATAATTGAAAGAATTAAGAGTAAGACGGAGAATAGGATAGCAGATGAACAAGGAGGCTTTAGGAAAGGTAGGGGGTGTGTGGACCAGGTGTTTACAGTGAAACATATAAGTGAACAGTATTTAGATAAGGCTAAAGAGGTCTTTGTGGCATTTATGGATTTGGAAAAGGCGTATGACAGGGTGGATAGGGGGGCAATGTGGCAGATGTTGCAAGTGTATGGTGTAGGAGGTAGGTTACTGAAAGCAGTGAAGAGTTTTTACGAGGATAGTGAGGCTCAAGTTAGAGTATGTAGGAAAGAGGGAAATTTTTTCCCAGTAAAAGTAGGCCTTAGACAAGGATGTGTGATGTCACCGTGGTTGTTTAATATATTTATAGATGGGGTTGTAAGAGAAGTAAATGCGAGGGTTTTGGCAAGAGGCGTGGAGTTAAAAGATAAAGAATCACACACAAAGTGGGAGTTGTCACAGCTGCTCTTTGCTGATGACACTGTGCTCTTGGGAGATTCTGAAGAGAAGTTGCAGAGATTGGTGGATGAATTTGGTAGGGTGTGCAAAAGAAGAAAATTAAAGGTGAATACAGGAAAGAGTAAGGTTATGAGGATAACAAAAAGATTAGGTGATGAAAGATTGAATATCAGATTGGAGGGAGAGAGTATGGAGGAGGTGAACGTATTCAGATATTTGGGAGTGGACGTGTCAGCGGATGGGTCTATGAAAGATGAGGTGAATCATAGAATTGATGAGGGAAAAAGAGTGAGTGGTGCACTTAGGAGTCTGTGGAAACAAAGAACTTTGTCCTTGGAGGCAAAGAGGGGAATGTATGAGAGTATAGTTTTACCAACGCTCTTATATGGGTGTGAAGCGTGGGTGATGAATGTTGCAGCGAGGAGAAGGCTGGAGGCAGTGGAGATGTCATGTCTGAGGGCAATGTGTGGTGTGAATATAATGCAGAGAATTCGTAGTTTGGAAGTTAGGAGGAGGTGCGGGATTACCAAAACTGTTGTCCAGAGGGCTGAGGAAGGGTTGTTGAGGTGGTTCGGACATGTAGAGAGAATGGAGCGAAACAGAATGACTTCAAGAGTGTATCAGTCTGTAGTGGAAGGAAGGCGGGGTAGGGGTCGGCCTAGGAAGGGTTGGAGGGAGGGGGTAAAGGAGGTTTTGTGTGCGAGGGGCTTGGACTTCCAGCAGGCATGCGTGAGCGTGTTTGATAGGAGTGAATGGAGACAAATGGTTTTTAATACTTGACGTGCTGTTGGAGTGTGAGCAAAGTAACATTTATGAAGGGATTCAGGGAAACCGGCAGGCCGGACTTGAGTCCTGGAGATGGGAAGTACAGTGCCTGCACTCTGAAGGAGGGGTGTTAATGTTGCAGTTTAAAAACTGTAGTGTAAAGCACCCTTCTGGCAAGACAGTGATGGAGTGAATGATGGTGAAAGTTTTTCTTTTTCGGGCCACCCTGCCTTGGTGGGAATCGGCCGGTGTGATAATAAATAAAAAAAAAAAAACATGCTAAGATAACAGGGATATCTTGCTACTCCTACTTACACTTTGGTCACACTTCACAGACACGCACATGCATATATATATATACATACATCTAGGTTTTTCTCCTTTTTCTAAATAGCTCTTGTTCTTTTTATTTCTTCTATTGTCCATGGGGAAGTGGAAAAGAATCTTTCCTCCGTAAGCCATGCGTGTCGTATGAGGCGACTAAAATGCCGGGAGCAATGGGCTAGTAACCCCTTCTCCTGTATACAATTACTAAAAAAGAGAAGAAGAAAAACTTTATAAAACTGGGTTGCTTAAATGTGCGTGGATGTAGTGCGGATGACAAGAAACAGATGATTGCTGATGTTATGAATGAAAAGAAGTTGGATGTCCTGGCCCTAAGCGAAACAAAGCTGAAGGGGGTAGGAGAGTTTCAGTGGGGGGAAATAAATGGGATTAAATCTGGAGTATCTGAGAGAGTTAGAGCAAAGGAAGGGGTAGCAGTAATGTTAAATGATCAGTTATGGAAGGAGAAAAGAGAATATGAATGTGTAAATTCAAGAATTATGTGGATTAAAGTAAAGGTTGGATGCGAGAAGTGGGTCATAATAAGCGTGTATGCACCTGGAGAAGAGAGGAATGCAGAGGAGAGAGAGAGATTTTGGGAGATGTTAAGTGAATGTATAGGAGCCTTTGAACCAAGTGAGAGAGTAATTGTGGTAGGGGACTTGAATGCTAAAGTAGGAGAAACTTTTAGAGAGGGTGTGGTAGGTAAGTTTGGGGTGCCAGGTGTAAATGATAATGGGAGCCCTTTGATTGAACTTTGTATAGAAAGGGGTTTAGTTATAGGTAATACATATTTTAAGAAAAAGAGGATAAATAAGTATACACGATATGATGTAGGGCGAAATGACAGTAGTTTGTTGGATTATGTATTGGTAGATAAAAGACTGTTGAGTAGACTTCAGGATGTACATGTTTATAGAGGGGCCACAGATATATCAGATCACTTTCTAGTTGTAGCTACACTGAGAGTAAAAGGTAGATGGGATACAAGGAGAATAGAAGCATCAGGGAAGAGAGAGGTGAAGGTTTATAAACTAAAAGAGGAGGCAGTTAGGGTAAGATATAAACAGCTATTGGAGGATAGATGGGCTAATGAGAGCATAGGCAATGGGGTCGAAGAGGTATGGGGTAGGTTTAAAAATGTAGTGTTAGAGTGTTCAGCAGAAGTTTGTGGTTACAGGAAAGTGGGTGCAGGAGGGAAGAGGAGCGATTGGTGGAATGATGATGTAAAGAGAGTAGTAAGGGAGAAAAAGTTAGCATATGAGAAGTTTTTACAAAGTAGAAGTGATGCAAGGAGGGAAGAGTATATGGAGAAAAAGAGAGAAGTTAAGAGAGTGGTGAAGCAATGTAAAAAGAGAGCAAATGAGAGAGTGGGTGAGATGTTATCAACAAATTTTGTTGAAAATAAGAAAAAGTTTTGGAGTGAGATTAACAAGTTAAGAAAGCCTAGAGAACAAATGGATTTGTCAGTTAAAAATAGGAGAGGAGAGTTATTAAATGAAGAGTTAGAGGTATTGGGAAGATGGAGGGAATATTTTGAGGAATTGTTAAATGTTGATGAAGATAGGGAAGCTGTGATTTCGTGTATAGGGCAAGGAGGAATAACATCTTGTAGGAGTGAGGAAGAGCCAGTTGTGAGTGTGGGGGAAGTTCGTGAGGCAGTAGGTAAAATGAAAGGGGGTAAGGCAGCCGGGATTGATGGGATAAAGATAGAAATGTTAAAAGCAGGTGGGGATATAGTTTTGGAGTGGTTGGTGCAATTATTTAATAAATGTATGGAAGAGGGTAAGGTACCTAGGGATTGGCAGAGAGCATGCATAGTTCCTTTGTATAAAGGCAAAGGGGATAAAAGAGAGTGCAAAAATTATAGGGGGATAAGTCTGTTGAGTGTACCTGGTAAAGTGTATGGTAGAGTTATAATTGAAAGAATTAAGAGTAAGACGGAGAATAGGATAGCAGATGAACAAGGAGGTTTTAGGAAAGGTAGGGGGTGTGTGGACCAGGTGTTTACAGTGAAACATATAAGTGAACAGTATTTAGATAAGGCTAAAGAGGTCTTTGTGGCATTTATGGATTTGGAAAAGGCGTATGACAGGGTGGATAGGGGGGCAATGTGGCAGATGTTGCAAGTGTATGGTGTAGGAGGTAGGTTACTGAAAGCAGTGAAGAGTTTTTACGAGGATAGTGAGGCTCAAGTTAGAGTATGTAGGAAAGAGGGAAATTTTTTCCCAGTAAAAGTAGGCCTTAGACAAGGATGTGTGATGTCACCGTGGTTGTTTAATATATTTATAGATGGGGTTGTAAGAGAAGTAAATGCGAGGGTCTTGGCAAGAGGCGTGGAGTTAAAAGATAAAGAATCACACACAAAGTGGGAGTTGTCACAGCTGCTCTTTGCTGATGACACTGTGCTCTTGGGAGATTCTGAAGAGAAGTTGCAGAGATTGGTGGATGAATTTGGTAGGGTGTGCAAAAGAAAAAAATTAAAGGTGAATACAGGAAAGAGTAAGGTTATGAGGATAACAAAAAGATTAGGTGATGAAAGATTGAATATCAGATTGGAGGGAGAGAGTATGGAGGAGGTGAACGTATTCAGATATTTGGGAGTGGACGTGTCAGCGGATGGGTCTATGAAAGATGAGGTGAATCATAGAATTGATGAGGGAAAAAGAGTGAGTGGTGCACTTAGGAGTCTGTGGAGACAAAGAACTTTGTCCTTGGAGGCAAAGAGGGGAATGTATGAGAGTATAGTTTTACCAACGCTCTTATATGGGTGTGAAGCGTGGGTGATGAATGTTGCAGCGAGGAGAAGGCTGGAGGCAGTGGAGATGTCATGTCTGAGGGCAATGTGTGGTGTGAATATAATGCAGAGAATTCGTAGTTTGGAAGTTAGGAGGAGGTGCGGGATTACCAAAACTGTTGTCCAGAGGGCTGAGGAAGGGTTGTTGAGGTGGTTCGGACATGTAGAGAGAATGGAGCGAAACAGAATGACTTCAAGAGTGTATCAGTCTGTAGTGGAAGGAAGGCGGGGTAGGGGTCGGCCTAGGAAGGGTTGGAGGGAGGGGGTAAAGGAGGTTTTGTGTGCGAGGGGCTTGGACTTCCAGCAGGCATGCGTGAGCGTGTTTGATAGGAGTGAATGGAGACAAATGGTTTTTAATACTTGACGTGCTGTTGGAGTGTGAGCAAAGTAACATTTATGAAGGGATTCAGGGAAACCGGTAGGCCGGACTTGAGTCCTGGAGATGGGAAGTACAGTGCCTGCACTCTGAAGGAGGGGTGTTAATGTTGCAGTTTAAAAACTGTAGTGTAAAGCACCCTTCTGGCAAGACAGTGATGGAGTGAATGATGGTGAAAGTTTTTCTTTTTCGGGCCACCCTGCCTTGGTGGGAATCGGCCAGTGTGATAATAATAAAATTAGAAGACAGTAGAACTATATACAAAAGATGAGGTAATCAGTCCCTCAACCTTGAAGTTGGTGTTGAGAATCTCTACAACCACGATGCTGTCAACACTAACTCCAAGGCTGAGGGACTGATTACCTCATCTTTTGTATATAGTTCTACTGTCTTCTAATTATGTCCTAGAATCTGTATTGATAAAGCCACTGGATGGCGAAACGTCTACAATAAAGATACCCAGATGTTGCACATGTGTCTTAACTTTCATTCAGTAGTAAGAGTAGTAGGGGGAGTAGAAAGTAGGGGAGTAGAAAGTAGGGGGAGTAGTTTTAATGGCATAACAGATAAAGTGGAGTGAAGGGAGACAACAGTAGCGGTAGTAGGAGTACTACTACTAGTAGTAATGGAGTGGTAGTCGTATTAGCAGAAGAAGTAGGGTAAATCTAAGGACTAGAAAAGGGAACACTGTAAGAGATGAGAAGGGGCAGAGAGAAGAAAGGATAAGATCGAGTCACGAGTATTCTGAAGTTTGGAACATTTAAGAATGTAATGAGAGAGGAAGACATCTTCAGAGACAAAGCAGGACTAAGATTCATATAAAGAAATTTGTGTCTAAGGGATACTTCAACAAGATTGCGTCTATGAAGACTAGAAGTAGGGTAGACAATTTTTGCAGTATGAGAATGCTACAAAGATGTTATCTATATAGTGGAGCCAGAGGGAAAGGAGTTGAATTGCATCAGGTGAAATTCAACGACACCCGCCTAGCGATTAAAGAACCTAATTTCCAAAGCTGTAAAGGCCTCGAATCATCATTAATCGCTAATTCTAAGACAAACAGAATAAAGGCATCTTCATCATCTCTGAAGTATTAACAAGAATTCTCCTAAAAACAATAAACCCCACCAGCACATGGCTGCTACCACCACCACCACCACCACCACCACTACCACCACCACCACCACCACAACCACCACCACTACTACTACTATTACCACTACTACTACTACTACTACTACTACTACTACTACTACTTCGACCAAAAGTACCAAGGCATGGACAAATTTACCTAGCATCCCAAAAAGCTGATTAAATATCACGTGTTCGATCCCTGGCTAGTCGTGATATTTGTAGGACTGATGGCTAAGTGGATTTTCATTGCTTCCCACGAAGCGTGTTAAAATAACATAGGTACTACCTCTGGCTAGTCATAATAATATATATATTTAACTACGAGCAGCCATATATATATATATATATATATATATATATATATATGTATATATATATATATATATATATATGTATGTCGTGCCGAATAGGTAAAACTGGTCAATTAGCAAGAATTCATTTAAAACCCTTCAGAGGGCAAGGCAGGCTAAAATGCGGATTTTGAAAGTGATTTCGTATGAGGAGATAGAGCCACTCGATGTAAGGTCACTGAAACCATCCAAACGGAGTTGTGAAAGTAACATCTCGGGCAATTGCAGATATTCGAAGACCGAGTATATTCGGTCCTGCCCGTTTGGGGTATAACAATTTAGAATGTTGCAAGGTTGCAATTGTTGTAAAAAAAAATATTTTTTAAATTTATTATACAAGTAGACAATATAAAAAACATAAATGGAACTGGTTTCTGAACAATTTGTAAGCAGTAAAAAAATAGAAATAGGAACTACTTATCAACAATGACACATTGCAATGGGATACAACTTACAAATGAAATATTCCTGAGTTTCCTGAGAAAGAACAATCTTTTTACATCACTAATTTCTGCAATGAAACTTTATGAAACAATTTCTATCCTTCTTGATGGATAGTTTACTTTGCATGTGGCACAGGAAAATGAGGATGTGACATGATTATTCTTTTTGCTGCAATACTTGCATGTAAGCAAGTTTCTTCTTGTTCAATTTCTTCTTTTTGGATGGTGGCATAGCTTCCTCCTCATCTGTTGGCACCTCTCCATCTTGTGGCAAGTATTCATCATCAGTTTCCACCACTTCCAGGTCATCTGGGTCGTGATCTGAGTCACTATCATCCCAAACACAGACAAATTTCGACTTACCTTGGAGGACTCACCGTAGAACAATTTCTTATTGATCTGGAAGGACAATAAAAACGTTCTGTACACACCCAGACCATTACTGAATTCATATATACACTACCAAGTTTTATGGAAATATTTATATACCGAAACTTGAAAACTGCACCTAAAAGGGCAGGAACGACTGTACTTGTTCCTATTTTGTTGCACTTTTTTCATTTGCATGGTGCACTCGTAATATGCTTCACAACGCCTTCATATATATATCAAAATATGGCTAAACTATTCATTTACGCACTAGACACACAAATCAGTACTTACCGACAGTGTATAAGGTGAAATGCTTCAGTATATAAGGAGCACTCAACCTAGAAACACAAGTTTTGGCGCCAGCAAGGTAGAAGTGTTTACATTCTGCTCTCTCGACCAATGGGAAGCGAGCAGCTGCCATCACCGCTCAGCTGGGTTGACTCAGGGAAGGTCTGTGATTGGTCAGAAATAGAGAACGGGAACCTAGATACGCTGGGGGAGTCGGAGAACTTGCGCAAAAACCACGTTATGAGGACTGACTATACTCGGTCCTGCCTGGTAAAGGGTTTTAAGTCCTTAAATTTTCTCTTATACGTTTAAAGATATTTTTTTTCATTTATATATTATATAATAACACATCAGCTGTCTCCCACCAAGGCAGGGTGGCCCAAAAAAGAAAAACATTCATCATCATTCACTCCATCACTGTCTTGCCAGAGAAGCGCTTACACTGCAGATATAAAACTACAACATTAACACCTCTCCTTCAGAGTGCAGACACTGTACTTCCCATCTCCAGGACCCAAGTCCAGCCTGTCGATTTCTCTGAATATCTTAATAAATGTTACCTTGCTCACACTCCAACAGCACATCAAGTCCTAAAAACTATTTGTCTCCATTTGCTCCTATCTAACACACTCATGTATGCTTCCTGGAAGTACAAGCCCCTCGCACATAAAACATTCTTTACCTCGTCCCTCCAACTTTTCCTAGGCCGACCCTTACCCCGCCTTCCCTCCACTACAGATTTATACACTCTCGAAGTCATTCTATATTATTCCATCCTCTCTACATGCCCAAACCACTTCCTCAGCCCTCTGGATAGTAGTTTTGGTAATCCCACACCTCCTAATTTCGAAACTATGAATTTTCTGCATTATATTCACACCACACATTGCTCTCAGACATGACATTTCCACTGCCTCCAGCCTTCTCCTTGTTACAACATTCACCACCCATGTATCACACCCATATGAGAGCATTGGTTTAACTATACTCTCATACATTCCCTTCTTTACGCTGAGGTCAATGGTCAGTACGCTGAGGTCAGTGGTCACGTGTGGTCATACCTGTCCTAAGATGTCTGGGATTAGCATGGGGTGTTACCTAGCACCATAGCATGCTGTAGTGTTTTAAATTCTCAGGTTAAAGTGTTAAAGAAGGAGATTCTACTTCTTCAGGAAGAAAATATGAGGCTGAAGCTTCGTCTAGATGGGTTTGGGAGTGAGTGTGGGATGGTGGTAGCTGGTGAGGAGGAAAAAGTTACCAGCAGTGATTTGGAGAGTGGCAGCTGCTTTAAGTTGCAAGTAGTTCACAATTCAGGAAGAAGAATGATAAAGAAGGTTAATAGACAAGATGTAAAGGTAGGAAATCGATTCTCTGTTCTCTGTGACGAGTGTACTTCAGTGGTTAAAGGTACCACTGACTCCCCTGCTTATCAAGGTAAGAATATTCTGATTATGGGGGATTCTCAGGTAAGATATATGGACTGTGCTTTTTTGTAACAGAGATAGAAGGGTCAGACAGAGGGTGTGTCTCCCAGGAGCTGGTGTTGGTGACATAGTCAGCAGGTTGGATAATATTATGTCAGGCAATGGGGACAAGCCCATTATCTGTCTTAGTGCTGGTGGAAATGACATTGGGAATGGCAGGAGACAGGAGCTGCTGGATAAGTATAGGTCAGCCATAGATGTAGTCAGGTCCAAGGGAGGGATCCCAATCATATGTAGGATCTTGCCTAGAAAGGGAGTGGGCAATGAATGGATGTCTAGAGCAATTGGTATAAATTGCTGGCTAGACAGGTACTGCAAGGAACTTGCAATCCCATTCACTGATAACTGGGATAGATTCTATGGCAAGCATGATATGTATGCAAGGGATGGGGGTTCATCTCTCTGGGGCTAGAGTGGTTGCATTAGCCAATTCGATTGAGGGGGTCATTGATGACTTGTCTAGGACTTTAAACTGGTAGATTATAAAGGTATGGGTATCTGTGGGAAACAAACAGGCTGCAGTACTAGGTTTGAAAACGGCAGATATAACCAGGATACCTCAGGGATATGTTTAAAAGACAAAACAGAGATAGAGAAAGATAGAGAAATGCCTTCTGAATGCAACATACAGGGTTATAGACTATTCCATACTGATAGGGTCAACAGGAAGGGTGGTGGAGTGATGATGTGTGTCAGAGATAATTTAAATTGTTGTGCTAGACAAGATATAAGATTAGAAGCATCGGACACATAATCTGTTTGGCTACAGTTTCTCGAGGGTCGTGAAAAGTTAATTTTGGGTGTGATTTATAGGCCCCCAAACCTTGATAGAGAGTGCAGCAAGCTGCTATGGGGACGAAATTCATAAGGCATCTAGATATGAAAATGTTGTGTTAATGGGAGATTTTAACTTTAGACAAATTGATTGGAACAATGTGACAGGAAATCTTGAGTCTAGTAATTTTCTTGATATGGTTCAGGATTGCTTTTTAAAACAGTTTGACAGAACCAACTAGAGGAAACAGTCTACTTGACTTGGTTCTTGCCAACAAAGATTCACTAGTTAATAATCTTGAGGTTAATGATGAGCTTGGGAAAAGTGATCACAAATCACTTAGTTTCAATATATCATGGCGTTACCTGAATAACTCTAATCAAATTTCCGTCCCAGACTTTCGCTTGGCTGATTTCATGGGACTGAAAAAATTACCTGGGTGGGCTAAATTGGGATGTCTTGACTATGGGTCAGGTAGGTGATTTTTGTTGCCAATATTACGTTTTTCAGAGCATAGTTCTAGCTGCCCAGACAAGTTTTGTTCCGAGTAGGGAAATTAGATCTAACAAAAATGATCCCAAATGGATGAACAATAGATTAAAATATCTCACTGGTCAAAAGAGAGGTATATATAGGTGTATCAACAGAAGGGAGGGGCAGTTAAGAAATCAATATATTCAGTTAAAGAGGGAAATAAAAAAAAAGAGGAATAAGAAAAGCAAAAAGGAACTATGAGGCTAAGGTCGCAAGGGATTCGAAGACTAACCCAAAAGGGTTCTTTCAGGTATACAGAAGTAAGAGTAGGGACAAGATAGGCCCACTTAAGAGTAACTTAGGTCAGATCACTGACAGTGATAAGGAAATGTGTGAAATTTTCAATTCTTACTTTCTCTCAGTTTTTACTCAGGAAGATATTAGTTAAATTCCAGAAATAATAGATTATGTAGAACAGGACGATAATAAACTATGCACGATTGCGGTAACTAGTGACATGGTCCTCAGACAAATAGAGAAATTAAAGGCTAACAAATCCCCAGGCTCTGATGAACTGTTTGCAAGGATGTTAAACGAATGTAAAGAGGAACTTAGCATACCTTTGGCTAATCTCTTCAATATATCACTACAAACTGGCATAGTGCCTGATAAGTGGAAAATGGCTAATGTAATACCTATTTACAAGGCAGGTGACAGGTCCTTGGCTTTGAACTATAGACCAATAAGCCTTATCTCCATAGTGGGAAAATTTATGGAATCGATAATTGCCGAAGATATTCGTAGCCATCTTGAAAGGCATAAATTGATTAATGAATCTTAGCACGGGTTTAGAAAGGGGCATTCCTTTCTTACGATTTTACTAACTTTCTTCACTAAGGTATTTGAGGAATATGATATTGTGTATATGGACTTCAGTAAGGCTATCGATAGAGTTCCACATCAGAGGCTATTGAGGAAACTTAAGGCACACAGAATAAGAGGAGAATTTTTTTCATGGGTTGAGGCATGGTTGACGAATAGGCAGTTGAGAGTTTGCATAAATGGGGAGAAATTGGAATGGGTGCACGTCACAAGCGGTGTTCCACAGGGGTCAGTGTTGGGCCCCTTGTTGTTCACAATTTACATAAATGACATAGATGAGGGAATAAATAGCGACATAAGCAAATTTGCTGATGATTCCAAAACAGGCCGTCCAGTTCATTCTAATGAGGACATTAGAGCACTCCAGGATGATTTCAATAGACTGATGCAGTGGTCGGAGAAGTTGCAGATGCAGTTTAATATAGACAAATGCAAAGTTCTAAATGTTGGACAGGAAAATAACCATGCCACTTATAAACTAAATAATGTAGATCTTAATATTACGAATTGCGAATAGGATTTAGGAGTTCTGGTTAGTAGTAATCTAAAACCAAGACAACAGTGCATTAGTGTTCGCAATAAAGCCAACAGAATTCTTGGCTTCATAGCAAGAAGTATAAGTAATAGAAGTCCTCAGGTTGTTCTTCAACTCTATATATCTTTGGTCACCGTATTATAGAATGGATATAAATGCACTGGAAAACGTACAAAGGAGGATGACAAAGATGATCCCATGTATTAGAAATCTTCCCTATGAGGATAGACTGAGGGCCCTGAACCTGCACTCGCTAGAAAGGCGTAGAATTAGGGGGGATATGATTGAGGTGTATAAATGGAAAACAGGAATTAATAAAAGAAATGTAAATAGCGTGCTAAAAATATCTAACATAGACAGGACTCGCAGCAATGGCTTTAAATTGAAAAATTCAGATTCAGGAAGGCTATAGAAAAGCACTGATTTGGTAAAAGAGTTGCGGATGAGTGGAAAAAACTCCCGAGTACCGTCATAGACGCTAAGAGGTTGTGTAGTTTTAAAAATAGGTTGGATAAATACACGAGTGGGTGTGGGTAGGTGTAAGTTGGACCTGACTAGCTTGTGCTACTAGGTCGTATGCACTGCTCCTCCCTTAAGTGAGGAGTCTGACTTCACTAGGTCAAGGCATTGGCTTAAGCCGGTACAAGAATTGGAGCTGCCTTGCATGGGGCAGTAGACCTGTTGCAGTGTTCCTTCTTTCTTATGTTCCATGGACAAAGTTCTTTGTCTCCACAGTCACCTCATCTTTCATAGACCCATCTGCTGACACGTCTACTCCCAAATATCTGAATACATTCGCCTCCTCCATATTCTCTCCCTCCAATCTGATATCCAGTCGTTGGTCACCTATTTTTTTTGTTAGCCTCATCACCTTATTCTTTGCTATATTCACTTTCAATTTTCTTCTTTTACATACCCTAACAAACTCATCCACCAACCTCTGCAACTTCTCTTCAGAATCTCCCAAAAGCACAGTGTCACCAGCAAGAGCAACTCACACTCTGTGTTAGATTCTTTATCTTTTAACCTCACACCTCTTGCCAACACTCGAGCATTCACTTCCCTTGCAACCCCTTTGTTAAATATGTTGAACAACCATGATGACATCACACATCCTTGTCTAAGGCCTACTTTTACTGGGAAATAATCTCCCTCTCGCCTACATACTCTAACCTGAGCTTCACTATCCTCGTAAAAACTCTTCACTGCTTTCAGTGAAGAGTTCACCTATATATTTCACTGTAAACACTTGGTCTACACACATCCTACCTTTCCTAAAGCCTCCTTTTTAATCTACTATCCTACTCTCCGTCTTACTCTTAATTCTTTCAATAATAACTTTACCATACACTTTACCATGTATACTCAACAGACTTATTCCCCTATAATTTTTACATTCTATTTTGTCCCCTTTGCCTTTATACAAAAAAATATGCATGCTCTCTGCCAATCCCTAGGTACCTTACCCTCTTCCATACATTTATTAAATAAAAGCACCAACCACTCCAAAACTATATCCCCACCTGCTTTTAACAATTCTATCTTTATCCCATCAATCCCTCCTGCTTTACCCACTTTCATTCTACCCACTGCCTCACGAACTTTCCCCACACTCTGAACTGGGTCTCCCTCAATCCAACAAGATGTTATTCCTCCTTCCCCTATACACGAAATCAGAGCTTACCTATCTTCATCAACATTTAACAATTCCTCAAAATATTCTGTCCATCTACCCGATACCTCTAATTATCCATTTAATAACTCTCCTCTCCTATTTTTAACTACCAAATCCATTCGTTCCCTAGGCTTCCTCAACTTATTAATCTCACTCCAAAACTTTTTCTTATTTTCAACAAAATTGGCTCATAACATCTCACCCACTCTCTCAATTGCACTCTTTTTGCATTGCTTCACCACTCTCTTAACCTCTCTTTTTCTCTCCATATACTCCTCCCTCCTTGCATCACTTCTACTTTGTAAAATCCTCTTATATGCTAACTTTTTCTTCCTTACTACTCTCTTTAAATCATCATTCCACCAATCGCTCTTCTTCCCTCCCGCATCCACATTCCTGTTACCACAAACTTCTGCTGAACACTCTAATATTACATTCTTAAACCTACCCCATACATCTTCGACTCCATTGCCTGCACTCTCACTTGCCCATCTATCCTTCAATTTTTGTTTATAACTTGCCCTAACTGCCTGCTCCTTTAATCTATAAACCTTCACCTCTCTCTTACTTGCTGCTTTTATTTTCATTGTATCCTATCTACATTTTACTCTCACTGTAGCTACAACTAAAATGTGATCTGATATATCTGTGGCCCCTCTATAAACATGTACATCCTGAAGTCTACTCAATAGTCTGTTATTTACAAATATGTAGTCCAACAAACTACTGTCATTATGCTCTACATCATATCTTATATACTTATTTATCCTCTTTTTCTTCATCTGTAAACAAACCCTTTTCTATACAAAGTTCAATCAAAGGGCCCCCATTATCATTTACACCTGGCACCCCAAGCTTACCTACCACCCTCTCTAAATGTTTCTCTTACTTTAGCATTTAGGTCCCCTATCACAATTACTCACTCACATGGTTCAAAAGTTCCTTCACACTCGCTTAACATCTCCCAAAATCTCTCTCTCCTCTACAGTCCTCTCTTCTCCAGGTGCATGCATACTTATTATGACCCACTTTTCGCCTCCAAATCTTATTTTAATCCAAATAATCTTTGAAGTTATACATTTATATTCCCTCTTCCCTCTCCATAACTGATCCTTCAACATTATTGCTACCCCTTCCTTAGCTCTAACTCTCTTAGATACTCCTGACTTAATCTCAATTATTTCCCCCCACTGAAACGCTCCTACTCCCTTCAGCTTTCTTTCACTTAGAGCCAGGACATCCACCTTCTTTTCCTTCATAAAATTAGCAGTCATCTGTTTCTTATCATCTCTTTCTTATCATCACTTATGTTAATGTAAAAATTAATACTTTTGTACCAAAAGAACCTTAGAAATTTTACAAACAAACAAACAAAAAATTTTTGTTTCTTTGCAAGACTACATTGAGGTTATGAAATTGCAATAATGAGTTGCAGTGCCAAGAGCCACTATCAGGTATTATGGGCAGACTTAATTTAATGGTTTACAGACTACTTAATACTAAAGAAATTGATCATAGTTTGTTTAAGTTGTACTTCTTTTTTTTATTTATAGTACACAGTAATTTTATTCTAATTACAATAGTTTCAATAATAAATATTGAAATTATATTATGGGAATATAACACTGTGAGTTGTTGAAAGTAGTTTACAGTATGAGAATGTTACAATCGGGTGTAAGACAGTATTATTTTGGGTAGGTATTTATACTACAATATAGTATTCATTGTGTATGAACTTCGAAGTTTTAAGATTTAGGTAATTGGGAGATTTTTGGTAAAGTTAAATATTGAGTATTTAGTTTAGGGTAAGTAGGTGGCTTTTGAGAAGAGCCTAAAATTGGTGTTCAGACCTGGTTACTTTAGTATTTACTGGTAATGTATTCCAAATTTTGGGGCCCTTTATGTGCATAAAGTTTTTACGCAGCGAGATATGGACACGGGATACATAAAAAAGAGATCTGTCTTGTGTTGTGGTCGTGTGTCCTGTTAAGGATGGTGAGAAGTTTGAGGGGAGGGTTTATGTTTGAGTGTAGTGTTCTATGTATGTAGTAGGCACATGAATAAGTATGAATGTTCTTAACGGTGAGCAGTTTTAGACTTTTGAATATTGGTGGAGTATGCTGTCGGGAGTGGGAATTTATCATTCTGACTGCAGCCTTTTACTGGGTTATTAGTGGTCTTAGGTAATTTAATGTTGTTGCTCCCCATGCACAAATTTCATATGTGAGATAAGAGTAGATGAGTGAATGATACAGTACAAGGAGAGCTAATTGAGGAACATAGTGCCGTATCTTTGATAGTATGTCTACTGTCTTAGAGATTTTCTTAGAAATTTGTTGTATATGTGTCTGGAATTTGAGGCTACTGTCAAGGTGGATTCCTAGTAATTTTCCGTCTGTGAGTCTTGTGAAGAGTGATCCGTTTATCGTTATGTTAAGTGGAACATTTGCAGCTCTGTTTCCAAACTGAATGAAATAAGTTTTGTCAGTTTTGAGGGTAAGCTTATTTGTCATCATCCAGGTAGATATTTTCTGCAATTCATCGTTAACAGTGCTAGTCAGTATGACTGGATCTGGGTGAGAGAAGACCTATGTTGTGTCATCTGTAAATGATATAGGTCTGAGTAGCTGTGATGCACTCGGTAGGTCAATGATGTAAATGAGAAAGAGGAGTGGGCCAAGGACACCGACTGTGATTGGTTGAGTGGAAGAGTTTGCTCCATTTGTGTACACATATTGGCTTCTGTTACTAAAGTATGACTTTAGGTAGTTGAGGGAGTGCCCTCTAATACCATAGTGTGTTAATATATGCATCAAATCATGGTCAACAGTATCAGAAGCTTTACGTAAATCAATGAAGAATCCCAGCGGGACTTCTTCTCGAGAGCGGTGAATATTAGTTCTAGCATATGTATAATAGCATCATTTGTGCTTTTATTAGTCCTGAATCCAAACTGACAGGGGTTTAGTATATTGTGTGAGACGAGGTAGGAATAGATCTGTCTATGAATTAATTTTTCAAAGATTTTAGGGAACAGAGGTAAGTTAGATATTGGTCTATAGTTATTCAACTTGGTTTACCTAACCTTATTATAACAAGCGCAATTTAATTTAGCCTAATCCAACTAAATATATTTTAGATACGTTTACATTAATAAACAATAACACACTGACATACATATTTTTTTTCGGTAAGCTCAGAATGATTTTTGCGAAATTGTTGCATACACAAATTTTCGTTTGCCTTATTCGGCAAGAAGAGCGTTGCTATTTAAGCCAAAATCGCAAGTTTTACGTATTCGGGGCGACGTATATATATATATATATATATATATATATATATATATATATATATATATATATATATATATATATATATATGTGTGTGTGTGTGTGTGTGTGTGTGTGTGTGTGTGTGTGTGTGTGTGTGTGTGTGTGTGTGTGTGTGTGTGTGTGTGTGAATAAATGGAAGAATGAAGAGTGGTTCTGACTTGTAGCTTGTCCAGCACTGTACCACTGGGCTACGAGGTATATAAATGAGAAAGTTTCACAGACAGCACTGCTGTCATGTCTGCGTCACTGGACACCATCTGTGACCCAACTGGCATTTCCCACAGC
Organism: Cherax quadricarinatus; assembly: GCF_038502225.1. Classification (NCBI taxonomy): domain Eukaryota; kingdom Metazoa; phylum Arthropoda; class Malacostraca; order Decapoda; family Parastacidae; genus Cherax; species Cherax quadricarinatus. Next base: position 26,202,903 of record NC_091345.1, read on the forward strand.
TCCAGTAGGTTCCATAATATATCTATTCTCACGTATGATCTATGAACCCAAGACAAGTTGTAATGAACAACCGACAATAAACAAAAGAATGGACTGGGTTTTAAACCAAGCTTCTGACTGGCACCAGGTCCATCGCTCTTCCGATGGTCAGTGATGTCTGTGAAATTTTTCTATTTGTAATCCTAGTAACCAAGTAATAATTCGACCTGCCACCTGTCAAGACCACGTTTCGAATCCCCATCTATTCATCATTTGATTCACTGACGGTTGTTCGTTACTCCTTATCTTGAGTTTTTATATACAGAGCTCGCTCAAACTTCCTATTCCAAGTTCCGTTTTGATCAGCTCGCTCTAGCTCTTACCCAGCTCTCTCTCTCTCTCTCCCATGGAGCTCTTCTGCTTCTACTTGATCATTTTCCATTCCTCTAGTTCTTTACCTGTAAAATATGCTTTATTTTTTCTATCTTGAAACACGTAATTACTGTTTCCCTATATAAGCACTTTCACATTACATTTGACCACAATCATAATATATTTTCTCAATCATAATTCTGGTATAAATAATGAAAATGATCACATTTAAAAATTACATATTTTACTTTCTAAATGATCCAGTTGAATATAAACCTCAGGAGAGTGAGAAGTGAATTATTATTATTATAAACATGGGGAGCGCTAAACCCATAGGATTATACAGCGCATGTGGGGGGGATGGAAGGCATACAGGCTCAATTCAAGGAACTGGAGCACAGAATCAATTCCCTAGATCAAGAGCCCCTCACCAGCGTCAAGGAACCTCCCTTGAGGTGAGTAAGAAGTGACGCCACTGAACTAGTATACGAGAGAGTAGAAGACCACTGTCTACCAGTGTGACCTTAAGCCATTGGTTTATATATCAGAGATGAAGGTTACCAACTAGATTATCGTTGAAGAATTAAAGCGAGTAATCACTTCTAATTACACCCTTTACTGGCTTGTATATGTATGAGTGCTTGTGATTTACAGTGGGAGCTCTCAAACTGCTGTGCGTGTGTGGTGGGTGGTGTGCCAGACTATTTTTATTAAGAAAGGTCAAAGAGGGTGGGAGGAGAATATTATGTCTTGGTGCTGCTACTTGTGTGGTCATTCACCCGCATGTTTTTATAAGTAAGGATGCATATTAGTGCATTTGTGAATAAATGTATGTGCGTATAAGTGTATGTGTCCAAAAGTATAGTGTATGTGTGTTTGACTACATTACACGCACACACACTCATACACTCACACACACACATCCACACTCGAACATCCACACTAATATATAAGTGTATGTGTCCGAAAGTATAGTGTATGTGTGTTTGACTACATTATGAATGCACTAGTGCTCGCCTGTTGATTCCCGTTAATACTGAACGTACTTAATTTAACCATTAACGCGTAGGCCACGCTGCCAACATTCACACTCGCGCTCGTGGGCACACACACACACACACACACACACACACACACACACACACACACACACACACACACACACACACACACACACACACACACACACACACTCACTCACTCATATATCCTAACACACTCCAGCCACTACTTTTCACACACTCACATATACCCACACGCTCATACACCCACACTTATACACCCACACTCATACACCCAGACTCATGTACCTACACTCATATACCCACACTCATAAATACACACTCATACACCCACTCATTCACCCACACTCATACATACACACTCATACACTCATATTCATACATCCACACTCAAACACCCACACTAATATACCCACACTCATACACCCACACTGATACATCCACACACACCCACACCTATACACCCACACTCAGACACCCACTCTCTCACACCCACATATACTCATTCACCCACATTCATACACCCATGCTCAAACAAAAACACTCATAGACACACACACACACACACACACACACACACACACCATACACGCACACACAAACATATAGGATGAAAAGTCAGGGGATCCGAGAAAGAGCCTAGGAAGGCAGACTGGACAATAGAGCTCATGACAAGGGAACAAGAGTGGGAAAGGAGGATAGAAGAGCTTAGCAATAAAATGGAGGAGAGGATGGCTGCAGAGAGCAAGAAGTAGGAGTTACAAGCCAGAGCTGCAGAGGTTAGGATACAGAGCTTAAAGGTGGAACTGAAAATACTGAAATGGGTTAAAGAGCCGAAGAGCAGAACGGGCATAACATCAGGAGCAAGAACATCAGCAACCAGTGAGGGGATCAAAGAAAGGGAAGGAGATAAGTCATATACAGAGGCCCTGTCAGTTCACCTGGTTCAGCAGTTCGAGGAGTGAAAGTAGCAGGCCATTGGGTACAGGGACAGCCGACAGTTAGGGGACTGAAAGAAGGAAAGGAGACAGGTCCCCTGCAGAGGTGTTATCAGACGATCGAGAAAACCAAGAAATGTTAAGGAAAACAGCAATGGAGATACTTAAATTGGATCATGAGATACAATGGGAAATGCAATGGGAGGATGAAAGGGAGAGCTCAGTCTTTGTTCATGTGCTTCAGGAGGCCAAAAGGGCAACTTACAAAGAAAGACGACAGGATGAAGAAAAAGGGTTGAAAACATGAGATAGGAGAGGAAGACATGACCCGGTTGACAATTTTTCAGAGAATATGGGGGGTTCTTAAAAAAAAGAAATCGTCCAGTCAATTGATTTTCAAGTTAGAAATGGTGCAAAACAGGATCCTGCTAAAAGGACACCAGCAGGTGTACCTCGACCACAACAGAACATGGGAACAGAGAACAGGGATACCCAGACTCAGGAGGAAGAACAAACACAACCTCCCTAGAACCACCTACAGGAGACCCTCAACCCTGACAATCCTACTGCACCCAAGCAACCTAACCCAAAACAACCCACACACCAAACTCATAAGCCCCCATCCTCCACCACAAACTCCACCTTCACAGTAGCTTCCCCATAATATCCTGCCAGGTCTCCTACTCCCCATCCCCAACAAACCCCCCAGCCACAGTATTAGAAAAGAAGCTGAAAGTTTGGTACATCAGCACTGACGAAAAAAAAAAATTGAGGAGTGGCATGAAAGAATCGTGGAGACAACCCCCAGACATCCTAGCACTCACAGAAACGAAGCTCATGGCAAATAATAACAGATGTGATCTTTCCATGCAAATATCAAATACTGAGGAAAGACAGAGGGAGCAGAAGGGAAGAAGTTGCACCGCTCATCAGTGGAGATTTGAGGAAATGGAAGGAATGGGCAGAATGGAAGCAAGTGACTACGTTGTAGGGACACTTCAGCCTAGAGGTCCCAAGGCGGTGAGTGCAGTGATGTACAGCCCTCCAAAGAGTAGCAGGAGGCCAAGAGAAGAATATGATAAGAGCAACAGAGCAATGGTGGATGCACTAGCTAAGGTGGCCAGAAGGGTACATGTGGGTAGGGTGGAGTTACTAGTTATGGGTAATTGCAATCACAAGGAGACTGAGTGGGAAAAGATGGCGCCACATGAGGGACCACAAACGTGGAGAGCTAAAACGATGGAGGCGGTACTGGAAATACCACATGCATCAACATATCAGGGACACTACCAAAAAAGAGAGAAGGGGATGAACCATCAAGGCTGGACCTCATATTCACCTTGAGTAGTTCTGACATTGAGGACATCACAGATGAAAGGCCCCTTAGAACTAGTAATCACATGGCCTTGAGTGCAGGAAGGGAGACGCCAAACTACAAAAGCAGGGACCACAAAGATGTAACGAATTTTCTGCACGAGGTACAGTGAGGAAGAGAACTGGTGAGAAAAACAGTAAAGAAATGTTGGAATATGTGACCACAAAATGCAAGGAGGCAGAGGAGAGAGATTCTTACCCAAGGGCAACAGAAACAACAGAGTCCAAAACGAGCTCTTGATTCACCAAAAGGCGTAGAGAGGCCAATGCTCAGTGCACTAGAGAATGGAAAAAGTATTGAAGACAAAGGACCCAGGAAAATAAGATTAGCCGAAGAACCAGAAATGAATGTGCGTGGATAAGGAGGGAGACCCATCGGCAATACAAGAATGATATAGCATCGAGAGCCAAATCTAACCCAAAGCTGTTGTACAGCCACATCAGGAGGAAAGCAACAGTCAAGGATCAGGAAATCAGACTGAGGAAAGACGGGAGAGTATGTGAAGAGCTCAACACGAGATTCGAGGAAATGTTTTCATTGGAGACAGAATGGACTCCAGCAAATCGGGATGGAAGGGTACACGAACAAGTGCTGGACACATTACATACAACAGAGGAAGAGGTGAAGAAGCTGCTAAGTGAGATGAATGCCTCAAAGGTGGAGGAACCAGATAACATATCTGTGTGTGTCCTGAGAGAGGGAGCAGAGGCACTGTGTGTGCCACTAACAACACATCAATCGAAACAGGGCAACTACCTGAGATGAGGATAATGACAAGTGTAGTCCCAGTCTTTAAAAAAGGAGACAGGCAGTGGTATTAAACTACAGAGCAGTGTCACTGACATGCATAGTATGCAGAGTCATAGAGAATCTTATTAGGAAAAAACCAGTGGAGCACCTAGAAAAGATTGAGATTATACACGATCAGCAGCACAGCTTCCGAGAGGGTAAATCCTGCATCACAAACCTATTGGAGTTTTACAACGAGGTGACAGAATTAAGACAGGAGAGAGAGGGGTGAGTAGACTGCATCTTCATGGACTGCAAGAAAGTTATGCACAGTTATGCACAAGAGATTAGTGCAAAAGCTGAGGAGCAGCCAGGAATAGCAGATAAGGCATTGTAATGGATCAGAGAAACGAGTGATGGTATGTGAGGAGGTGTCAGAGAGGGCGCCTGTGACGAGCAGAGTTCCACAAGGGTCAGTCCGAGGAGCTGTGCTGTTTCTGGTTTATGTGAATGACATGACGGAAGCGATATATTCAGAGGTGTCCTTGTTTGCAGATGATGTAGAATTAATGAGGAGAATTAAATCGGAAGAGGATCAGACAGGACTACGAAGGGACCTGGGAAGGTTGCAAGCCTGTTCCAACAACTGTCTCCTGGAATTTAACACCACCAAACGCAAAGTAATGAAAATTAGAGATGAAAGAATATGGGAAACAGAGTACAGACTAGGGGGCCAGAGGCTACAAACCCCACTCTAGGAAAAGGATCTTGGGGTGAGTATGACACCGGGCACATTTCCTGAAATGCATATCAACCAAATAACTGCTGCCTAGCAAACCTAAGAATAGCATTCCCACATCACAATAAGGAATCGTTCAGGACCGCGTACACCATGTATGTTAGGCCTATATTGGAGTATGCAGCACCAGTTTGGAACCCACACCTAGCCAAGCACGTAAGGAAATTAGAGGAAATGCAAAGGTTTGCAGGAGAGATAAGGGGGAATATGATAACAACATATAAAATACTGAGAGGAATTGACAAGGTGGATAAAGACAGGATGTTCCAGAGATGGGACACAGCAACAAGGGGTCACAGTTGGAAGCTGAAGATTCAAATGAATCACAGAGATGTTACGAAGCATTTCTTCTGTCACAGAGTTTTCAGAAAGTGGAACAGTCTGGGAAGTGATATAGTGGAGGCAAAATCTATGCATAGCTTTAAGAAGAAGTATGATAAAGCTCATGGAGCAGGAAGAGTGATCTAGTAGTGGCTAGTGGAAAGGCAGAACCAGGAGCTGTGAATCGACCCCTGCAACCACAACTAGGTAAGTACACACACACACACACACACACACACACACACAGCCCCCCAGGGCTCCTCCCCCCCAACCCCAATATTCTCCCAGGTCCACCGTGATAGACAAGAAGCTGAAGGTGTGGTACACAAACGCAAGTTGGAATAGCAAATAAATACGAGGAATGGCATGAAAGAATCAACGAGAAGTCCTGGGACATCATAGCAGTCACAGAAACGAAACTCACTGCTCATAAAAAACCGATGGAGTTTCGAGGAAATGGAGGGCATAGACGAGATTGGAGAAAGGGACTACATAGCAGGCACAATTCAATCTGGGGAACATAAGGTAGTCACTGCTGTGATGTATAACCCACCAAAGAACTGCAGGAGGCCAAGGGAGGAATATGATGAGAACAACAGAGTGATGGTAGACTCATTGGCTGAGGTGGCATAAAGAGCTCAAATGTGCAGAGCAAAGTTACTGGTTATGGGTGATTTCAACCACAGGGAAATCGACTGGGAAAACCTGGAGCCTCATGGAGGCCCCGAACATGGAGAGCCAAGATGATGGATGTGGTACTAGAAAACCTCATGCATCAACACATCAGGGACACTACCAGAGAGCGAGGGGAGGATGAACCAGCAAGACTGGACCTTGTGTTCACCCTGAGTAGCTCAGACATTGATGACATCGGGAAGGGCAGGAGAGAGGAGCTGCTGGATAAGTACAGGTCAGCCATAGAAGTAGTTAGGTCTAAGGGAGGGATCCCAGTCATATGTAGCATCTTGCCTAGAAAGGGAGTGGGCAATGAATGGATGTCTAGGGCAATTGGTATAAATTGCTGGCTAGACAGATACTGCAAGAAACTTGCAATCCCATTCAATGATAACTGGGATGGGGTTCATCTCTCTGGGGATGGAGTGGTTGCAATAGCCAATTCAGTTGAGAGGGTGATTGATGACTTGTCTAGGAATTTAAACTAATTATAGAGGTATGGGTGTTTGTGGGAAACAATCAGGATGCAGCATTAGGGTTAAAAACAGCAGTTATTACCGGGATACCTCAGGGATATGTTTAAAAGACAATATTCAAAATAAAGTTGCTAGTAATGGCTAATCAATTGATCAAAAAACAAAGATAGATAGTAGAAGGCAACGAGTGACTAGCTCCCTTAAGATTTACTATACAAATAGTAGGAGTCTAAGAAATAAGATAGATGAGCTAAGATTACTTGCAAGTGTAGGTAATATAGATATTATTGGTATAACAGAGACCTGGTTCAACCTGAAAGATAGAGAAATGCCTTTTAAATGTAACATACAGGGTTATAAACTATTCCACACTGATAGGATCAACAGGAAGGGTGGTGGTGTGGCGATGTATGTCAGAGAAAATTTAAATTGTAGTCTTTGACATAATGTAAGATTAGAAACATCGAACACAGAATCTACAGTTTCTCGAGGGACGTGACAAATTAATTTTGGGTGCGATTTATAGGTCCCCAAACCTTGATAAGGAGTGCAGTAAGCTGTTATGGGACGATATTCATAAGGCATCTAAATATGAAAATGTTGTGATAATGGGAGATTTTAACTTTAGACAAATTGATTGGAACAATATGACAGGAAATCTTGAGTCTAGTGACTTTCTTGATACGGTTCAGGATTGCTTTTTAGAACAGGCTGTGACAGAACCAATTAGAGGAAACAATCTGCTTGACTTGGTTCTTGCCAACAAAGATTCACTAATTAATAATCTTGAGGTTAATGATGAGCTTGGGGAAAGTGATCACAAATCACTTAGTTTCAATATATCATGGAATTACCCAGATAACTGCAATCAAATCTCTGTCCCAGATTTTCGCTTGGCCGACTTCATGGGACTGAAAAATTACCTGGGTGGGCTAAATTGGGATGCCCTGACTATGGGTCAGGTAGGTGATCTTGGTTGCCAATATGACGTTTTTCAGAGCATAGTTCTAGCTGCCCAGACAACTTTTGTTACGAGTAGGGAAATTAGACCTAACAAAAATGATCCCAAATGGATGAACAAAAGATTAAAACATCTCATTGGTCAAAAGAGAGGCATATATAGGCGTATCAAAAGAGGGGATGGGCAGCTAAGAAATCAATATATTCAATTAAAGAGAGAAATAAAGAAAGGAATAAGAAAAGCAAAAAGGGATTATGAGGCTAAAGTCGGAAGGGATTCAAAGACTAAACCAAAAGGGTTCTTTCAGGTATACAGAAGTAAGATTAGGGACAAAATTGGCCCACTTAAGAGTAACTCTGGTCAGATCACTGACAGTGATTAGGATATGTGTGAAATTGTCAATACCTACTTCCTCTCAGCTTTCACCCAGGAAAATACTAGCGATATTCCTGAAATAGATTATGTAGAACAGGATAATAAACTGTGTACGATTGCGGTAACTAGTGACATGGTCCTCAGACAAATAGAGAAACTAAAACCTAACAAATCCCCAGGCCCTGATGAACTGTTTGCAAGGGTGTTAAAGGAATGTAAAGAGGAACTTAGCATACCTTCGGCTAATCTTTTTAACATATCACTACAAACTGGCATAGTGCCTGATAAGTGGAAAATGGCAAATGTAATACCTATTTACAAGGCAGGTGACAGGTCCTTGGCTTCGAACTATAGACCAATAAGCCTTACCTCCACAGTGGGGAAATTTATGGAATCAATAATTGCCGAAGCATTTCATAGCCATCTTGATAGGCACAGATTGATTAATGAATCTCAACATGGTTTTACAAAGGGGCGTTCCTGTCTTACGAATTTACTAACTTTTTTCACTAAGGTGTTTGAGGAGGTAGATCATGGTAATGAATATGATATTGTGTATATGGACTTCAGTAAGGCTTTCGATAGAGTTCCGCACCAGAGGCTATTGAGGAAACTTAAAGCACACGGAATAGGAGAATTTTTTTCCTGTGTAGAGGTATTGCTGACAAATAGGCAGCAGAAAGTTTGCATAAATGAGGAGAAGTCAGAATGGGGGCACGTCACAAGCGGTGTTCCTCATGGGTCAGTGTTGGGCCCGATGTTGTTCACAATTTACATAAACGACATAGATGAGGGAATAAATAGCGACATAAGCAAATTTGCTGATGACACCAAAATAGGCCGTCCAGTTCATTCTAATGAGGACATAAGAGCACTCCTGGATGATTTGAATAGACTGATGCAATGGTCGGAGAAGTGGCAGATGCAGTTTAATATTGACAAATGCAAAGTTCTAAATGTTGGACAATTAAATAACCATGCTCATATAAACTAAATAATGTAGATCTTAATACTACTGATTGCGAAAAGGATTTAGGAGTTCTGGTTAGCAGTAATCTAAAACCAAGACAACAGTGCATTAGTGTTCACAATAAAGCTAACAAAATTCTTGGCTTCATATCTAGAAGCATAAATAATAGAAGTCCTCAGGTTGTTCTTCAATTCTATATATCCTTGGTTAGGCCTCATTTAGACTATGCTGCTCAGTTCTGGTCACCGTATTGCAGAATGGATATAAATGCTCTGGAAAACGTACAGAGGAGATGACAGATGATCCCATGAATCAGAAATCTTCCCTATGAGGATAGACTGAGGGCCCTGAATCTGCACTCTCTCGAAAGACGTAGAATTAGGGAAGATATGATCGAGGTGTATAAATGGAAAACAGGAATAAATAAACGGGATTCAAATAACGTGCTGAAAATTTCCAGCCAGGACAGGACTCGCAGCAATGGTTTCAAGTTGGAAAAATTTAGATTCAGGAAGGATATAGGAAAACACTGGTGGAACAAACTCCCGAGTACAGTTATTCAGGCTAAAATGTTGTGTAATTTTAAAAATAGGTTAGATAAATACATGAGTGGGTGTGTGTGGGTGTGAGTTGGACCTGATTAGCTTCTGCTGCTGGGTCTGGTGCCGTGCTCCATCCTTGAGTGGATGTGACCAGACTGGGCGGGTCATTGGGCTAATCCCAGGAGGGTGGGCTATTGGGCTAATCCGGGGGGGGACATGGACCTGCTCCACATGGGTCAGTAGGCCTGTTGCAGTGTTCCTTCTTTCTTATGTTCTTATGTTCTCTTATGAGAGGCCTCTCGGAGCTAGTGACTACGTAGTCCTGAGTGTTGATTACGTAGAAGAGTTTACAGGTGGAGAGGGTAACAGGAGTCGAATGGGGAAAGCCAAACTATAAAAGGGGGGGACTACACAGGTATGAGGAACTTCCTGTGGGAGGTGCAGTGGGACAGAGAAATGGTAGGAAAGACAGTAAATGAAATGATGGAGTATGTAACAACAAAATGCAAGGAGGCAGAGGAAGGGTTTGTTCCCAAGGGCAACAGAAACAATGGGAAGACCAGAGCGAGTCCTTGGTTTACCCAAAGGTGCAGGGAGACAAAAACTAAGTGCATTAGAGAATGGAAGATGTATAGAAGGCAAAGGACCCAGGAAAACAAGGAGATTAGTCGAAGAGCCAGAAACGAATATGCACAGATAAGGAGGGAGGCCCAGTGACAGTACGAAATGACAGCATCGAAAGCCAAGTCTGACCCGAAACTGCTGTTTAGCGACATTAGGAGAAAGACGACAGTCAAAGACCAGGTGATCATGTTGAGGAAAGAAGGTGGGGAACTCACAAGAAACGATCAAGAGGTATGCGAGGAGCTCAACAGGAGATTTAAGGAAGTATTCACGGTGGAGACAGGAAGGACTCTGGGAAGACAGGACAGAGGGGGACACCAACAGGGAATAGACCAACAGGTGCTGGACGATATGCACACAACTGAGGAGGAGGTGAAGAAACTGCTAAGTGACCTTGATACCTCAAAGGCAATGGGACCGGACCCGTGAGTCCTTAGAGAAGGAGCAGGGCCGCTGTGCGTGCCACTAACCACAATCTTCAATACATCTCTTGAAACTGGGCAACTACCTGAGGTATGGAAGACAGCAAATGTAGTTCCCATTTTTAAAAAAGGAGACAGAAAAGAGGCACTAAATTACAGACCAGTGTCACTGACATGTATAGTATGCAAAGTCTTGGAGAAGATTATCAGGAGGAGCAAGGTGGAGCACCTGGAACGGAACAAGATTATAAACGATAACCAGCACAGATTCGTGGAAGGCAAATCCTCTGTCACAAACCTTCTGGAGTTCTATGACAAAGTTACAGAAGTGCGACACGAGAGAGAGGGGTGGGTTGATTGCATTTTCTTGGACTGCAAGAAGGCCTTCGACACAGTTCCTCATAAGAGACTAGTGCAGAAACTAGAGGATCAGGCGTGTATAATAGGAAGGGCACTACAATGGATCAGAGAATACCTGACAGGGAGGCAACAACGAGTCATAGTACGGGATGAGGTATCACAGTGGACACCTGTGACGAGCGGGGTCCCACAGTGGTCGGTCCTAGGACCAGTGCTATTTCTGGTATATGTGAATGACATGATGGAAGGGATAGACTCAGAGGTGTCCCTGTTCGCAGATGATGTGAAGTTAATGAGGAGAATTAAATCAGATGAGGACCAGGCAGGACTTCAAAGAGACCTGGACAGGCTGGACACGTGGTCCAGCAACTGGCTTCTTGAATTCAACCCTGCAAAGTGTAAAGTCATGAAGATCGGAGAAGGGCAAAGAAGACCGCAGACAGAGTAAAGACTAGGTGGCCAAGGACTGCAAACCTCGCTCAAGGAGAAAGATCTTGAGGTGACCATAACAGCGAGCACGTCCCCGGAAGCACACACCAACCAGATAACGGCTGCAGCATGTGGGCGCCTGGCAAACCTGAGAATAGCGTTCCGATACCTTGGTAAGGAATCGTTCAAGACACTGTACACTGTGTACGTCAGGCCCATACTGGAGTATGCAGCACCAGTTTGAAACCCACACCTGGTCAAGCACTTCATGAAAGTACAAAGGTTTGCAACAAGGCTAGTTCCGGAGCTCAGGGGAATGTCCTATGAAGAAAGGTTGAGGGAAATCGGACTGACGACACTGGAGGACAGGAGGGTCGGGAAACATGATAACATACAAAATAATGCGTGAAATGGACAAGGTGGACAGAGATAGGATGTTCCAGAGAGGGAACACAGAAACAAGGGGTCACAATTGGAAGCTGAAGACTCAGACGAGTCACAGGCATGTTAGGAAGTACTTCTTCAGTCACAGAGTCGTCAGGAAGGGGAATAGCCTAGCAAAATACGTCTTTGTAACTCACGCTAAAAGACGTTTAATATTATATAAAATAAATGGGAGCTCACAATCTTGAAACAACCTAAGCAAAAAGCGCCAGCTCGTACTAGTCTTCAGAGCCACACCACTCTAAACACGCTCGCCAGAGGGACTAACTTACGCATATGTTTATCCAGTAAACAGAAAACTCATGAGGTGGTATCTGTCAACAAGGGGAATAGCCTGTGACATAACATTCACGATGTCTTTCTAAGGGAAGGTATTCATAGATCCCCCCCCCCTTCGTATTTTAGGGGCAACGGCTTCTGAAGTCATTTCCTCTACAGAGGATGTGTTGTTGCTGGTGACGGGCATGTGATCCAAGGAATTTGATCTACCCTCACCTTCCTCGGATGGAACCTGATGCGGATAGATGTACCACGTGTTGGCAATAAAACTATTTTATTGTAAGCTCAGTGGCATAAATTACGTTCCCAGTTCTCATCAATTATTTTGCTTATCCAATGACAATCGTTCATTACAATTTACCTTGTGTTCATTATCTACTTAGCTTTAAAGGATATGAGTAAAGATTGTACTACGAGATCTTATGGGGTCGTGGGATGAGACAGTAAAGTCAAAGTTGGTGCTTCTGATGTCGTGGGATGAGACAGTAACGTCAAAGTTGGTGCTTCTGGTGTCGTGGGATGAGACAGTAACGTCAAAGTTGGTGCTTCTGGTGTCGTGGGATGAGACAGTAAGGTCAAAGTTGGTGCTTCTGGTGTCGTGGGATGAGACAGTAAGGTCAAAGTTGGTGCTTCTGGTGTCGTGGGATGAGACAGTAAATTGGTGCTTCTGGTGTTATGGAATGAGACAGTAAGGTCAAAGTTGGTGCCGCTAATGCAACCATGCTACAATTGTGAAGGTTGTAAAAGTGTCCTCTTGTAAGCTCTGTGGTTGAGTGGTTACAGTGATAGGTACTTCCAGTCCTTGTCCATTCTTTTGTTTATTCTTTAGGGCATAATGTTTTGAGAAATTTTCAGTGAATAATTTTATCATGTCTTTAAGTATTATTGATTACCAGAGAAAATTAAGTAATGATCAAGAGTCGCACACGTGCCCAAGTTTTCCTTTATAAATTTTTAATCCTCCACAGCAAACATTGACCCTTAAAAACCAAACAAGCCACAAACAGACCTTGTCTAACCAACAACATCCTCAGAACCATTGGCAAGAAGCATACCTCTGAAAAACAATTCAGAATGGGTTTAATTCACAAAGAACCAGTGAAAACAAATACTTTAACACATGCACGTAAAGAAATAAAAAAAACAGGTTCCATTTAATAAACGATGATATCAAAAAGACCTGGAAAACACTAACTCTGAGCTCACGACAAATTGCAAAGGCCGAAGAAACTGTACTAGCTAGTCCTAATGAACCCTTCATTCATATTGGTGATACTGTAAATAAACTTCTCGACTATATGACTGACCTTGCCAGCAAAATTCCAAACTCTGTTGTTTAGGTTAGTGATTACCCCAGTCAATGGCAGTAATCGAGGCTTCCTTTGCCTGTCACCAACAAAATCCTACGGATTTAACTTCAATAATAAATGCACTTAAAATAGGTAATGCGAGAATACCATCATTCATATACAAGAATGTTGCCCATGTATTATCACCTATCATTGCAGTTCACAGAGGTGGAGACCCATTTGAACCAAGCAACTATAGATCTATGTCTAACTTGCCGCTATTGTCTTAAATTTATGAAAAAATAATATATAAACGTCTATACGCATTTATTACTAAACAAAGTATTCAGGTTTGGATTCAAATCAGAAAAAAGTATTAATGATGCTATCATAAGATGCTACATTGTCTATGCAGCTCTAGAAACTGTTGCATATCTAGTGAGCTTATTTTGACACTATACACCACAGAATCTTATTGATAAAACTTGATCATTATGGAATCATAGGGCATGCTATCACATAGCCCTACCTCACCGACAGATGTCAGCAGATACTAATGGCACTACCTCATTACCTCAAACTATCAATATAGTGGTGCCTCTGGGTAGCGTCTATGGCCACTGTTACTCTTCATCTACATAAAGACCTACCAAATGGCTCCCAGGAACTTAAATCAATTCTGTTTGCAGATGACACATTAGTCATATCAAATCCAGATCATCTCATCTTCAACAACACTGTCAGTTGTACCAGCTCGAAAAAAATTCTACCTGGAGGGCACCAAACAAATTTACTTTCAATATTGATAAGATCTTCATGTTGTTCGAGAACAAATCTAAAAATACTCATTTCAACTTAAAAATAAATAATTTATACTCCAAAAAAAAGACAAAAAGAGGGAAAATTCTTAAGGATAAAACTTGACTCATCCTGAAATTCTACACTCAACTCCAAAATGTATCTAAGAAAAATTCCAAAACTGTGGGAATTCTATCAAAAATGCGCTATTTCACAAACAGAATTACTCTGTATTACTGTCTATTCTATCTTTATCTTATTTTTGGTATCTGTACTGGGATCCACAGCAGTTAATCAGCAGTTAGAATAATCAACCAATGAGGGTCTTCACAACACATACACTTACTATTTGAAGTCTAAATTTACTGAACATACAATACCTCCACACTTATTACTGCGAATTTTATATATACAGGACACGAGCTTTAACCCAGTGTTTCACCTCTTCCTGGAGACCTGCAGCTGAACACAGACAAAATACAAGACGCATATTTTTGATATACCACATCTTCAAGTTGATCTGTATAGGAACTCTATACTTATAAAGAGCCCTAATATCTGGAACTCCTTTCCAGAAGATGCAGAAAGTTCCTTATTATCACCTGCTTCAAAAATATAATTAAAGAGTACTTCTTAAATCTGTCCTAAACCTCCTTTGGTTTATTATGTTAAAGCTAGTTTTATCGATTACATTCTTGTTGCTCCATATATTAGCATTCATACTGTCGCTCTCTATATATCACCAATCACAATTACAAATATTACGCCAAATTATTATGTATACGACAACAAACTAAATTGTTGTCGTATACATAATACCAAAGAAGGTAAACCATAGAATTCTAGTAAACTTAACTGAATAACTTTTCTGTAGTGTAAACTCTGCCTGACCATTAATGTATTCTGTATTCTTTATTATACTTTATATTCTGTATTCTTTATTATACTTTATATTCTGTATTCTTTATTATACTTTATATTCTGTATTCTTTATTATACTTTATATTCTGTATTCTTTATTATAGTTTATATTCTGTATTCTTTATTATACTTTATATTCTGTATTCTTTATTATACTTTATATTCTGTATTCTTTATTATACTTTATATTCTGTATTCTTTATTATACTTTATATTCTGTATTCTTTATTATACTTTATATTCTGTATTCTTTATTATACTTTATATTCTGTATTCTTTATTATACTTTAGATTCTGTATTCTTTATTATACTTTATATTCTGTATTCTTTATTATACTTTATAGAAAAAAGTTACATTTGTCTTTGTCTTGTCATTACTTTTTTCACCTTCGTTTCCAATTCTGTTCCATGAACACTTCTTGTTTTCCTCCGCTCTGTACAGTAACTCAGTTTTCCATCTCTCATCCCTTCCTTCCAGCCTTAAACACCCAGTAGTAAACATTTTAGTAATTATGTCCTTCGCCTTCTCTCTTCCTTCACACAAATTTATGGTATATTGTGAAAATAAACTAACACATTTTTGTATGCTTGACAATCCTGCTCTCTGAATACTCTGGTTTTATGAATATTTTCTTCATTTAAGAACCATTAATAAATTATTATAGCAAAAGCAGACCGATGTCACTCTTTAATCAAAGATTTTTCCGCTACAGTAGCTGCTAGTGGCTCTTATTAGTATTTCTGTATATCAGATAAGTAAATTCAGCCTCATTACATTACAATAATGTAATGTATATCTTTATGCTGCCAATCTTTTGTTTACATTATAACAGCACACTATTATGATTTCACAAGCAAACTGAGTGAACAGGAAATTCGATGATGGAGAGAGAGAGAGAGAGAATGAACAAAATTTAATTATAAGAACCTCATATTTTCATCCTACTAACCATGTTTTTCTTTCATTATATATTTTTATTCAGAGGGAATAATCAGTAACAACAAAATTTCCCTTGCATTAAATTTATGTCAGGTCCTAACTAAAACAACGGGACTAACATTTCATAAAGAAATAGACGAGTGATCTATCTACTAGTCATCACCTCTGTTACAGCATTAATAATTTGAGCTCAGGTATTAATTTATGACAAGTATCTATTTACTACTTAGAGTCTCCATCAGCTGGAATATGTCTCATCTTCCGTGTTGCTGACTGAATGTTTTAACCTGTAGTAATCACCGTTACTTTTCCTTCAGCAGCCTGTGGGAGACGACGGCAGGACAGAAAGGGACAAACAATGTCTCAAGGACATACCTGAGGAAGAAGAGGAGGAAGGAGAAGGAAGAAGAGGGGAAATAAGAAGAAAGTGTGTCAGTGCTATCTGGGGTGTTGGGTGCCGCAGTGAAGCTGACCTGCCCGCCTCCGTCGCCACCTGCTTCGAAGATACCTCTTTCCTGGCCAAGCTCCAGAACCGCCTCCTCTCCTTAGTGGGCCGCGCCAGCAGGTGGGTAATTCAGTTAAAAGAAAAACATACTTTCATATCAAGCTATTATTGTAACAATGTTTCGCTCAATGTACAGCTGTATCAGATCAATGATACATATAATGAAACGTTACAGTAAAGACTGGTTTTGTACCTGTCTTCTTTCATTACTATGAGGCAAAATGCTGCTATACCAAGCGGGAATTTCCCTGAAGTTAATCAGGCCATGTACCAGTAACAAAATATCAACATAATAACTCCAAGAGTCAGTTTTGCCCTTTGCCGTTGAAGGGCTCTTGATCCAAGGAATCGAAGCTATCGTCCCATTCATTTAATCAATCCTAATTACTTCCATTCCCCAAGTTCTTTATAACTGCTATGGGCTTAGCTTTTCTCCGTGTATATATTAATAACGATATTCGAGCACTCCAGGAAGATTTGAATAGACTGATGCAGTGGTCGGAGAAGTGGCAGATGCAGTTTAATATAGACAAATGCAAAGTTCTTAATGTTGGACAGGACAATAACCATGCCACATATAAACTAAATAATGTAGATCTTAATATTACGGATTGCGAAAAAGATTTAGAAGTTCTGGTTAGCAGTAATCTGAAACCAAGACAACATTGCATAAGTGTTCGCAATAAAGCTTATAGAATCCTTGGCTTCATATCAAGAAGCATTAATAATAGGAGTCCTCAGGTTGTTCTTCAACTCTATACATCCTTGGTTAGGCCTCATTTAGATTATGCTGCACAGTTTTGGTCACCGTATTACGGAATGGATATAAATTCTCTGGAAAATGTACAAAGGAGGATGACAAAGTTGATCCCATGTATCAGAAACCTTCCCTATGAGGATAGACTAAGGGCCCTGAAACTGCACTCTCTAGAAAGACGTAGAATTAGGGGGGATATGATTGAGGTGTATAAATGGAAGACAGGAATAAATAAAGGGGATGTAAATAGTGTGCTGAAAATATCTAGCCTAGACAGGACTCGCAGCAATGGTTTTAAGTTGGAAAAATTCAGATTCAGGAAGGATATAGGAAAGTACTGGTTTGGTAATAGAGTTGTGGATGAGTGGAACAAACTCCCAAGTACAGTTATAGAGGCCAGAACGTTGTGTAGCTTTAAAAATAGGTTGGATAAATACATGAGTGGGTGTGGGTGGGTGTGAGTTGGACCTGATTAACTTGTGCTAACAGGTCGGTTGCCGTGTTCCTCCCTTAAGTCAATGTGACCTGACCTGACTAGGTTGGGTGCATTGGCTTAAGCCGGTAGGAGACTTGGACCTGCCTCGAATGGGCCAGTAGGCCTTCTGCAGTGTTCCTTCGTTCTTATGTTCTTATGTTCTTATGGTGTTATTTATGAATATTTCAAAGATTGTTGTAAAACATTTACTTGTACTAAAGCTTATACATAGTGATAAATGATTCAATGATTGTTTTCTAAATCTTTTTCTTTCAACAATCCGGCCTTATCCCACCGAGGCACAGTGAATTAAAATAAAAAAAAAGTTTCTCCTTTTAAATTTAGTAATGTATGCAGGAGAAGGGGTTACTAGCCCCTTGCTCCCGGCATTTTAGTCGTTTCTTACGACACACATGGCTTACGGAGGAAGACCAAGAACAATAAGAACTAAAACTAGTAAGAAAACAGAAGGAACCCCAGAGGTGTGTGTGTGTATATATAAATACTTGTACATGCATGTATAGTGTCCTAAGTGTAAGTAGAAGTAGCAAGGCGTACCTGCAACCTTGTATGTTTAGGAGACAGAAAAGACACCAGCAATCCTACCATCAAGTAAAACAATTACAGGTTTCTGTTTCAAATTCACTTGGAAGGACGGTAGTACCTCCATGGGTGGTTACTGTTTACCAACCTACTACCACAGGACGGTAGTGCCTCCTTGTCTGGTTGCTGTCTACCAACATAAGAACATAAGAAAGAAGGAACACTGCAACAGGCCTACTGATCCATGCAGAGCAGATCCATGTGCCTCATCCCGGATTAGACCAGTGACCCCCCCCCCCCGGATTAGCCCAATGACCCACCCAGTCTGGTAACACCACTCAAGGATGGAGCACTGCACCAGACCCAGCAGCACAAGTTAGTCAGGTCCAACTCACACCCCACCCACACCCACTCATAAGAACATAAGAACATAAGAATGTAGGAACACTGCAGAAGGCCTACTGGCCCATACGAGGCAGGTCCTTATCAAAACGATCTCTACCTAAAGCCTCCCAAGAAATAACTCCCGTACCCCATGACACCAATCAAACCCAGCCCCTCCCACTCATGTGTTTGTCCAGTCTCTTCTTAAAGCTACCCAAGGTCCTAGCCTCTATCACCCCACTGGGAATACTGTTCCACGCATCTACAACTCTGTTAGAAAACCAGTACTTACCTATGTCCTTTCTAAATCTAAATTTATCCAACTTAAATCCATTATTCCTGGTTCTTACCTGGTTCGACACCCTCAGTACTTTATTAATGTCTCCCTTGTTTATGCCCGTCATCCACTTATACACTTCAATGATATCTCCCCTCATTCTACGCCTCTCCAGAGAGTGGAGATTTAAGGCTTTAAGTCTATCTTCATACGGGAGGTTCCTTACACAGTAAATCATTTTAGTCATTCTTCTCTGTATGTTCTCTAATGAGTCTATGTCCATCCTGTAGTAAGGGGACCAAAACTGAGCAGCATAATCTAAATGAGGCCTCACTAGTGATGTATAGAGCTGTAAAATAACTTTTGGACTTCTGTTACTTATACTTCTTGAGATAAATCCAAGTAATCTGTTGGCCTTGTTGCGCACACTGAGGCACTGCTGTCTTGGCTTTAGATTTCTGCTTACCATGACTCCCAAGTCTTTTTCACATTCTGTATGACCAAGCTCTACTTCACCTAGATTATAGCTTCGAGGGTTATTTTCATTACCAAGGGCAAGTACCTTACACTTATCCACATTAAACTTCATCTGCCATTTCTCAGACCAAGACATTAATTTGTTCAAATCGTCCTGGAGTTCATTCATATCCTCCTCAGAGTGAATTATACGGCCTATCTTTGTATCATCAGCAAACTTACTCATGTCACTAGTAATCCCTTCATCAAGGTCATTAATGTAAATTATGAACAAGAGAGGGCCTAAAACTGATCCTTGTGGAACGCCACTAGTGACTAATCCCCATTCAGATTTCACTCCATTAATGGTAACTCTCTGCTTTCTATTGGTAAGCCATGCCTCAATCCATGCTAGAACCTTACCTCCTATACCATGAGCTGCCACTTTTCTTAAGAGTCTCTTGTGAGGTACTCTGTCGAAGGCTTTACTAAAATCCAAATAAACAATATCATATTCCTTATCACTGTCAACTGCCTCAAATGTTCTATTGAAGAACGTCAGTAAGTTTGTCAAGCAGGAACGACCTCTCGTGAATCCATGCTGAGATTCATTTATCAAGTTATGCTCTTCAAGGTGACTTCTGATAATGTCAGCTATAATTGATTCTAACAACTTGCCCACTATAGATGTCAGGCTTATTGGACGGTAATTTGAAGGAGTGGACTTATCCCCTGATTTGAATATAGGAACCACATTAGCCATCTTCCACATCTCTGGCACAACACTGGTAAGGATGGACGCATTGAATACACTCGTTAATGGCTGACTAAGCTCCATCTTGCATTCCTTAAGTACCCTTGAAAACAACTCATCGGGTCCCGGGGACTTATTTTGTTTCAGTTTGTCTATCTGTTTAATAACCATGTCCCTCGTGACAATAATATTAGTTAACTTAAATTCATCAGGAACTAAATAATTGTTAATTACTGGAATCTCATTTACATCTTCCTGTGTAAAAACTGACAAAAAATAGTCATTAAATAAGGAACACATTTCCAGTTCATTATCCGTCAGCTGTCCATTCCCAGATTTCAGAGGTCCTACTTTTTCCTTCACCTTCGTCCTATACACTTGAAAGAACCCCTTTGGATTAGTATTTATCTAACCTATTTTTAAAACTACACAACGTTTTAGCCGGAATAACTTTACTCGGGAGTTTGTTCCAGTCATCCACAACTCTATTACCAAACCAGTGCTTTCCTATATCCTTCCTGAATCTGAATTTTTCCAACTTGAAACCATTGCTGCGAGTCCTGTCTTGGCTGGAAATTTTCAGCACGCTATTTACATCCCCTTTATTTATTCCTGTTTGCCATTTATACACCTCGATCATATCCCCCCTAATTCTACGCCTTTCGAGAGAGTGCAGATTCAGGGCCCTCAGTCTATCCTCATAGGGAAGATTTCTGATACATGGGATCATCTTTGTCATCCTCCTTTGTACGTTTTCCAGAGCATTTATATCCATTCTGTAATACGGTGACCAGAACTCAGCAGCATAGTCTAAATGAGGCCTAATCAAGAATATATAGAGTTGAAGAACAACTTGAGGACTTCTATTATTTATACTTCTAGATATGAAGCCTAGAATTCTGTTAGCTTTATTGCGAACACTAATGCACTGTTGTCTTGGTTTTAGATTACTGCTAACCAGAACTCCTAAATCCTTTTCGCAATCAGTAGTATTAAGATCTACATTATTTAGTTTGTATGTGGCGTGGTTATTTAACTGTCCAGCATTTAGAACTTTGCATTTGTTAATATTAAACTGCATCTGCCACTTCTCCGACCATTGCATCAGTCTATTCAATTCATCCTGGAGTGCTCTAGTGTCCTCATTAGAATGAATTGGACGGCCTATTTTGTTGTCATCAGCAAATTTGCTTATGTCGCTATTTATTCCCTCATCTATGTCGTTTATGTAAATTGTGAACAACAACGGGCAGAAATGACATGTATGCCAGGGATGGGGTTCACTTATCTAGGTGTGGGGTGGGAGCACTTGCAACTGCAGTGGAGGGAGCTGTTAGGTCTTTAAACTAGGAATAGTTAGTGGTATGGGTTTTGGCGGGAAAACAGTGAAGTCGCAGTGTAGTAATTTTAGTACTAGGAGAACTAGTAATAGGCAAAATGAGGTGGATATTGGAAAGCCAGTGGCACTAATTGACAAGGGCTGTAATAGGTTTAGCGGAATAACAGAAAGGAGCAGAAAGGGTAAAGAGAAAGGAGGGCCCTTAAATATATATTACACAAATAGTCGTAGTGCTAGGAATAAGATGGACGAGTTGAGACTAGTTGCTAGTGCAGGTAACATTGATGTATTTGCCTTAACTGAGACGTGGTTCAATATGAAAAGTCGGGACATGCCTGCAGAATGTCACATTCAGGGTTTTAAATTGTTCCAAGTAGATAGAAGTATTGGGAAGGGGGGTGGGGTGGCATTGTATGTCCGAGATTGCTTGAACTATTGCATAAAAACGGGTATTAAGTCTGAAGTAACTCATACAGAGTCTGTTTGGATAGAATTTTCAGAGGGGCATGAAAAATTGATTTTAGGTGTGATATACCGTCCCCCAAATTTAGATAGGGACCAAGGGAGACTACTATGGGAGGAAATTGTTAGGGCCACAAGGCACGATAATGTAGTAATTCTAGGAGACTTTAACTTTAGTTATGTTGATTGGAATTTCTTGACTGGGAATTTAGAATCATACGACTTCTTAGAAGTAGTTCAGGATTGTTTTTTGAAGCAGTTTGTGACAGAACCTACAAGGGGAAATAACCTGCTTGACTTAGTTCTGGCAAACAATGAATCCCTTGTTAATAATTTAGAAATTTCAGGGGAACTGGGTGCTAGCGACCACAAATCAATTACATTTAGCATTGAATGGAAGTATGGTAGTAGGGATAACTCAGTAACAGTCCCAGATTTTCGCTTAGCAGATTACGATGGGCTTAGAGAACACTTATCATCTGTTGACTGGAGTAACGAAGAGAGCTATCAACATGACAGTATTCTGAACACTATATATGCTGCTCAAAGAACGTTTATCCCTCATAAAGAAATTAGATCAAATAGAAATGACCCAAAATGGATGAATAATAGGCTGAAATATCTACTAGGGCATAAGAAAGGAATTTATAGGCGTATCAAAAGAGGTGACCTGTACTTAACTCTGTGAAGAAGAGTCTTGTGTGCTCTCCGTGGACTTAACCAAGATGCCCTCCGTCGAGCAACTTTACCAGCAGCTTAAGGAAGAAGTGAGAGTAGCGAAGATGGAGACACGGCGATTGACTGAGAAAACCAGAGGATTCGTAGTAGTCCTCCTGTTCTGAGTCCTCAGGCCAAGAAGGGAACGTGGTCAGTGGCTGGACAGCATGGAACGAAGTTGACGATCAAGAAGACTGGAAAGACAGAAACGATGAAGAAGAAAGAGACTGCAGTGGAAACATCTAATGCATTCTCCGTGCTACCCGACGAATGTGAGTCGATTACTTGGAACGTCACGAAGAACGACACCAAGGAAGGTAAGAATATTGTTGTTGTTGGGGATAGCCAGGTTAGATACATGGATAGGGCGTTCTGCTTGAAGGACAGAAGTAGGAGACAGAGGGTTTGCTTTCCTGGGGCTGGGATGGAGGACATTGTTAGCCGGCTTGACAACATCATGAACGGTAATGGGATCAACCCTATTATTTGCCTCAGTGCTGGAGGCAATCATGTAGACAAGCGTAGAAGTGAGGATTTAGTTAGAAAGTTCAGGACAGCTATATACATAATTAGGAAGAAGGGGGGGGCGCCCTGTTGTATGTGACATTTTGCCAAGAAGAGGTGTTGGTAATGAATGGTTGTCCAGAGCAATTGGTATTATTTGTTGGCTGGATAAACGCTGTAAGGATAATGTAGTACCATTCATTGACAACTGGGACAACTTCTATGTCCGAAATGACATGTATGCCAGGGATGGGGTTCACTTATCCAGGGCAGGTGTGGGTTTTCTTGCTAGCTCAGTTGAGGGGGTTGTTAGGACTTTAAACTAGGATTAGTTAGAGGTATGGGTTTAGAAATTATAAATAATGAGTATGGATATATTGACTTATGCTCTGATATTAAGAATCTTAATAGTAAATGTCATGGAGTAACTCTGGGTAATGATAATTTCAGAAATTGTGTAAAAACAAAGATCAATAGGAAAAATGTGCAGAAGAAAAAACATATGATGGTATTTTATGCTAACAGTCGAAGTGCAAGAAATAAAATTAATGAACTACGTTCGGTAGCATGTGCTGGGAACTTTGATATCATTGCATTAACTGAAACCTGGTATGATTTAAAGAGTCGGGATATGACTGCTGAGTGTAATATTCAAAGGTTTAAGTTGTTCCATGTGGATAGATGTAATGGGAAGGGGGAAGGATTGTAATAAAGTTGGTAGAATTACCGACAATATGTAAAGTAAAAGGACACAAGTGCAACTAATGTGACATTTATTGTGGCAACGTTTCGCTCTCCAGGAGCTTTATCAAGCCATTACAAACAATACATGGACAGTGAGGAAACGTGCAGGAAACGTGCAACACGTATCCTCAGCAAGACCAACACCTATCAAATTGAAGAAAAGCCTCCAAGTTACATCGTTTTACCGGTCAGCAACGTTGCCACTAATGTTTCAAAAATGTTTGATAGAAAACTAGCTAAAATATCTATTAGCTCTTCAACTACTATTAGGAACCTGATACAAAAACCCAAGCATGATTCTGGCACAAGTGCAGGAATCTACACTATACCATGTGGGGGGTGTGACAAAGTATATGTAGGGGAAACAGCCAGAACTCTGGACATTAGGATTGCAGAACACAAAAATGCTTGCAGAAATGATGACCGCAAAAACGCATGTGTTCAACATAGAGACGATGTTGGACACCTCATGAAATTCAATGAAGCTAAACTATGTAAAGTAAAAGGACACAAGTGCAACTAATGTGACATTTATTGTGGCAACGTTTCGCTCTCCAGGAGCTTTATCAATCCATTACAAACAATACATGGACACAGAGGGTATATAAAGGCTCAGAGTGAGGTGAATACTAGTGAGGTACCATTTCGATGTTCACTAGTGGTAGTAGTAGTAGTAGTAGTAGTAGTAGTAGTGACAAAAAGTAATGCAATATGGTAAAGCAATTAATTGCTTTACCATATTAGTGGTAGTAGTGGTAGTAGTAGTAGTAGTAGTAGTAGTAGTGACAAAAGTAATGCAATATGGTAAAGCAATTAATTGCTTTACCATATTGCATTACTTTTTGTCACTACTACTACTACTACTACTACTACTACTACTACTACTACTACTACTACCACTACTACCACTAATATGGTAAAGCAATTAATTGCTTTACCATATTGCATTACTTTTTGTCACTACTACTACTACTACTACTACTACTACTACTACTACTACTACTACTACTACTACCACTAGTGAACATCGAAATGGTACCTCACTAGTATTCACCTCACTCTGAGCCTTTATATACCCTCTGTGTCCATGTATTGTTTGTAATGGCTTGATAAAGCTCCTGGAGAGCGAAACGTTGCCACAATAAATGTCACATTAGTTGCACTTGTGTCCTTTTACTTTACATATTGTCGGTAATTCTACCAACTTTATTACGAAGCTAAACTAGTTATTAAAGAAGACGACTTAAGACGGAGAAAATGCATTGAAGCTGCACTAATTTCTGTCAGTAACACTATAAAGCAAAAATCCGGTAGTTACAGTATTTCAAAATTACTAAGCAAGAGGATATTACCCATCCTGGGAACTGGTGTTACTTGATGCCAGCAGGTCCCTCTCTAACCTCACCTCCTTAGTTCCATTACTACTACTACTACTACTACCACCTCTACCCACGCATCACCTCACCTGACTCCCACCACTATATATATGTGTGTTTTCTTAGTTTTCTCTGTATTAGGACTGAAGAAGCCACTCGTGGCGAAACGTTTCCTTTAATAAATGTCCTGAACTGTACATAAGTGTCTTTTTCCACAATACATGGACACAAAGGGTATATAAAGGCTCAGAGTGAGGTGAATACTAGTGAGGTACCATTTCGATGTTCACTAGTGGTAGTAGTAGTAGTAGTAGTAGTGGTAGTGACAAAAGTAATACAATATGGTAGAGCAATTAATTCGTAACAGTAAACAGTAAACCCTGCCATCACATAGTCTCTCCTGTTATACTACACAAAGCACAGAGAGTGAACACTGAAACAAGCTGCCTCATTCCAGTTTATATTTGTCCAACCTATTTTTATGTTACCCAAGTAATAGCTTTTATATCCTTTTACTCATGTACGAATTAATTGCTCTACCATATTGTATTACTTTTGTCACTACCACTACTACTACTACTACTACTACCACTAGTGAACATCGAAATGGTACCTCACTAGTATTCACCTCACTCTGAGCCTTTATATACCCTCTGTGTCCATGTATTGTTTGTAATGAAAGTTAAGACACATGTGCAACATCTGGATATCTTTATTGTAGTAGACGTTTCGCCATCCAGTGGCTTTATCAATACAGATTCTAGGACATAATAGGAAGACAGTAGAACTATATACAAAAGATGAGGTAATCAGTCCCTCGGCCTTGGAGTTAGTGTTCACAGCATCGTGGTGGAGGAGAGTCTGGAGCAAAGGCAAGAAGACTGGCGCTTTTTATAGGCGTCAGTGAATGGGACGGGCAGCAGACGAGGTCAGTCACTGGTAGGCGGGATTCCCCAGTGGAAGTAGGTCCTTCCCAAAGAGATGGGTTAGTTGCAGCAGCCGTGAAGAAGGTCTTGTAGATGTCCTCTGAACCAAGATTCCATGATGTTGCAGTGTCTGACAAGTTGTGCAAAGAAAGGTATAAAATACCGACAATATGAAAGTTAAGACACATGTGCAACATCTGGATATCTTTATTGTAGTAGACGTTTCGCCATCCAGTGGCTTTATCAATACAGATTCTAGGACATAATAGGAAGACAGTAGAACTATATACAAAAGATGAGGTAATCAGTCCCTCGGCCTTTGGGACGAAATTATTCGGGCTTTTAGACGCAATAACATAGTCATAGTAGGGGACTTTAATTTTAGTCAGATTGACTGGAATTCTTTGACAGGCAATCTAGAGTCCAGTGACTTTATGGAAACAGTTCAGGACTGTTTTCTGAAGCAATGCGTAACAGAGCCTACCAGGGGTAATAATTTGCTAGACCTAGTCTTGTTTATTGACGATGATCATACTTACGATTATGAAGGGATCTGCTTTTGTGATTGTTTTCTTAATAATGTACACAGTGCCCAGAGTATATACATTCCCCAGAGAGAAATTAGGTCTAATAATAACGATCCCAAATGGGTTAACAGGAGGCTAAAGTATCTATTAGGGGAGAAAAGGGGAATTTATTGGCGCATCAGAAGAGGAAAGGTTAACCTTACTGACTAATATGTTCAGCTTAAAA
>NC_091345.1:26230015-26420015 GCF_038502225.1 Cherax quadricarinatus
AGGGTCTGTGACCTCACGTGACGACTGACCACTGGGTAGTTTCAAATTTAGGTTGGATAAGTACATGAGTGGGAGGGGTTGGATTTGAGTGGGACTTGCACACCAGAGCTTATTTCTTGGGTAGCATTGAAAATTGGGTTGGTCAAATGTTTGTTAGTGGGATGAATTGTAAAGGACCTGCCTAGTATGGGCCAACAGAACCATACCCCCGGCCGGGATTGAACCCGCGGTCATAGAGTCTCAAAAATCCCGGCCGGGGGTATGGTTTATTTGCAATCGTGTCATTACGATTTCTTAAGTCATGGGCCAACAGGCCTGCTGCAGTGTTCCTCCTTTCTTATGTTCTTATGTTTCTCCTACGCATGGACTGATGAAGCCACTGTGTGGCGAAACGTTTCCTCAATGAAGATACCCAAGAGTTGCACATGTGTCTAATTTATCAACATGTCGGTTCTCTGAACCATTCATCTACAAGTGAGTGGATAGAGTTACCAGACCTTATTTCTTAGGTAGCATTGTAAATTGAGTTGGGCAAATGTTTTGTTAGTGGGATGGATTGTAAAGGACCTGCCTAGTATGGGCCAACAGGCTTGCTGCAGTGTTCCTCCTTTCTTATGTACTTATAAGAACATAAGAAAGAACATAAGAAAGGAGGAACACTGCAGCAGGCCTGTTGGCCCATACTAGGCAGGTCCTTTACAATTCATCCCACTAACAAACATTTGACCAACCCAATTTTCAATGCTACCCAAGAAATAAGCTCTTTCTTATTCAAATTAGATAAGTTTAGATTTAGAAAGGATGTAGGAAAGTGAACATTAAAATGGTATAAAATACCGACAGATTGTTAGGTAAGACACATATGCAACAGTTAGGTATCTTTATTTCGAAACGTTTCGCCTACACAGTAGGCTTCTTCAGTCGAGTACAGAAAAGTTGATAGAAGCAGAAGATACTTGAAGACGATGTAATCAGTCCATCACCCTTAAAGTTTTGAGGTGGTCAGTCCCTCAGTCTGGAGAAGAGCATTGTTCCGTTGTCTGACCGTTGTTTCAGACAACGGAACAATGCTCTTCTCCAGACTGAGGGACTGACCACCTCAAAACTTTAAGGGTGATGGACTGATTACATCGTCTTCAAGTATCTTCTGCTTCTATCAACTTTTCTGTACTCGACTGAAGAAGCCTACTGTGTAGGCGAAACGTTTCGAAATAAAGATACCTAACTGTTGCATATGTGTCTTACCTAACAACATGTAGGAAAGTATTGGCTTGGAAATAGGGTAGTTGATGAGTGGAACAGTCTACCTAGTTGGGTTATTGAGGCTAAAACTTTGGGTAGTTTCAAATTTAGGTTCGTAGCCACCTTGAAAAGCATAAATTAATCAACGAATCTCAGCATGGTTTTACAAAGGGGCGTTCCTGCCTTACGAATTTATTAACTTTTTTCACTAAGGTATTTGAGGAGGTAGATCATGGTAATGAATATGATATTGTGTATATGGACTTCAGTAAGGCTTTTGACAGGGTCCCACATCAGAGACTATTGAGGAAAATTAAAGCACATGGAATAGGAGGAGAAATTTTTTCCTGGATAGAGGCATGGTTGACAAATAGGCAGCAGAGAGTTTGCATAAATGGGGAGAAATCAGAGTGGGGTAGCGTCACGAGCGGTGTTCCACAGGGGTCAGTGTTGGGCCCCCTGCTGTTCACAATCTACATAAACGACATAGATGAGGGCATAAGGAGCGACATCGGCAAGTTTGCCGATGACACCAAAATAGGCCGTCGAATTCATTCTGACGAGGACATTCGAGCACTCCAGGAAGATTTGAATAGACTGATGCAGTGGTCGGAGAAGTGGCAGATGCAGTTTAATATAGACAAATGCAAAGTTCTAAATGTTGGACAGGACAATAACCATGCCACATATAAACTAAATAATGTAGATCTTAATATTACGGATTGCGAAAAAGATTTAGGAGTTCTGGTTAGCAGTAATCTGAAACCAAGACAACAGTGCATAAGTGTTCGCAATAAAGCTAATAGAATCCTTGGCTTCATATCAAGAAGCATAAATAATAGGAGTCCTCAGGTTGTTCTTCAACTCTATACATCCTTGGTTAGGCCTCATTTAGATTATGCTGCACAGTTTTGGTCACCGTATTACAGAATGGATATAAATTCTCTGGAAAATGTACAAAGGAGGATGACAAAGATGATCCCATGTATCAGAAACCTTCCCTATGAGGATAGACTAAGGGCCCTGAAACTGCACTCTCTAGAAAGACGTAGAATTAGGGGGGATATGATTGAGGTGTATAAGTGGAAGACAGGAATAAATAAAGGGGATGTAAATGGTGTGCTGAAAATATCTAGCCTAGACAGGACTCGCAGCAATGGTTTTAAGTTGGAAAAATTCAGATTCAGGAAGGATATAGGAAAGTACTGGTTTGGTTGTGGATGAGTGGAACAAACTCCCAAGTACCGTTATAGAGGCCAGAACGTTGTGTAGCTTTAAAAATAGGTTGGATAAATACATGAGTAGATGTGGGTGGGTGTGAGTTAGACCTGATAGCTTGTGCTAACAGGTCGGTTGCCGTGTTCCTCCCTTAAGTCAATGTGACCTGACCTGACTAGGTTGGGTGCATTGGCTTAAGCCGGTAGGAGACTTGGACCTGCCTCGCATGGGCCAGTAGGCCTTCTGCAGTGTTCCTTCGTTCTTATGTTCTTATGAGTGGGAGGGGTTGGATTTGAGAGGGACTTGCACATCGGAGCTTGTTTCTTGGGTGGCATTGAAAATTGGGTTGGTCAAATGTTGTTAGTGGGATGAATTGTAAAGGACCTGCCTAGTATGGGCCAACAGGCCTGCTGCAGTGTTCCTCCTTTCTTATGTTCTTATGTGAGAGGGGTTGGATTTGAGTGAGACTTGCATGTGAGTGGATAGAATTATCAGAGCTTATTTCTTGGGTGGCATTGAAGATTCGGTTGGGCAAATTTTTCATTAGTGGGATGGATTGTAAAGGACCTGCCTGTCAACAGGCATCTGCAGGGTTCCTCCTTTCTTATGTTCTTATGTCTCGCCTCATTCTTCGTCTAACAAGTGAATGTAATTTAAGGGTCTTCAATCTTTCTTCACATTGAAGATTTTTAATGCTATGTATTAATTTAGTCATTCAACGCTGAATGTTTTCTAATGAATTTATGTCCATTCTGTAATATGGAAACCAGAACTGAGTTGCGTAATCTAGGTGAGGCCTTACTAATGATGTATAAAGCTGTAATATAACCTCTGAACTTCTGTTGGTTACACACACTTCTTAATATATATCTACGTTTGAATCAATTATCCTACCTAACTTTGTGTCATCGGCGAATTTGCTCATTTCACTAGTAATTCCCTCATCAAGGTCATTGATATATATTATAAACAACAACGGGCCTAAAACTGATCCCTGTGGAACGCCACTTGTTACAGATCCCCACTCATGAATTAAAGTATGTTCCTATTGACGACATTGTACTGATCCCTGTGGAACGCCACTTGTTACAGATCCCCACTCATGAATTAAAGTATGTTCCTGTTGACGACATTGTACTTTGAGTGCTGACCTGTACTTAACTCTGTGAAGAAGTGTCTTGTTTGCTCCCGTGGACTGAACCAAGATGCCCTCCATCGAGCAACTTTACCAGCAACTTAAGGAAGAATTGAAGGCAGCGAAGATGGAGATACGGCGATTGACCGAGGAAAACAAGAGAATTCGTAGTAGTCCTCCTGTTTCGAGTCCTCAGGTCAAGAAGGGATCGTGGTCAGTGGCTGGACAGCAGGGGACGACGAAGTTGACGATCAAGAAGACGAATGGAAAGCCAGAAACGATGAAGAAGAAAGAGACTGCTGTGGAAACTCCCGTGGAAACCTCCAACGCATTCTCGGTGCTACCCGACGAATGTGAGTCTACTACTGGGATCGTCACGACGAACGACAAGGAAGGTAAGAATATTGTTGTTGTTGGGGATAGCCAGGTTAGATACATGGATAGGGCATTCTGCTTGAAGGACAGGAGTAGGAGACAAAGGGTATGCTTTCCTGGGGCTGGGATGGAGGACATTGTTAGCCGGCTTGACAACATCATGAACGGTAATGGGATAATCCTATTATTTGCCTCAGTGCTGGAGGCAATGATGTAGGCAAGCGTAGAAGTGAGGATTTAGTTAGAAAGTTCAGGACAGCTATAGACATGATTAGGAAGAAGGGGGGGCGCCCTGTTATATGTGGCATTTTGCCAAGAAGAGGTGTTGGTAATGAATGGTTGTCCAGAGCAATTGGTATTAATTGTTGGCTGGATAAACACTGTAAGGATAATGCAGTACCATTCATTGACAACTGGGACAACTTCTATGGCCGAAATGACATGTATGCCAGGGATGGGGTTCACTTATCCAGGGCAGGTGTGGGTTTTCTTGCTAACTCAGTTGAGGGGGTTGTTAGGACTTTAAACTAGGATTAGTTAGAGGTATGGGTTTAGAAATGATTAATAATGAGTATGGATATATTGACTTATGCTCTGATATTAAGAATCTTAATAGTAACTGTCATGGAGTAACTCTGGGTATTGATAATTTCAGAAATTGTGTAAAAACAAAGATGAATAGGAAAAATGTGCAGAAGAAAAAACATATGATGGTATTTTATGCTAACAGTCGAAGTGCAAGAAATAAAATTAATGAACTACGTTTGGTAGCATGTGCTGGGAACTTTGATATCATTGCATTAACTGAAACGTGGTATGATTTAAAGAGTCGGGATATGACTGCTGAGTGTAATATTCAGGGATTTAAGTTATTCAATGTGGATAGATGTAATGGGAAGGGGGGAGGAGTTGCATTGTATGTTCGAGAAAATATTAATTGTTGCATAAAAAAAGGTATAAAAATAGATGGAGCAGTAACAGAGTCTGTTTGGGTAGAGTTCGTGGAGGGTCAAGAAAAACTAATTCTAGGTGTAATATACCGACCTCCAGGCTTGGATCACGATAGAGGGAGACTTCTTTGGGACGAAATTGTTAGGGCTTCTGGACACAGTAACGTAGTCATAGTAGGGGACTTTAACTTTAGCCAAATTGACTGGAATTCTTTGACAGGTAATCTAGAGTCCAGTGACTTCATGGAAACAGTTCAGGACTGTTTTCTGAAACAGAGTGTAACTGAACCTACCAGGGGTAATAATTTGCTAGACCTAGTCTTGTCAAATAAGGAAACACTAGTGAATAATCTGGAGATCACTGAAGAGCTTGGCGCAAGTGATCACAAATCCATCACCTTTAGCATTAATTGGGAATGCAAGAATAATGATAATACAGTAAAAATCCCCGATTTTCGTTCTGCCGATTATAATGGACTTAGGGAACATCTGTCTAATCTTGATTGGGGATATCTAGCTAATGATTTTATTGACAGTAATCATACTTATGAATATGAAGGGATCTGCTTTTATGATTGTTTTCTTAATAATGTACACAGTGCCCAGAGTATATACATTCCCCAGAGAGAAATTAGGTCTAATAATAACGATCCCAAATGGGTTAACAGGAGGTTAAAGCATCTATTAGGGGAGAAAAGGGGAATTTATAGGCGCATTAGAAGAGGAGAGGTTAACCTTACTGACCAATATGTTCAGCTTAAAAGAGAAGTAAAAAAGGCGATTAGAAAGGCTAAACGTGACTATGAAATTAGAGTCGCTAATGAATCAAAGACTAATCCAAAGGGGTTCTTTCAAGTGTATAGGACGAAGGTGAAGGAAAAAGTAGGACCTCTGAAATCTGGGAATGGACAGCTGACGGATAATGAACTGGAAATGTGTTCCTTATTTAATGACTATTTTTTGTCAGTTTTTACACAGGAAGATGTAAATGAGATTCCAATAATTAACAATTATTTAGTTCCTGATGAATTTAAGTTAACTAATATTACTGTCACGAGGGACATGGTTATTAAACAGATAGACAAACTGAAACAAAATAAGTCCCCGGGACCCGATGAGTTGTTTTCAAGAGTACTTAAGGAATGCAAGATGGAGCTTAGTCAGCCATTAACGAGTGTATTCAATGCCTCCATCCTTACCAGTGTTGTGCCAGAGATGTGGAAGATGGCTAATGTGGTTCCTATATTCAAATCAGGGGATAAGTCCACTCCTTCAAATTACCGTCCAATAAGCCTGACATCTATAGTGGGCAAGTTATTAGAATCAATTATAGCTGACATTATCAGAAGTCACCTTGAAGAGCATAACTTGATAAATGAATCTCAGCATGGATTCACGAGAGGTCGTTCCTGCCTGACAAACTTACTGACGTTCTTCAATAGAACATTTGAGGCAGTTGACAGTG
The DNA here is from genome assembly GCF_038502225.1 of Cherax quadricarinatus. Lineage (NCBI taxonomy): Eukaryota > Metazoa > Arthropoda > Malacostraca > Decapoda > Parastacidae > Cherax > Cherax quadricarinatus. The sequence goes on from NC_091345.1 coordinate 26,236,401, forward strand.
ATAAGGAATATGATATTGTTTATTTGGATTTTAGTAAAGCCTTCGACAGAGTACCTCACAAGAGACTCTTAAGAAAAGTGGCAGCTCATGGTATAGGAGGTAAAGTTCTAGCATGGATTGAGGCATGGCTTACCAATAGAAAGCAGAGAGTTACCATTAATGGAGTGAAATCTGAATGGGGATTAGTCACTAGTGGCGTTCCACAAGGATCAGTTTTAGGGCCTCTCTTGTTCATAATTTACATTAATGACCTTGATGAAGGGATTACTAGTGACATGAGTAAGTTTGCTGATGATACAAAGATAGGCCGTATAATTCACTCTGAGGAGGATATCAATGAACTCCAGGACGATTTGAACAAATTAATGTCTTGGTCAGAGAAATGGCAGATGAAGTTTAATGTGGATAAGTGTAAGGTACTTGCCCTTGGTAATGAAAATAACCCTCGAAGCTATAATCTAGGTGAAGTAGAGCTTGGTCATACAGAATGTGAAAAAGACTTGGGAGTCATGGTAAGCAGAAATCTAAAGCCAAGACAGCAGTGCCTCAGTGTGCGCAACAAGGCCAACAGATTACTTGGATTTATCTCAAGAAGTATAAGTAACAGAAGTCCAAAAGTTATTTTACAGCTCTATACATCACTAGTGAGGCCTCATTTAGATTATGCTGCTCAGTTTTGGTCCCCTTACTACAGGATGGACATAGACTCATTAGAGAACATACAGAGAAGAATGACTAAAATGATTTACTGTGTAAGGAACCTCCCGTATGAAGATAGACTTAAAGCCTTAAATCTCCACTCTCTGGAGAGGCGTAGAATGAGGGGAGATATCATTGAAGTGTATAAGTGGATGACGGGCATAAACAAGGGAGACATTAATAAAGTACTTAGGGTGTCGAACCAGGTAAGAACCAGGAATAATGGATTTAAGTTGGATAAATTTAGATTTAGAAAGGACATAGGTAAGTACTGGTTTTCTAACAGAGTTGTAGATGCGTGGAACAGTCTTCCCAGTGGGGTGATAGAGGCTAGGACCTTGGGTAGCTTTAAGAAGAGACTGGACAAATATATGAGCGGGAGGGGCTGGGTTTGATTGGTGTTGGGGGGTGCAGGAGTTGTTTCTTGAGTAGCTTTAGGTAGATGTCGTTTTGATAAGGACCTGCATCGTATGGGCCAGTAGGCCTTCTGCAGTGTTCCTACATTCTTATGTTCTTATGTTCTATGTTAATGCATGAGTGAGAGGGGTTGGAATTTATTGGGACTTGCACGTGAGTAAATAGAATTATCAGAGCTTATTGCTTCTGTTAGTGGGTTTGATTTGTGAGGGACTTACCTAATATGGGCCAACAGGCCTACTGCAGTGTGAACATTAAAATGGTATAAAATACCGACAGATTGTTAGGTAAGACACATATCGTATTTGGGCCTACCAGTAGGCCTTCTGCAGTGTTCCTACATTCTTAAAGTTTTATGTCCCTCAGTCTGGAGAAGAGCATTGTTCCGTTGTCTGAAACAATTGTTTCAGACAACGGAACAATGCTCTTCTCCAGACTGAGGGACTGACCACCTCAAAACTTTAAGGGTGATGGACTGATTACATCGTCTTCAAGTATCTTCTGCTTCTATCAACTTTTCTGTACTCGACTGAAGAAGCCTACTGTGTAGGCGAAACGTTTCGAAATAAAGATACCTAATTGTTGCATATGTGTCTTACCTAACTACTGCAGTGTTCTTCCTCTCTTATGTTCTTATGTTAAGTGGAGTACCGTTTTCAGCCTTATGGCGGGGGCAGCCCTATGACAACGGCACAGCCACTCTTTCAACTTCGATTGAGCCACCTCAGTAATTCATTGTCTCACATAGCACCTGTCTCAGAGACCTGACCCCACCTCCTATATATACTAAGCTCCCATCTCGTATCTTCTATACCGTTCGTTCTTTATCTTCAGTTCTTAGCAAACAAAGACTTACTTGTAAGATGGACTTTTTAAATTGCGAAGTACAAGACTTAATGTCTGTATTAGTTGGTTCTTTGTTTAACGATTGTGTAAAACGTACGTCATGTATCCATCCTCCCATCCAGGAGCCGGACGACCAGCTGCTTGAGCTTGGTCCTGAAATACAGGAACTTACGCAAGCATCTAAAATTTCACCCTCTGGAGACTTCTCAGTTGCCTCCCTTTCTGTCGAAAATGGACCTATGCGGCGCCGCAGAAACTTTCATATTCAGCAATGTCCTCATTGTTCCAAGAGTTACACATACAAAACTTACCTTGCGCGACACCTTCTTACTCACCACTCAGACCTGCAGAAGCCTACGGTCCTTAACAGAGAGCCACAGGTCGAGCTTCCCAACCAGGAACCAGACGAGAAGATGGTTGATCGAAACTTTCTTGACCATGAGTCCAATCCATTTAGTGTATCCAGCTTCTTGGAAGCATCTAAAATTTCACCCTCTGGAGACTTCTCAGTTGCCTCCCTTTCTGTAGGAAATGGACCTACGCGGCGCCGCCGGAACTTTCGTATACAGCAATGTCCTCATTGTTCCAAGAGTTACACATATAAAACTTACCTTTCACGACATCTTCTTACTCATCACTCAGATCTGGAGTTTGAAAAACCATCCCATGAACCAGAGGAGCCTAATCAGGAGTTTGAATTCCCGAACCACGAGCCAGAGAAAGAGAATCAGAAGTTTGAGTTCCCAAACTATGAGCTAGAGGAAGATAATCAGGAGTTTGAATTCCTGAACCATGAGCCAGAGGTTCTGATTCAGGAACTAGAAGTCCAAATCCAAAAGCCAGAGGTCCAGGACGGAAGTCATTACCAGCCTCTTACACAGAAAATTCATCAGTGCCCTTACTGCCCTAAGTCTTTCATCTTCAGGATCTATCTTAGGCGACACCTTCTCACCCACACCCTTCCAGGCTCCAAAAATTGGAGTAAACGAGGGAGTTATCAATGCCAGCACTGTTCAGAGGTCTTTCACTATAGGTCATGGCTTGCACAACACCTTCTCACTCACAAGACTGAGCCGGACTATTGTCCTCAGGTGAGTTTAGCATCGTGATTATTGTTGTATATCAATACCCACTAGACAAGATGTGTGTAAATGTGTGTAATTTATCATGATCATTGTTAATACCTCGATTTTAAGTTCCCCATACATTCCTACCTTCTTCATAAGTATTTGTTTTCCTACGTTGGGTGTGCTTAGTTGCTTCCTCCTCCTCCTCCTCCTCCTCCTCCTCCTCCTCCTCCTCTTCCCTGAATCTTTCCGATACAGTTAAATGTGACATAAATCAAATATTTTTTCTGGTTTATAAAGATATGTCAGCATATACTAGGACATATTAGAAAGCGTTTCGATCCTGTCACCTTGATCTAGTATGTCCGCATGTTTGCTCAGGCGTGTTTTAAAACCAATTTGTCAGTATCTATTATCAAGGTTTATACAATTTTGTTTTATTTACAGGAACTCATCAGCGACTGGTTCGTAGAGGGAAGTGGTATGAAGATCAAGATCAAGAGGCACCGAAGTCAGCTTATTTACAGGAACTCATCAGCGACTGGTTCGTAGAGGGAAGTGGTATGAAGATCAAGAGGCACCGAAGTCAGCTTATTTAAGTGGAGGAAATGGTATGGTGATACCGACAAGATGTGGAAAAAGACACTTATGTACAGTTCAGGACATTTATTAGAGGAAACGTTTCGCCACGAGTGGCTTCTTCAATGGAATCTGCTGTTACACAGATCACTTGACTAAAAGGTTCTCGCCTGTCACTGGATTTCCGTACCAGTTTAGGAAGTTCCTTCTATCCCTCTTGCTGGTGATGATCTCATGTGTTCCTTCCATCCCTCTTGCTGGGGATGATCTCATGTGCTTCATCCATCCCTCCTGCTGGGGATGATCTCACCTGCTCCTTCAACCTCGTCTACACGGAGACGCAAAAAAAAAAAAACCTTGTATATAACATAGCTGAGTGCTTTCACTGCTTATATTTATATTTAAATAATTTTTTAATAAATGTATGAAAAACAATTTTGTTTATATTTACAATGGAGGCTCTTTGTAACGAGATGTAGGATGACCTGGTATGGGAAATAAGGATGACCAGGGATGGGATATAAGGATGTCCTTGTATGGGAAATAGGGATGACATAGTATATAAAGATGGCCTGGAATTGAAAAGAATGATGACCTGGTATGGTATATAAGGATGACCAGGGATGGGATATAAGGATGACCTGGTGTTGAAAATAAGGATGACCTGGTGTTGAAAATAAGGATGACCTGGTATGGGAAATAAGGATGACCTTGTATGGAATATAAAGATGACCTGGTATGGAAAATAAGGACGACCTGTCAATGAAAAGGATGGCCTGGTATAGGATATAAGGATGATCTGGAATAGGATATAAGGATAACCTAGTACAGGAACTAAAGGTGACCTGGTATGGGAAATAAGGATGACCTGGTATTGAAAATAAAGGTGACCAGGTTTGGGAAATAAGGATGACCTGGTATTGAAAATAAAGGTGACCAGGTTTGGGAAATAAGGATGACCTGGTATGGGATATAAGGATGACCTGTCATTGAAAAGGATGACCTGGTATGGGATATAAGGATCACCTGGTATAGGATATAAGGATGGCCTGGTATGGGAAATAAGGATGAGGTAGTATGGGATAAAAGGATGTAGATCACATCAAACTCAAGACACAACACAATGGAACATTAGAACAACTTAGGCAACACACCTGAGCTGACCAACACTATTCGTCACGAAACTGTTTTTTTCAGCATAATTTAATCTCGTTTACTATAAATCACCCTTAACTCTCAAAATTTCAACTCATCTTCAACTATCTCTTACCATATCTCACCATAAACCATCCATCCCCCCAACTCACCATCAACCATCCATAACTACAACTCACCATCAAGCATCCAAAACCACAACTCACCATCAAGCATCAATAACTACAACTTTCCATTAACCATCCATAACTACAACTCACCATCAAGCATCAATAACCACAACTCACCATCAACCATCAATAACCACAACTCACCATCAAGCATCAATAACTACAACTTATCATCAACCATCCAAAATTACAACTTACCATCAAGAATCAATAACTACAACTCACCATCAAACGTCAGTAACTACAATTCACCATCACCATCAATAACCACAACTGACCATCACCTCAACTCACTATAAACTATCCATCACCACAACTCGCCATCAACCATTCATCACAAATCACCCCAACCATTCATAACCACAACTCACTACCTAATGTTCACATTATGTGAAGCAGGAGTCTCATAGGTTTATGCAGGTATGAACAACATTTAGCGTTTGATGTGAATGTTAGATGAGTGTTCTATTCCAGATCAAAGTGTTAAGTACATGTTCTGCTTCTGATCGACCTGTTCATTAAATAATCTCACCCACATCAACGTGTCAGTACATGTTCTTTACCAGATCGACATTGTGAATTTAAAGTCAAGAAAATTTTCCAACCAGCTTGAATTTCTTATGAAAAACCTATCATGAATTAGCTAGTTGCTGGATTACGAAAATCATGTCTTAAATATAGTAATTGCTGCTTAATACATAGTTCCTACATTTTTCTCACGGGTTCCTAACATTTCTACATGGTTACTCATAGGTTCCTCATAACTTCCTTGTATGGTTACTCATAGGTCCCTCATAACTTCCTTGTATAGTTACTCATAGGTCCCTCATAACTTCCTTGTATGGTTACTCATAGGTCCCTCATAACTTCCTTGTACAGTTACTCATAGGTCCCTCATAACCTCCTTGTATGTTACTCATAGGTCCCTCATAGCTTTTTTGTATGGTTACTTATAGGTCCCTCATAACTTCCTTGTATGGTAACTCATAGATCCTCATAACTGCTTTGTATGGTAACTCATAGATCCTCATAACTGCTTTGTATGGTTACTCATAGATCCCTCATAACTTCCTTGTATGGTAACTCATAGATCCTCATAACTGCTTTGTATGGTAACTCATAGATCCTCATAACTGCTTTGTATGGTGACTCATAGGTCCCTCATCACTTCCTATATGGTTACTCAAAGCTCCTTCATATTTTTCTTAAACCATCGAGAGGGTTAGTTCAGTTTTTATGTTCAGTTTAAACCTACATTTCACAATTGTCCCCCAAGCAGAGTAGCTGAAAAATATCTTTGGTGACAATCATAGTGTTATCTTAGGTCTACTACCCCCAGTCAAGCTGTGGTCACTTTATAGTTGTTTTATAAGACATACATGACTTAGAAATGTAAAATAAAAAAATCTAGAAATAGTTTATATGGTAGTATAAGTAAGTTGTACAATATTGATAACTCAGGAAGATACAACACTCTTCCTTTGACTGTTTTTAATGTAAATGAGTGTTGCATAATTTATGGGGTATCGTGTGTGAACGACATTATCCAACACATCATATGTTATCATGAAAATTATTCTCACTTCCCCACTTTCCCAAGCTCTGTCTCAGCTACCAGTAATCTCGCATTTCCCAGGTCCATGTGTCCAGGAGTCCATCTCTCCATCTTTAGATGTTCTCCCTTCCCCACTTCCCCAAGGTATCATCGCCTTTCCCAGTTTCATGTGTCCAGGAATCCAACTGTGAGCCCCGGATGTCTCCCCTTCCTCAGTTCCTTTAGGCTGTTTTCCAGCCTCAGCCTTCTCCAGGTTATGTATTACGAAGTCGGCAATTTTAACCACCCCCCAGTGATCTGGCTGGAGGATAACGTGGCCTTGTCTTGCTGGCCTGAGGTAGAGACTGTCCAGGTGGGTGGAATTACAGAATCGGACACAGAAATCTCCTTCCAGTAATTACACCCACCAAGACAGCCTCAACCATAAGTCAGCTAGACGCAGCCAAGGTGAGGCCATTCAATAAAATTTTGGGAGTTCTGTTTTTGTTATATGATTCATTGTGAGGGAAAAGTTCACTAAATAAGAGTGGAGGTTTGAATGAGTGGTGGAGGCAGTATAAATGGTAGAATGACTTCTGAAAGGGGTTTGAGTCATTGTCTTCACCCCTTCCTTTTCTCCGTCAACCCCCTCCCTTTTCTCATTCGTGGCCTAGCTGCCAGAATGTGGACGTGCTTCACACCCCTCTGCTGACAGTCTAACAAGCTATCCAGTGATGCCATGGTACTTAGTGTGAGGTGGCTTGTGAATACCGTTGGTATAGAACTTATTAGAGGGTGGTTATGCCTATGACTGCAGAAGTGCTGCTACCCATGATTATCTGTAACACTTATGGAATAGAGGACAAGGATTTGTACAGCGTGGCTTTGAATGGATCCTACAAGCAACTTGTGAAGCTACTCTCTGGGCCAGTGTATGAGGGGCTTGTTGATCGCTTCCAAGATGAGGTAGCTATACACCGTGTTTTCAGCAGATACCAAGCAGGTACACGTCGCACAACAAGGCAAGTGGGTGGCTGGGGCGTATGCTGATCTCCCCGAGGGCACGTTTACCCTTAAGATGTCTCTACACCAGGCCATAAAATCATATGTGTACCTTGATAACTTTCGCACGCAGATCATGGTGTCATATGCTGGACAACAATGGACATGCCGCCTCTGCGGAGACTATGATCATATGACGGCAGTGTGTGGGAAGTGTGGGCAGGCCAGGAGGCTGGCCGGTGGAGTGACAACTGTCAATGAGCAGGAGGATCTCGTACCTGACCAACAAGGAGATGGTGGGCATGGTCGACTTTGGAGTGAGAAGACTGAGGCGCCAGTTGTGGAGTCAGAACTGCAGCTGATGCCTACCACATTGCCTGCACTGCTGGTGGTACACCAGGCTTGTGGGGAGGACCAGGTGACGGCAGAAGTCATGGAATTCGATGCAACATGAGGTCCCCCCGGCTGTGCCATTGGCCAGTCCAGAGCTCATGTCCATGACGGTGTGTATGCACCTGCTGAGAATGTTGCGAGTGTGAAGACGGCCTTTGTCAGGGAGGATTTGGGATACTTCTTTCGTAGTTTGCCACCTTTAGCGATTGCGGGGGGATTGGAATTGCATTGTCCGCTGGGCTGATGTGGCACCGAGGAGAGTGGGCTTCTTTTCACACATCTTAAGGGAACTTTTATGGGATGTTCACTTGCAGGATGCATTTGTTGAGGGTTCTTGGGAGGCAGAGCACACTTACATGTGGATGGGGTATGGGGTGCAGTTGGATAGGATCTACGTCATGCAACATGTGGTTGTTGAGTCTTTCAGTACCGTTGTGACACTGTTTTCAGATCATAGGGTGGTAGTGGAGGAGATCGGGTGGGAGTCGCTGGCGTGGAGGCAGGCAGGATACTGGAAATTAAATACGAAGGTTCAAGAGGATGAGGTGATGGGTGGTTTTGTGACTTTATGGGAGATGCTAGAGGAGGAGGGGCGGGTTGTTGAGGATGTGGTGAGTTAATGGGATGGAGTGGCAAAGGAATGGATTCATAAATTCTGTGTCCATGAGGGGAAGAGGATCAGTCAACTGTGTTACAGCTTGTCTAATTACTTGGAACATCGATTAAGGAGTTGTTATGGTACAGGAGTGTTGACAGGGGTTTATCGGTTGGAGGAGATAGACGCATTGAAGGGGAGGATCTGGGAATTACAGAATGAGAAATTTGAGGTGATGAGTTTACAGGTGGGTGTGGACGAAGTGTTATGGGGTGATAGGCTATCTGTGTGCGTGCTGTGTGGTCAACAGCAACAATGGCAGGCCACCACTTCAATGCAATTGGAGATGCACAGTATGGTGGAGGGATATCACAAGGGGGCAGGTGTTACAGTCAGTGGAGGGTATGGGCATGTATGCGGATCAGTGGTTCGAAGGCTATTGGAAAAGTCCAGGCATGGAGGTGAAGGGTTTAGGAGGGGTATGCGGGAGCATATTGAGTCACCTTGGGAGGAGCGATAGAACAGTGCTGGGGGAAGACACTGAGGAGGAGAAAAGCTGGCAGACATTGGCAGGGATGTGTAAGGAAAAGGCACCAGGTGTGGATGGGTTGCCATGCAAATTTTATATGCAGCACTGGGAACTGATGAAGGGCTTCCTGGTTCAGCTTATGAACACGATGAAGGAGGGGGGGAAGATTGGGAGAGGGGCAAGCAACTGCAGTGGTGGTGTTGGTGCAGAAGGGGTCACAGCACCATACACTCAGAGACTCTCAGGCTATTTCATTGATGTGTGCTAATTACAAACTTTTTGCAAAGGTGTTAGGGAACTGTTTAAAGTGCGTTGCTGATAGGATAGTTTCACAGTCAGTTCTGCCTACTGGGTAGATCGATAGTGGCAGGCCATGGGATCCTCAGGGATTTTGTAAAGGAGATGGGGAAGGGTAGAAGGGAGGGTTAATGACATTGGACTGGAAGGGGGCTTATGACATAATAGAGAGGACAGCTTTATGGAGTATCCTCCTGTGCCAGGGCTTTGGGGAGGGAATAGTGGGGTGCCTGGACACATTGTACAGGGGGGTGCACATTTGCATGCAGATTAATAGACATGTGGGAGGGGCAGAGGTCTCCAACAGAGGTGCCCGGTGTCACAATTATTGTTTGCGTGTGTGCAAGACCCCTTTTATAGGTTAGTTGGGAGGCAGATATGTGGGGGAGAGATGGGGTGGGGAGGGAATGGCTGGGTCTAGTGGGGTATGTGGATGATGCGACCATTTTGGTAGATGAGAGGACGAGGTTGGGCGAGTTGAGAGGTTGTCCGGCTATATGGGGGCACAACTGGCATGGTCGTGAATGTGGAGAAGTCTCTCGTTTTGGGTTTGGGGGCATGGGAGAGGCGTGTGGAGTGGGGTTGTCCAGTGGTACAGAAGTGTGTGGGGAGTTTAAAGATCTGTGGCATTGTTTATGCTGGGGACCTCGCATGGGTGCTGGAGGCTAATTCAGATCAGTTGGCAGTTGGCATGGAGAAGAGGTTGGGGGTGCTGCAATCATCCCACTTAACAATTCTGCAATGTGCAATTGTGGTATAGCAAGATTTGGTATGTTGCTAATGTGTTCCTGTTGATGGCATCGGTGATTCATTATATCCAAAGGAGGGTATTCAGGTTTTTGTGGGGCTCCAGGTGTGACTGGCTGAATAGGGAGGTGGTAATGTTGCCAGTGCATCAGAGTGGCCTGGAACTCTTGGATTTGTGGTGCCGGGTTAAATGCATGTTCATTCAGCATGAGGTACTGAGGGTGGGGGGTTTCTGTGAGGGGCAGTTGGGGAAGGTGCATGATGTGCTGAGGGGCTTGTGTAGTGGGGGTGAGTTGAGGGAGTGTTGAGATGGCCTTATGTGTGATGGCAATGGCCATGAGCCAGGTAAACTCAGGGTGGGGATCTTGCTGAGGGTGCTCATGGGAAGGGCAGTGATGCTGGTGGAGGGGATTTATCCTCTGTATGATTGGGGAAACATTTGGAGGTGTTTCAGTAGGATGTGGCTAAGTCCCTGGGTGTATGAGGTGATGTTCTGGTTTTTGCATAGCATTTTGCCATCGGGTGCGGTACTGCAGAATAGGAGGGTCGGGGGGAGGGGCAGTGTGGGATATGTGGGGAGGAAACAGCATTCCATGTTGTATTTTTTGTGAGGGGTTGGGGGGGGGGGGATCAGGGAATGGATTAGTCACATAGTGGTGAGGGAAGGTGGGAGGAGTGTGCCAGTGCTGAGGGTGCTAAGCTTGGACATGGGGGGAGGTCGAGGGAGTGGCACATGCCATCTCATACATGATGGTGGATTTTGTGGAGCATGAGGGGGAAGGATGATTGGGGAGCGCAGAAGCAGGTACTTGCAGCAATGTTCTATAGAATGGTGTGTAGGAATAGGGACATTTATGGGAATAAGTGGGGGGAGCGGTTTTTGGTGGATTATAGAACCCTCTCAGTGAAAGGTCTGCTTGAGATGGAAAGGGATGGCATGTGGGCGGGTTGGGGGAGGGGGGAGCTCAGGGGGAAGCAATGGGTGAGAGCGGGGTTTAGGTAGGGGCCGGATGTGTTGTGGCAGGTGTGGTGTGATCTGCTACATGATGGCAGCATCAGTTCATGGAATGCATGTCTGGGGTGCCAGCTAGCATGCTCCTAGAGGGCGGTGCATGGGTGTCCAGTGTTTGGGTGAAATTAGCTTGATATGTGCTGTTCAGATGTGTCTGCCAACTGTGGTGTACGAGTTGTGTTAGGTCCTGCATAGAGTTGTCACTCCCTGTGCCTGTGTGTGCCAAAGGTATGCTGGTGTGGTTGAGGGGTGGTGTATGCCACTGTATGCATGCATTTTGGCCTGGCACTGGTGTGATCTCACGGTGCCATGTTATGTTAAGCTGTGCCATGTTCTGTTCTGTTATGTTGTGTTGTGTTCTGTTATGTTGTATAATTTCTATTACGTTATGTTGTGTAACGTTAAGTTTTGCTTGTTGCTATGTTTAATATGCAGGTCCTGGCATCTGTAGATGGGCGAAAGCCCGGCGGGACTTCTAGGTTGTCTGTTTGACACACTGTAAGATGTCATTTTTAATGGCTTGGGCATCTTTGTAATATTTTAGCCAGGAACAGGTTGATGGGTGGGGGACGGGTACTAGCCACCCGCAACTGTGCGGGGTGAGGTGGCATACTAGTGACATTTTTGTGTAATTTTTGGACATGCATGAGTGCTCTAAGTGCTTCTGTCTAGTGACTGAAGCAATGTACCGTATCCACTTTTATTACATGTACGGGAGGAATGTGTATCCGCTTATCCTTGGGATGGGGTCGAGTGGGCTGAGAGAGGGGCGGTTTGTGATTGTCCAGTTACCTGGAGGTTACCTGGAGGTTATTCCGGGGATCAACGCCCCCGCGGCCCGGTCCATGACCAGGCCTCCCGATGGATCAGGGCCTGATCAACTAGGCTGTTACTGCTGGCCGCAAGCAGTCCAACGTACGAGCCACAGCCCGGCTGATTTGGGTGCTGATTTGTTACCATACATCCGACGTTTGCTCACTGTACCATTAATGTTGTAGGTGTTATAAAGCATGTTGTTTTCAGTGTAGGGGTGGGGTGGTCTTTGAAGGTGGGCAGTTTTCACCCCGCTGTTGTGTAGTGGCGGTGTGATCAGATAGGGCTGGCATGTATATTGTTTTGAGCCTGGAGAGTTTTTTATGTATTATTGTGTAACTGTATTGACATATTTCAAGTAAAATATTAAAAAAAGTGAGTGGAAGTATGAATGAGTGGTGGAGGCAGTATAAATGGTAGTATGACTCATTGACACCACGAAGGACCCAAGGGCGGCCACTTTTATGTTCCAGCACTTCAGCATGACCATTCAGAGGAAATACTTGCTGCATACTGGGCTCACATCCAGCCTCAGAGGAGCACTGGAGGAGATTCATAATCTTTGATATATTGTCCTAATGTATTCAGGTTTGTGATTTTTAAATAAATGATCCATGATATAATAATATATATATATATATATATATATATATATATATATATATATATATATATATATATATATATATATATATATTATATATATATATAATCAATAACAACACTGCGCTAGCCAAGGATTCGAACCCATGTTGTACTGGCCTGCCTCATGGTAAGCAAGAACCACATGATGCTTTAAACCACAGCACCACCCAACCCCACAAGAATGGCGCAGTCAGCAGAGCTAGCTGTTGGGCCGCCATCCGAGGGCATACGGAGGTGTGGGAGCTTCTAAGTTAATTTCATTAAGATAAGATAAGATAAGATTTCGTTCGGATTTTTAACCCCGGAGGGTTAGCCACCCAGGATAACCCAAGAAAGTCAGTGCGTCATCTAGGACTGTCTAACTTATTTCCATTGGGGTCCTTAATCTTGTCCCCCAGGATGCGACCCACACCAGTCGACTAACACCCAGGTACCTATTTGCTGCTAGGTGAACAGGACAACAGGTGTAAGGAAACGTGTCGAAATGTTTCCACCCGCCGGGAATCGAACCCGGGCCCTCCGTGTGTGAAGCGGGAGCTTTAGCCACCAGGCCACCTGTTTGGTGTACTAGCCTCACGAGCAGAATTTATATATTATTGTAACCACGAACGAGTGGTATTGACCAATAACAACACTGCGCTAGCCAAGGATACGAACCCATGTTGTGTTCGCCTGTCTCATGGTAAGCGAGAACCACATGACGCTTTAAACCACAGGACCACCCAATCCTACAAGAATGGCGCAACCAGCACACAGCTAGCGTCATGTGGTTCTCCCTTACCATGAGGCAGGCCAGTGCAACATGGGCTCGAATCCTTGGCTAGCGCAGTGTTATTGGTCAATATATATATATATATATATATATATATATATATATATATATATATATATATATATATATATATATATATATATATATAATATATATATATATATATATATATATATATATATATATATATATATATATATATATATATATATATATATATATATATATATATGTTGTTTCATTTTCGATTCTCTTCAACCTGAAGTAAGTAATATTTTCTCTTGCAAACATTTATGATTTGTATATTGTGTGCAGTATATCTTTTAATTTCCCTGTCATTCACTCCTTGTGAACTGTTTATTTTTTTTATCATCTGTGTTCTTGTGTATTATTATTATTTTTCCTCTGTCTTGACCTATTTTCATTGCATTCACAATGTGTTTTCCTGCTGTTTCTGTGTTGTTTCATTCACTGCTCTTCAGTAGCTAAATTATCATTTTAATTCTTTGTGTACCATTATTTTTGTGTTAAATATTTTATATGCAGTGTCTCATCCGTTTGAACTTTTGCAGACAATAGTACCATATTTTGTGTGCCAAGTAAGCGATTTATTAATTTTTTTTTCAAAGCAAGACTTTAGTACAAGAAGATTTTTTTTTGCAATACGTTTAGTAAGTGAACCTTGATGCTTATCTGTGTTCCTGCAACTTTGTGAGTGTTAAATTCTGAGTTCTGTATCTTACATCAGTTTTATTCACATTATTGATATTTCTGTGGACAAATTCACTCTTAATGTACATTTTTAAACTAAAATATTATCTTTTCTCTGTTTCTGAGTAATTTGTTTTGCCTAATTTGAGTTAAAGAGTTAAAGTGTTCAAACCAGTTATTTGTTGCTACTTTATTATTCTTCTAAGTTATATTTTCTCTGTGTAAATTTTTTTTATTGATACATTGACTAATTCTGCAAATAAGTTTTTGTACAATTTAACTGTTCTGCAGTGATTATTTTTCCTTTAGTAATTTTTATACTATTATTCTTGTGCTCAGTTTTATTCAGTAAATGATCATATTTTCTGAAAGAGTGATATATTCTAATTCAGTGCAATATTCTCAGCAATATTCTCTGCTCAAGACACATTCCATTAAGAAAAAGAAAGAGAAGATGTAAACTAGAAAGAGAGAGATGTTCCCTAAACAGACAAAGGCAAAGAGTCAAAGAGCTGCTGAGTGGGGCCAATATGTCTGAAATACGAAGGGAGGCACTAGTCAATGAAACTGCAAATATCAAACTTAAGCTGAAGGAATCTCTGTTTTGATTATGAGGACATATTTGCTTTTGTATGGGAAATATACTGTATACTTTTATTTATTGTAATGTGTGTTTTAAATAAAAAAACTCACTACCCAGCATACTCACCCACCACCATCACCATAATTTTTCAAGGGGTGGACCGGTTAGCCAGCAGAAGGCCTCGGTCAGATGGCCAAAAGCTCCAACGGCTGGTCATCATCTGACTAAGACCGGTGTCAGGAAACACCTGTCCTATTTCCTGACGAACCTTACCTAACTTAACCTAACAATCACCATAACTAACCAATTTCCCAGCGTAGTAACCCACTACCAAAAACCCTCTCCCCAACATAACTCACCGCAAACAACCACACTACACAGCAGTCCTACTCAGCCCCCACTAACTCACTCCTCCAGAGACGATGCCCACCTTAATTAACAAATAAAGAAAGAATCGATTATGCTTTAAACTCCCTCAGCCAGTAAGTAGATTATTTTTATGATATTCAAGTATTCAAAAAGTGCAACGCTCGTAAGGGTCAAACAGCGCTCGGGAAAAGGAGGTAATCAGGTTTGTTGTGAGGAAATGAATGGATACTCCAATTCACAAGCACCAAGAGACCTATGATGTAGAAATTCAAATATAGCCTCACCAAACATCCTTAAAGTCGTGAGTGAGAATATATAAGGGAAGGCTTGAATGTGTCTTATATTTTTTAACAAAGAAACAAATTTTCTGCAGTATACAATGTATAGTTCACATGTAATAAAATATTGTAAGGCCCAAAGAAAGCCACTAACATGCGGTGCATTTGGGGCAGAAATATATGAAGATCAGTCCTGGGTTTACAGAGACCTTTAAACAAACTCTTTATTTATATATTTTTATTTAAAACATAGAGCAAATGCAAGGATGTATAAGAGTATGATAAAATTAAAAACTATACTGGATATTTACAATAACCTCTATTACACAATCCCAGTACAGATAATAAACACTATAGATAATGGCCATATTACAACCAGATACACAACCCACAAGGTATCCTACAAACCCCTCCTTTTACAATAATTACTATTGCCAGTGTAGACACACAGCTGACACTTCTTTCCCCCCTTAAAATATTTACATTCACCGTTCTAAGAAACATACTATTAATTATTCTAAAATTTAGGATCATACCCTGACCTCATCAAAAACTTAATGAGTATTTACCAATAGTTGGTGGTGCATGAACAACAAAATAGAAAAACATAAAATTACAGACTAAAACAGATATAAACATTACAAGTAGAAGAATATACACCGACAATATATAATATCAATATTAATGTAACAACCATGAAATTCAAGCTCTTATAACAACATTGCATAAAGTGAAGTTCACGCTTAAAATGCAAGAAAATACACCACATGCTACATTATCGGTAAAATACTAGGATATGTAAATATTTTAAAAGAAACCAAGACTAGGACATGAATAAGATTATCCAAATGCTTCATCATGATTTTAGTAAGATAACAACACCAAACTCCTGATAACATCTAACACGCCACATACAAACATACCAAAACTTAACACACATTCAACCAGACTAGACTTTTGCCGCGCCTTCTATCACGTGCCTAACTGGTATTACATACAAATAAATATACAATGAATATTAATTTAGGTTACTAATCCTTATTCACACATGATTACATAATAGGTAATTACTTCAAAAGTGATGCAGGAACACGTTACAAAAATTGCAAAAACCTCAATGCTTCAAGGAACATAGTGAAAGGAATACCCTCTCATGAGAAGTTAAAATTCATTTTGCAAGACCAATACAAGCTGGACATAATTCGCTACCAAAGAAAATATTCATGTTATACATTTTATATGTTATATATTTATAAATGTTATATATTTAAACTGTCATTTATGCCTTCCCAACAAGGGAACTAAACAACACAGATCCTTCACACCATCACATCCAGTTCCACACGTGTACCTCCAGTCGCACCCATCCACCCATCACTTCACACCCAAGGAGGTCAGCCCGTTGAATACCCCTGACTCCCCCCCCCCTTTTACCAACATACTCACCCCTGCAGTTAAAAACCCGTTATAACGCCAATAAATTCCCTATTGTTAATCCTCCATAACCTTCAGAAAAAACCTCATCCCACCTTTTCCCATATGTCTCTATTGCGACACAAAGTTCGATAAAAACGTCGCTGCCAAAATCCTTCTCAGCACTTCCCCACCCTCCTTCACCCTCATACCCCACAAAACATATATGTATATCCACCCCACTCACATCAAGACTCAACGCTCGCAATACCGACACACCATGACCCTCCCCCACCCTTGCCACTAGCTTACTCATCCATACCCTGATGCACTCCAAACCTTCACAAAAATAGACATGATACGCAGTCTCTTCCCCACTGCATCTGCTACATCCCCCACCCTCGATGACCCTCCTATCTCGAAGCATCGCTCCCGTTGGCAATATACCATGTAGGAAATGATACATAACCTCAAGGGCCCTAGGTCGTATCCTTAATTTACCAAATCTTTGCCATATTACATCCCATGCATACATGGGGTAGATCCCTTCAACCGGTGCCACTACATGTCCCTCTAACAATTTACACAAAGTTCCCACCTTTACTTTTCCCGGTTCCCTGGCTAACACTAAGGCATGTAACACTTTTTCACATTCCTTCATTTCCGCTCCCCCATACTATTTCCATAGGTGATCATGTACCTTATCTAGCTGCCCCATCCCCTCCATCCACCTTCATGCATCACTTCCCTCTTAATGAACACACATTTCACGTGCTTTCTCAAGTCCAACAAACCAAACCCTCCCTTACATACAGCCAATGTCACTACCTCCCTTCGCAACTAGTTGCACCCTGAACCCCACAAGAATTTGAACACCATTCTAAGAATACTCATGATCGCCATTTCTGTAAATGGCAACATTGCCGAAACAAACCAGACTTTACTGCATAGTAATACATTGATGACAATTGCTCATTGCTCATGGTGAGGTCGCAGCATTCCCAAACATCGCTACACCTGTTCCACCATCCTATTCGAATTGTTGACCCTTGCAGCACTCAGGTCAGCCTCATATATGACACCACAGATTTTCAGACTCCTAGTCTGACGCTGCATGACATCACATTCCCATTCTAATCTCCCTGCCCATTCTCCCAGCCCCATTATCATTGACTTCTCCAGATTTACCTTCATCCCAGTAGCTCTCCCAAACATGTGTACAACTTTCCCCAAAACTCCTAACCGTGTCTCCTCACACACCAGAATAGTTGTATCATCAACATAGCCCACCAATCCAGGCCAAGGCCTCTGCACACCATCCCCCTCCCCAGTCCTTAGACAATCCTCCGCCACCCTATAAAAAGGATCCTGAACACATACAAACAATAGTTGTGATATTGGACATCCCTGCTAAAGACCCCACTCCATGTTGACTCCCGCTCCCACACACCCATTGATTTGCACCCTTACCTTTGCTCCTGAGTACAACGTATCCACCCACCCCACTATTTCTTCGCCAAACCCCTGTCTGAGGAGAATATCCCGCAAAGCCACTCTTTCCACCCTGCCATAAGCCCCTTGCCAATCTAATGCCAACAATGCCCATCTTTCCCCCTCCATGTCCTCCAGGAACCCCTTTATGATCCTGTGGCCCTCGACCATTGACCTACCTGGTAACCCAAACTGACACTCAAACACCGCCCTCCCCACAACACATTTAAGCCTATTCCCAAGAATTTTCGCAAACAGTTTATAATCAGCACAAAGCAACAAAATGGCTCAGTAATCCCGAAGGGTACTCTGCTTTTTACCCTTCGGGACCAACACCACCACCGTCATTGCCTGCAATTCTCCCATCTCACCTCTGTCTTTCATGGCATTCATTAACCTTACTAGGAAACCCCTTAGCAGTCCCCAGTGTTGTACATAAAATTCGCTTGGTAAACCATCTATCCTGAGCGCCTTTCCCTTCCTCATGTCCATAAGGGCTCTCTCCATATTTCCTCCTCCTCCTCAATGACCCCACCCAGTGCCTCCCAATCACTTCTCCCCAGTTTGCACGGCACATACTCACATACCTGCCGAAGAACCTCGCCATCCACCCCACTACTTTTCCCATACTCCTCAAACCGTCTATGTGTATATGCACTCATCCCCGTTGTTTCCCATAATACCTGACCCTCTCTAAAATCCCCCACCAAAGAAATGACTTGCAATCCCGGTATTGTAGTTGTTTGCTGTCGTACCTTCTGTCCTCGCAGCACACAAGCCGATGGGTTGTCGCCCCAGAATACTTCGTCCAACCCTGCTTGTACCCGTACCGCTGCAAAGCCCTCTTCTTGCAAATCCCTTATCCTGTCCTTCAACATTTGTATTTCCTCCACGGGGTAAACCCCTGCCATCACCCCATCCCATGTAACAATCTCGTAATCTAGATTTTAAACAATTTGAGAGTCAATACCGCAATTGATTAATGCGTTTGCCCTCCCTCACATAAAATTGACGTATTCTTACCTTAGCCACACTATCCCACCATCCTACCACATCTTCCTCAGTCCTTCCATTCGCACAGAGCTGTTCCCAACATACTGCAAAACCTTCCACTTCCTCCCCATCCCCCAAAACCATCGTATTCAGCTTCCAATAGCTTCCCTGCCTATGAGCCAAAGTTTCCCACCGCACCTCTACTATTACCACCCTATGATCGGAAGACTCCATCTCAATAGTTTTAAAAGACTCAACCAAAACCCTCTGAGATAAATATATCCTGTCCAAACGAGCTGCGTATCCCCGCCTTATGAAAGTACTTTCCACCTCCTACAGACCTCCCCCAAAAGTATCACGTAACTGAAGATCTCTAAACAGGCCCCCTAAGACTGAGGAAAATTATCCCACTCCTCTGGGTTCTACGTCTGCCCTCTTAACTACACAGTTCCAATCATCCCCCCCACAATCACCACAGACAGTAACGTGCGTAGGAAGTACACCAGTTCCTCCCACACAAAATCTGTCTTTACTTTCTCTCCACTTTCTGCTGGGGCATACACACACACAAACGCCACTCTCTCTCCCATCCACCATCCTTCCACATGTAATACTCTCCCCCCTCCCCCCCTTTCCTGTACAATACAAACGGGCTCGCCTCCCTGATCAACACACCCACTCCTTGTAAACGCTCAGACGGCAACACATAAGCATGGTACTCAGGCACCACTAATTCATGACCAAGTTTAAAATTGTGTTCCTGCACAAAAGCCACATCAACCTTGTACCTATTCAAAAACATCTGGAAGTACTCACGTTTTACACCATCACAGAGACCATTAATATTTATTGTTACACACCTGAGGCCGGTTTAAGGTTTCGCTCCCCGCCTCATTTCAAGACTCTTCCCTTTCTGACCATTCCCCTGGGCATTGCCTCTGCCACATACTCCACCCTCCTTCCCAACCATCCCCTTCCTTCTGTTGTGGCCCTCTCTTAGAGTCACTCTGGGTACCATAACCCCATGCCTTTTTCCTTGGCCTTTGCGTCGGCGTCAGAACATCGTCTGAATCTGACGCCGCCGCCCTTTTCCTCGTTGCTCCCTCCGTCTCCATATCTGTGTCCTAGGAGTCCTCACAATGGACATCCACCTCTATCACCCTGAATTCGCCTCCATGTCCTTCCATAGCACTTGCACTGTCCATCACAGGTGCCACCTGGTCCTCCCTCCTCCTGCATATACCTTCCGCCCCGATCCCAGGTTCCTTCTCGCTGCAACTCTCCACCTCCGTAGACTGTAACATAGCTTGTAACACCATCGCCATCTCATAAGAACATAAGAACATAAGAAAGAAGGAACACTGCAATAGGCCTACTGACCCATGCAGAGCAGGTCCATGACTGACCCCCAAATTAGCCCAGTGACCCCCCCAGATCAGCCCAATGACCCACCCAGTCTGGTCACCTCCACTCAAGGATGGGGAACGACAACAGACCCAGCAGCAAAAGCTAGTCAGGTCCAACTCACACCCACCCACACCCACTCATGTATTTATCTAACCTATTTTTAAAACTATACAACGTTGTAGCCTGAATAACTGTACTCGGGAGTTTGTTCCACTCATCCACGACTCTATTACCAAACCAGTGTTTTCCTATATCCTTCCTGAATCTGAAATTTTCCAACTTGAAACGATTGCTGCGAGTCCTGTCTAGGCTGAAAATTTTCAGCACGCTATTTACATCCTCTTTATTTATTCCTGTTTGCCATTTATAAACCTCGACCATATCCCCCATAATTCTACGCCTTTCGAGAGAGTGCAGATTCAGGGCCCTCAGTCTATCCTCATAGAGAAGATTCCTGATACATGGGATCATCTTTGTTGTCCTCCTCTGTACGTTTTCCAGAGCATTTATATCCATTCTGTAATACGGTGACCAGAACTGAGCAGCATAGTCTAAATGAGGCCTAATCAAGGATATATAGAGTTGAAGAACAACCTGAGGACTTCTATTATTTATACTTCTAGAAATGAAGCCAAGAATTCTGTTAGCTTTATTGCGAACACTAACGCACTGTTGTCTTGGTTTTAGATTACTGCTAACCAGAACTCCTAAATCCTTTTCACAATCAGTAGTATTAAGATCCACATTATTTAGTTTATATGTGGCATGGTTATTTAACTGTCCAACATTTAGAACTTTGCATTTGTCAATATTATACTGCATCTGCCACTTCTCCGACCATTGTATCAGTCTATTCAAATCATCTTGGAGTGCTGTAATGAATGAATTGGACGGCCTGTTTTAGTGGCATCAGCAAATTTGCTTATGTCGCTATTTATTCCCTCATCTATGTCGTTTATGTAAATTGTGAACAACAACGGGCCCAGCACTGACCCCTGAGGAACACCGCTTGTGAACGTGTCCCCATTCTGATTTCTCCCCATTTATGCAAACTCTCTGCTCTCTATTTGTCAGCCATGCCTCTACCCAGGAAAAAATTACTCCTCCTGTTCCATGTGCCTTAAGTTTCCTCAATATCCTCTGGTGCGGAACTCTATCGAAAGCCTTACTGAAGTCCATATACACAATATCACATTCATTACCATGATCTACCTCCTCAAACACCTTAGTGAAAAAAGTTAGTTAATTTGTTGAGATTCATTAAACAATCTGTGCCTGTCAAGATGGCTACGAATTGCTTGGGCAATTATTGATTCCATAAATTTTCCCACTATGGAGGTAAGGCTTATTGGTCTATAGTTCGAAGCCAAAGACCTGTCACCTGCCTTGTTACTAGGTATTACATTTGCCATTTTCCACTTATCAGGCACTATGCCAGTTTGTAGTGATATGTTAACACTCTTGCAAACTTTTCATCAGGGCCTGGGGATTTGTTAGGTTTTAATTTCTCTATTTGTCTGAGGACCATGTCACTAGTTACTGCAATTGTACATAGTTTATTATCCTGTTCTACATAATCTATTATTTCAGGAATATCGTTAGTATTTTCCTGGGTGAAAACTGAGAGGAAGTAGGTATTGAGAATTTCACACATATCCTTATCACTGTCAGTGATCTGACCAAAGTTACTCTCAAGTGGGCCAATCTTGCCCCCAATCTTACTTCTGTATACCTGAAAGAACCCTTTTGGGTTAGTCTTTGAATCCCTTGCGACCTTACCCTCATAAACCCTTTTTGCTTTTCTTATTCCTTTATTTCTCTCTTTAATTGAATATATTGATTTCTTAACTGCCCGTCCCCTCTTTTGATACGAGAATATATTTGCCTCTCTTTTGACAAATGAGATGTTTTAATCTATTAACCTAATAATCCCTTTTTGCTTTTCTTATTCCGTTCTTTATTTCTCTCTTTAATTGAATATATTGATTTCTTAACTGCACATCCCCTCTTTTGATACGCCTATATATGTCTCTCTTTTGACCAATGAGATGTTTTAATCTATTGTTCATGCATTTGGGATCATTTTTGTTAGATCTAATTTCCCTACTCGGAACAAAAGTTGTCTGGGCAGTTAGAACTATGCTTTGAAAAACGTCATATTGGCATCCAAGATCACCTCCCTGACCCATAGTCAGAACGTCCCAATTTAGCCCGCCCAAATAATTTTTCAGTCCCATGAAGTCGGCCAATCAAAAATCTGGGACAGAGATGTGATTGCAGTTATCTGGGTAATTCTTTGATGTATTGAAACTAAGTGATTTGTGATCACTTTCCCCAAGCTCATCACTAACCTCAAGATTATTAATTAGTGAATCTTTGTTGGCAAGGACCAAGTCAAGCAGACTGTTTCCTCTAGTTGGTTCTGTCACAACCTGTTCTAAAAAGCAATCCTGAACCGTATCAAGAAAGTCACTAGACTCAAGATTTCCTGTCATATTGTTCCAATCAATTTGTCTAAAGATAAAATCTCCCATTATCACAACATTTTAATATCTAGATGCCTTATGAATTTCGTCCCATAACAGCTTACTGCACTCCCTATCAAGGTTTGGGGGCCTATAAATCACACCCAAAAGTAATATGTCACGTCCCTCGAGAAAGTGTAGCCAAACAGATTCTGTGTTCGATGCTTCTAATCTTATATCATGTCTAAGACAACAATTTAAATTTTCTCTGACATACATTGCCACTCTACCACCCTTCCTGTTCACCCTATCAGTGTGGAATAGTTTATAACCTTGTATGTTGCATTCAGAAGGCATTTCTCTATCTTTCAGGTTGAACAGGTCTCTGTTATACCAATAATGTCTATATTACTTACACTTGCAAGTAATCTTAGCTCATCTATCTTATTTCTTAGACTCCTACTATTTGTATAGTAAACTGGTAATAACTGCTGTTTTTAACCCTAATGCTGCAGCCTGATTGTTTCCCACAAACACCCATACCTCTATAATCTATCAGTTTAAACTCCTAGACAAGTTATCAATTACCCTCTCAATTGAATTGGCTAATGCAACCACTCCATCTCCAGAGAGATGAAACCCATCCCTTGCGTACATATCACGTTTGCCAAAGAACAGGTCCCAGTTATCAATGAATGGGATTGCAAGTTCCTTGCAGTACCTGTCTAGCCAGCAATTTATACCAATTGCCCTAGACATCCATTCATTGCCCACTCTCTTTCTAGGCAAGATGCTACATATGACTGGGATCCCTCCCTTAGACCTAACTACTTCTATGGCTAACCTGTACTTATCCAGCAGCTCCTCTCTCCTGCCCTTCCCAGTGTCATTACCCCCAGCACTAAGACAGATAATGGGCTTGTTCCCATTACCTGCCATAACATTATCTAACCTGCTGACTATGTCACCAACACCAGCTCCAGGAAGGCACACTCTCTGTCTGACCTTTCTGTCTCTGTTACAAAATGCATGGTCCATATATCTTACCTGAGAATCGCCTACTATTAAAATATTCTTACCTTGATTAGCCTAGGAATCAGTGGTACCTTCAACCTCACTAACCACTGAAGTACACTCGACTTGGAGAACAGAGAATCGATTTCCTACCTTCACATCTTCTCTATTAACTCTCATCTTCCTTCTTCCTGAACTGTGAACCACTTGCCACTTAAAGCGGCTGCCACTATCACTGCTGGTGACCATCTCCTTATCAGCTAAATCCTTCTCACACTCGCTCCCAAACTCATCTATGCGAAGCTTCAGCTTCCTATTTTCCTCCTGAAGAAGTAGAATCTCCTTCTTCAACACTTGAACCTGAGATTATAAAACACTACAACAAGCCATGGTGCTTGGTAACAGCCCACGCTAACTCCCAAGAGCTTAGGCAGGTATGACCGCAGGTGACCACTGACCTCAGCGTACTGGCTCCTCCTCGATAGCTTTCACTTCTGTGCCCACTTGCACCTCCTCACTCGACAACTGTACTGTCAATGGGCTGGGTGAGTCATAAATCACCACGTCCCCTTCCGATTCCACAGGAGGAGCCACCACCTCTTCACTCCTCATGCGACCACGCCCTCCTCCTTGCCTCCGTTCTTCCTCAGGCATCGTTTTCTCATGTGCAGGTGCTCCGCCTCTTGCCGGCCCAGGAGCCCAGTTCCGCTTGCCACAATCTGCCGCCATATGGTCATATCCGCCACACAGTCTGCACGTGCGCCTCTGCCCGGCATACGCCACCATTACCTGGGTTTTAAACTCTTCGAGATATATATATACGAGGGTATAGGATGTCTCACTGTCATCTTGAGAATGAAAGTACCCTCAGGAAATCCTGCGTAAGCTCCTTTTATGTATTCTCCAGGTTGGGCTAGATGTACAGTCCCATATCTTTCGAAAACACTTGATATCTTCTTCATCAGCCTCAAAAGGCACGTTACGGAGCTTGACCCACGAATAATGTCTTGATACATCCGTCAACCTAACCCTCACTGCCGGTGTTACGTTAATGCTGACATCTTGGTAACGATCCACCAACGCCTCGTACACTTGAGCTGCTAGCACTTTCACGAATATTTTATGAGCACCATTTAGTGCCACTCCATATAAATCCTCGTCTCTGATGTCGTATGTCTCTCTTATAATTTTGGGCAATAACACATCGACTGACGTAGGCGTTAAAGCCTCACTAATGAGTTCAATGCCCACAGAATTCACTCTCTGGCGCACACCTAGCGCCATATTGTTTTCTGAGTAGCTCGTCTGGGTAAACAATAGAGGGGTGCAAAGTACGACCGCACTCTACCTCATCCAGACAGCGAATACGAATGTGTCTTATATTTTTTAACAAAGAAACAAATTTTCTTCAGTATACAATGCATAGTTCACATGTAATAAAATACTGTAAGACCCAAAGAAAGCCACTAACATGCGGTGCATTTGAGGCAGAAATATATGAAGATCAGTCCTGGGTTTACATAGACCTTTAAACAAACTGGAGATCCACTTTCACCTCCTCACCAGAAGATACGCCGAAATGCGGCTTTGTAAAATATTACTTTCATATTTGTTCATCTTTGTAATAAATATTACATTGCGATTATCCTCGTTAATAGTTAAAATGGTTATAATGAGCTTTATATTATATATTCCTTTTCATCTTTCTCATTATCATAATATGTATTATTATGAGAGACAGAGTTAAAATGGCAGATTTACACACACAACAAGATATTACTGCCATATATGTACGCCTTGACACCCTAAAAAAGAAACAACTTTATACAATGCAAGAACTATACATGCCAGATAGAGAACATCCTATACAAGTGATAAATACCACCGATTACACCATCAATACTCCGCCTCACAGGACTCAAAGAATGACTCTCCCACAGAGGGTTCGTCGTTTTATTCATAAAAATGATTTCCCTCGACCCATGATTTTGAGCAACTTACCTGATGAGGAAGATTGGGTACCACCAGAACCCTTCTATGTATACTGAGAAAATCATCGCCCCCAACTAGGGAGACATCTTAAATAACTTTCTAATGTAAAATTATGCTATTGACTATTGTTGGACACCACCATTAAGAAGCTATTGTCACGAACTTATAAACTGGCCAGAAAATTATTGCCTTTCTTGTATAAATATCCGTTTTGCAATCGCGAAAAAAAAAAAAAAAAAAAAAAAAGCAATTGCAACTTGTATAACTACTACCAATTCAGAGTCATGTACTTATATACCTATTATATCTATGTGACTCTGATGGGTTAGTATTATACCCCTTTAAGAATATCTTATCAATTCACATACACTTTTTAAATTGCACCAAAGTGGTTGGGCCACTTACCTTTTATATCCTACCTCTCCCCCCCTCCCACCCTTTTCCAATATTTCCATCCTTACCCATCCTTCTTCCTTACCCATCTTACCAAAGCTCTGGTCATCATCATCATCAGAAGAAGATAATATGTATATATTTATATGATTAATTATATTGGTTAGGAAATGGGTCGTTCACCATGGGTGACGTCCAATTAATGACTGTGTGGGTATTCACCCCTGCACTGCTCACCTGACACGAGCTGACGTCAGGTGTGAGTGGTGTGATATTGGCAGTACAAAGCCTCTCGCTGTCTCGAGAAGGTCTCTTTGGTTTCTCCCGTATTCAAGTCGAGAAGTTATCTAATGTAAATTCGCTTTGACTCTAGACTACAGAGCAATTGTAAGACTCCAAGTTATATCTATAAGGCATAAAGGTCTTCTGTTATACTGTTCAAATTGCAAGTAGTTAATGTTGTTAAGTCTCAGTTTGGAGACTCCGTAACTTTATCAATTCTTTGTGTAAAGACCCATTGAGCTAGAATAAATATCATTGTAAACAGTTTATATAATTAAAAAATTTGTTGTTTGTATCAAATAACTAAAAGGTACCATTAGAATACCTTAAGTTCATAACGTAATATACGTTACATTAAAGATATATTTTACGACGTTTTTATGTTCTCCTCATTTACATCATAACTTCTTATTACGTTTTGTTCATGAGTAAATCTCATAAGAATAAACCCCTAGACGCAAGCCACATATCCTACAACAATTCGTAATTCCAGACATCTAAAATTATTAATTTTAAGACTTTTAGGATCGCCTAGTTCACTGTCTGTGTTCCGCCGTATGTAACCTAACATCGCTACATGAAAGTGACATATAATATAAAAAGAAATAATCTATCTTCACCATGACATCCGGTGATATAAAGAGATAGACAAATAATATTTCAAACTATGTACGGGACTGATTTTTACACAGGATGTCAAAAACAGATAAACTATTAGCGGATGGTTACGATTCTTGTTTCCTTAAGTAGCGTCAGTTCTTTAATCATCTAGGTAGTTAGAGGACGTGTATGTGACGGTCACTGGACAAACTTGTTCTTTCTAAGTTGCTGCCAACATGAACTGCACTTTCTCCCAGCCTGATAACTTTAGTTGGATCATCGCTGCCACGAGTTACATGTGTGTCATAAGCTTTCTTGGGACTGTAGGTGAGTGTTAGCGATGTGGGAGTGATATTGTTGACCTCTCAGTGTATACCTGGTGAGATGCACACCTCTGTGTATACCTGGTGAGATGCACACCTCTGTGTATACCTGGTGAGATGAACACCTCTCAGTGTATACCTGGTGAGATGCACACCTCTCAGTGTATACCTGGTGAAATGCACACCTTTCAGTGTATACCTGGTAAGATGCACACTTCTGAGTGAATGTACACCAAAAAACTCGCCTCACGATGTATAAATAATGAGATATATGCTTTAAGTGTTTTTTCACTGAGATAAGCACCTCAGTGTTGTAGATGAATGGTTCAGAGAACCGACACGTTGATAAATTAGACGCATGTGCAACTTTTGGGTATCTTTATTGAGGAAACGTTTCGCCACACAGCGGCTTCGTCAGTCCATACATCGACTCAATGTTGAGGGACTGATTACCTCATTCTCTTCCTGTTCTTCACGATTCTCCTTTGTATGGACTGATGAAGCCACTGTGTGGCGAAACGTTTCCTCAATAAAGATACCCAAGAGTTGCACATTTGCCTAATTTATCAACCTCATAGTGTATATATGCCCTAAAATACTCTCCTATCAATTTAAGTATACTGAAATATTAGCTCTGAGCTTATATATACTGTGATAAGCGTTGTCTTGTTGAATCGGTTCTTATTCAAAACATTCCTATCATGAATCATAGTCACACTGACAAATGCTCTAATATTTATAGGAAACCTGACTCATGGGATCTTCGCCTTCATCAAACCTTTTGAAGGAATGGACACTAATGTATTCATTTAGGATACCTGTATTGAAAACTTGTCGGTCTTTTGAACTTGATCACCTCAAATAATTAAAGCTATGTATTTCAAGTGATCAAGCTCCATGGACAGCAACGTTATCAATAAAGGTTACCTAAGTGAACGCATTACACATTTCTCGTCAAGCTGTTGGCAAACATTTGCCGCCCCTCTCACCTACTCTGTCATGCAACTATCACCCTCTTCCACTGTCATCCAACTATCACCCTCTTCCACTATCATCCAACTATCACTGTTTCCCACTGTCATCTTCTCCCACTGTCACGTACGTCTTTCTCTTCCGGTAGGTAACAGTATCAGTCTCTGGTGTTTGGTTCGATACGCGAAAATGAGCAGGTGGACCAAGTTCCAACTGATCTTCGTCTTCAGCATCTTACTGACAATCTCCTTGGTTATTCTTCCCTCCTTCACTTTCATCAGCTACAACAGCATCTTCTGCGAGGTCTTCTTACCGAAGAATCTCGCTTATTATATTGGCATCTGTTATTCCTTTTTTTTTCAGCTGGAGAGAATGAACTTCACTGTCATCGCTGTTTTCAGGTTAGTTGGTAACAATAGCATAAATGAAATGTCACACTGCTCTTTGATTTACTGCAAACATCAGCTGTGATTGTCTCTTTATATCTTCATATTGCTACAATAAGATCACAGTATACAGGTGATATCATAAGATGCAAAACAACCACTGTGAAAAGAATACCGAACTTCCAAGCGCTTTCGTGATTTCTCACATTATCAAGAAACAGTTCCTTGGTAATGTGAGAAATCAAGAAAGCGCTTGAAAGTTCACTATTTTTTCATAGTAGTTGTACTACATCTTGATATTTATAGGCTCAACAATAGACTTGACATCAGGCATCCATGGAATACGAAATTATAGAGGTAGGCCATGAAATTAAAGCCTAAGCATCTGACTTTATGCAGTCGAAGTTGGGTAGTTAGCCATAATAAAATGGAGCAGAGTATGAGGATGTAAACTGTGTTTACAAGATCATCTC
Organism: Cherax quadricarinatus; assembly: GCF_038502225.1. Lineage (NCBI taxonomy): Eukaryota > Metazoa > Arthropoda > Malacostraca > Decapoda > Parastacidae > Cherax > Cherax quadricarinatus. The sequence goes on from NC_091345.1 coordinate 26,265,818, forward strand.
TCAATATTCCTCCAAATTTTGAACTTTCTTCAAGGGTTCTCACTTTGTGAGAAGCCTTGAGGACACAGGTATTTATGTATTATTCAACAAATTATGACAGACACGGGTATTTATGTATTATTCAACAAATTATGGCTAGTCTGAAGGACTGACAACGAATATTTATCACATCCTAAAACAGGCACGAGTCGAGGGAAGCTCTGCTTTGCTACAGTATCTTACAATGTTTTCCACGCATCTACAGCAAACAAAACTATGGTAGCCGAACCTGTCTGTCTGCTGATTCACTGCTCCAATACATTTTTGTTGTACGAGGAAAACAGTAGCAAGGTAAACCAGTTTCACTGATGCGAATTATCTGAGGATGAAGACAGGTGTCTACAAAAGAATTAGGAACAGCTAACAGAAATTCCATAGAGTGAATCGCTCTCATTGCCAGGACTCCTGCTTTGTCTTTCCGTTGACACATTCTCAAGCATTCTTAAGGCTAATTCTCCACTACCGGGATATCTCACTTGTGTAGTTGTTAGGAGGAAAGGGTCTGGCTGAGTAGCCTTTTCCAGCATCCCACTTACTAAATAAGTTTAAAAATATTTTAAACTGCAGATAAAATATTTAATTTTGGTATGGTGCTTTTAGTTTGTAAACATGTGTAACAAACCGTAGTCAATGATTGCCCGTACAATGGCTGACATCTCGGCTCTTTATGTTAAAGTAAATTGTCCATTATCTGTCTTAGTGCTGGTGGAAATTACATCGGGAATAGCAGGAGACAGTAACTGCTGGATAAGTATAGGTCAGCCATAGATGTAGTCAGGTCTAAGGGAGGGATCCCAATCATATGTAGCATCTTGCCTAGAAGGGGAGTGGGCAATGAATGGATGTCTAAGCCAATTGGTATAAATTGCTGGCTGCTAGACAGGTACTGCAAGGATAACTGGGACATATTCTATGGCAAACATGATATGTATGCAAGGGATGGGGTTCATCTCTCTGGGGTTGGAGTGGTTGGATTAGCCAATTCGATTGAGGGGGTTATTGATGACTTGTCTAAGACTTTAAACTGATAGATTATAGAGGTAAGGGTGTTTGTGGGAAACAATCAGGCTGCAGTATTAAGGTTGAAAACATCAGATATTACCAGGATACCCCAGGGATATGTTTAAAAGATAATATTCAAAGTAAAGTTCCTAATCAAGGCAAAGAAATTGCTCAACAGAGAGAGTAGAGGGCAACGAGTGACTATCTCCCTTTTAAGGTTTACTAAACAAATAGTAGGAGTCTAAGAAATAAGATAGATGAGCTAAGATTACTTGCAAGTGTAGGTAAAATAGATATTATTGGTATAACAGAGACCTGATTCAACTTGATAGAGAAGTGCCTTCTGAATACAACATACAGGGTTATAACTATTCCATACTGATAGGGTCAACAGGATGGGTGATGGAGTGACGATGTATGTCAGAGATAATTTAAACTGTTGTGTTAGACAAGATATAAGATTAGAAACATCGGACACAAAATCTGTTTGGCTACAGTTTCTCGAAGGTCATGAAAAATTAATTTTGGGTGTGATTTATAGGTTCCCAAACCTTGATAGGGAGTGCGGTAGGCTGCTATGGGATGAAATTCATAAGGCATCTAGATATGAAAATGTTATGTGAATAGGAGATTTTAACTTTAGACAAATTGTTTGCAACACTGTGATATGAAATCTTGAGTCTAGTGACTTTCTTGATACGGTACAAGACTGCTTTTTAAAACAGTTTGTGAATACTAAAATGGTATAAAATTCCGACAGGTTGTAGGAAAGACACATATGCAACACTTAGGTATCTTTATTTCGAAACGTTTCGCCTACACAGTAGGCTTCTTCAGTCGAGTACAGAAAACCTGTTAGAAGCAGAAGAGACGTGAAGATGTAATCAGTCCATCACCCTTGAAGTTTTGAGGTGGTCAGTCCCTCAGTCTGGAGAAGAGTGTTGTCCTGTTTCAGACTATGGAATAACACTCTTCTCCAGACTGAGCTTCTGACCGCCTCAAAACTTCAAGGGTGATGGACTGATTACATCGTCTTCAAGTCTCTTCTGCTTCTATCAAGTTTTCTGTACTCGACTGAAGAAGCCTACTAGAGGAAACAGTCTGCTTGACTTGGTTCTTGCCAACATAGAATCACTAGTTAATAATCTTGAGGTTAGTGATTAGCTGGGGGAAAGTGATCACAAATCAATTAGTTCCAATATATCAAGGAATTGCCCAGTTAACTGTAATAAAGTCGCTGTCCCAGATTTTCGCTTGGCCGACTTCATGGATATGAAAAATTACCTGGGTGGGCTAAATTGAGACGACCTTACTGTATGTAATTTAGATAGAGTTGGTTGCCAATATGATGCATTTCAAAGCAGAGTGCTGGCTGCCCAGACGACTTTTGTCCCGAGTAAGGAAATTAAATCTAACAAAAAATGATCCAAAATGGATAAACTATAGATTAAAACATCTCATTGGTCAAAGGAGAGGTATATATAGGAGTATCAAAAAAGAAGTGCAGTTAAGAAATCAGTATGTTCAATTAAAGAGAGAAATAAAAAAAGGAATAAGAAAAGCAAAAAGGGATTATGAGGCTAAAGGGATTCGAAGACTAACCCAAAAGGGTTCTTTCAGGTACACAGAAGTAAGATTAGGGACAAGATAGCCCACTTAATTAAGAGTAATTCAGGTCAGATCATTGACAGTGACAGTGAAATGTGTGAACTTTTCAATACCTGTTTCCTCTCAGTTTTTATTCAGGAAGATACTAACGAAATTCCAGAAATAATAAATTATGTAGAACTGGACGATAACAAACTATGCACGATTAGGGTAACTAGTGACATGGTCCTCAGACCTGATGAACTGTTTGTAAGGGTTTAAAAGGAATGTAAAGAGGAACTTAGCATACCTTTTCAATATATCACTACAAACTGGCATAGTGCCAGATAAGTGGAAAATGGCAAATGTAATACCTATTTACAAGGCAGGTGACAGGTCCTTAGCTTCGAACTATAGACCAATAAGCCTTACTTCCATAGTTGGTAAATATATGGAATCAATAATTGCCGAAGCAATTCGTAGCCATCTTGGAAGGCATAAATTGATTAATGAATCTCAGCACGGTTTTACAAAGGGAATATTTATTAGCGACATTAGCAAATTTTGCTGATGTCACTACAACAGGCCGTCCAATTCATTCAAATGAGGACAGAGCACTCCAGGATGCTTTAGACTGATGCAGTGGTCGGAGAAGTGGCAGATGCAGTTTAATATAGACAAATGCAAAGTTCTAAATGTTGGAAAGGAAAATAACCATGCCACATATAAACTAAATGATGTAGATCTTAATATTATGGATTGCAAAAAGGATTTAGGAATTCTAGTTAGCAGTAATCAGAAATCAAGACAACAGTGCATAAGTGTTCGCAATAAAGACAGCAAGTTCAAAGCAAGAAGTATAAATAATAGAAGTCCTCAGGTTGTTCTTCAACTCTATGTATCTTTGGTTAGGCCTCATTTAGATTATGCTGCACAACTCTGGTCACCATATTACAGAATGGATATAAATGCTCTGGAAAACGTACAAAGGAGGATGACAAAGTTGATCTCATGTATCAGAAATCTTCCCTATTACCTGGAGTTTACCTGGGGATAGACTGAGTGTCCTGAATCTGCACTCCCTAGAAAGGCATAGAATTAGGGGGGATACGATTGAGGTGTATAAATGAAAAACAGGAATTAGTAAAGGCGATGTTAATAGCGTGTTAAAAATATCTAACATAGACAGCACTTGCAGCAGTGGTTTTAAATTGGAAAAATTCAGTTTCAGAAAGTATATAGGAAAGCACTGGTTTGGTAATAGAGTTGTGGATGAGTGGAACAAACTCCCGAGTATCGTCATAGAAGCTAAGACGTTGTGTAGTTTTAAAAATAAGTTTTATAAATACATGAGTGGGTGTGGGGTGTGAATTGGACCTAACTAGCTTGTGCTACTAGGTCGGATGCTGGGCTCCTCCTTTAAGTGACGTGTCTGACCTCACTGACCTAGTGAGGTCAGACGGTCAGTGAGCTTAATGTTACTAGGTAAGTGAGCCTAAGCCTCGCATGGGCCAGTAGGCCTGTTGCAGTGTTCCTTCTTTCTTATGTTCTTATGTGATATGTTCCTCAGGTGTCTGGCGGTATGGCGCCCTCATTTGTTTCAAAAGTTATCCAAGATGGCGGTCATGGTGGGTGTGGAGGCTGGTATCTGCATATATGCTATCGTAATTTGTCTGGCAGGTCTCTTAATGGTAGGTTGTGCACAGTCTTAATTTTTTTTAAATACTCTAGGCTGCTACTGTGTTGTAGTCTTTTATTTTTAAATGTAAGTGAGAAACACCATCACTATCTACTAATAGAAATGAAGACTAATAGCACATCCTTTTGATATAGTCAACACAGCATTGGTGCTCTAAGAACGTCAATTGCTGAACTGTTTATGAGCCTTAAACAGTGATTACCTGAATGTATTTTTTGTTTTTTTTTGCGTGTGAGCCAGGTTAGTCATCATTTTCTGTTTGGATATCAAAACTTCTCTCAGTTGAGTGCAGTGATGCCAGTGTCCACACAATCTCACTTCTTATGAGTCAATACCATTCTCTCTACCTGTTTCAACAGTGCATAGCTCTTGATGATGTACTGGCTACAGTGCATCAGGCCAAGAGCTAGTGCATTTCATCCTCCCTCCGGCTGCTTGGCTTTGTATTTGAGTGACTGCTCATTTTTAACTGTCTCTCTCTCTCTCTGCAGGATTCGAACCTTCAAACTCTGTATCAGAGTACGCTGTACTTTACCACCGAGCTAGACCCGAGATAAATATGGGCGCCTAGCCGGAGCTAGATGTTTTCCCATACTCCGTGGCATGTGACAGTGAGGCATGTGGCAGGATTTGATGAAATAACTTTGAAAGCAAGCTAGGTGTCCCAGGGTATGGAGAAACATCGTCTAGCTCTGGCTAGGCGCCCATACTTATTTAAGGTCTGGCTTCGTGGTAAAGTACTGTGTACTCTGATACAGAGTTTGCAGGTTCGAGTCCTGCTGTGGACGTAGCTACAATGTTTGTAAATAATTTCGCCTGTTTGCGAATTGCTAAGCATATATATATATATATATATATATATATATATATATATATATATATATATATATATATATATATATATATATATATATATATATAAACAACGCAGTGACTAATCGAGGATTAGAACCATGTCGTTGTGGTCCTCCCCATGGTGAGCGAAAATCACATATGACGCTTTAACCCACAGGACCACGAAATCCTACAAAAATCACATACCCGGCAGAGTTAGCGTGGGCTGTTACCAAGCACCATGGCTTGTTGTAGCGTTTTAGAATCTCAGGTTCAAGTGTTGAAGAAGATTCTACTTCTTCAGGAGGAAAATAGGAGGCTGAAGCTTCGCATAGATGAGTTTGGGAGGGAATGTGAGAAGGGTTTAGCTGGTAAGGAAGGAATGGTCACCAGCAGTGATAGTGGCAGCCGCTTTAAGTGGCAAGTGGTTCACAGTTCATGAAGAAGGAAGATGAAGAGAGTTAATAAAGAAGATGTGAAGGTAAGAAATCGATTCTCTGTTCTCCAAGACGAGTGTACTTCAGTGGTTAGTGAGGTTGAAGGTACCACTGATTCCCCTGCTAAGGCGATTCTCAGGTAAGATATATGGACCATGCATTTTGTAACAGACAGAAAGGTCAGACAGAGAGTTTGCCTTCCTGGAGCTGGTGTTGTTGACATAGTCAGCAGGTTGGATAATATTATGGCAGGTAATGGGAACAAGCCCATTATCTGTCTTAGTGCTGGGGGTAATGACACTGGGAAGGGCAGGAGAGAGGAGCTGCTGGATAAGTACAGGTTAGCCATAGAAGTAGTTAGGTCTAAGGAAGGGATCCCAGTCATATGTAGCATCTTGCCTAGAAAGGGAGTGGGCAATGAATGGATGTCTAGGGCAATTGGTATAAATTGCTGGCTAGACAGGTACTGCAAGGAACTTGCAATCCAATTCATTGATAACTGGGACCCATTCTTTGGCAAACGTGATATGTATGCAAGGGATGGGGTTCATCTCTGGGGATGCAGTAGTTGCATTAGCCAATTCAAATGAGAGGGTAACTGATGACTTGTCTAGGATTTTAAACTGATCGATTATAGAGGTATGGGTGTTTGAGGGAAACAATCAGGCTGCAGCAATAGGGTTAAAAACAGCAATTATTACCGGTATACCTCAGGGATATGTTTAAAAGACAATATTCAAAATAAAGTTGCTAGTAATGGCAAATCAATTGATCAACAAACAAAGAGAGATAGTAGAGGGCAACGAGTGACTAGCTCCCTTAAGGTTTACTATACAAATAGTAGGAGTCTAAGAAATAAGAGAGATGAGCTAAGATTACTTGCAAGTGTAGGTAATACATATATTATTGGTATAACAGAGACCTGGTTCAACCTGAAAGATAAAGAAATGCCTTCTGAATGCAACATACAGGGTTATAAACTATTCCACACTGATAGGGTCAACAGTAAGGGCGATGTATGTCAGAGAAAATTTAATTTGTTGTCTTAGACATGATATAAGATTAGAAACATCGAACACAGAATCTGTTTGGCTACAGTTTCTCGAGGGACATGACAAATTAATTTTGGGCGTGATTTATAGGCCCACAAACCTTGATAGGGAGTGCAGTAAGCTGTTATGGGACGAAATTCATAAGGCATCTAGACATGAAAATGTTGTGATAATGGGAGATTTTATCTTTAGACAAATTGATTGGAACAATATGACAGGAAATCTTGAGTCTAGTGACTTTCCTGATACGGTTCAGGATTGCTTTTTAGAACAGGTAGTGACAGAACCAACTAGAGGAAACAATCTGCTTGACTTGGTTCTTGCCAACAAAGATTCACTAATTTATAATCTTGAGATTGATGATGACTTTGGGGAAAGTGATCACAAATCACTTAGTTTCAATATGTCATGGAATTACCCAGATAACTGCAATCGAATCTCTGCCCCAGATTTTCACTTGGCCGACTTTATGGGACTGAAAAATTACCTGGGTGGGCTAAATTGGGATGTCCTGACTATGGGTCAGATAGGTGATCTTGGTTGCCAATATGACGTTTTTCAGAGCATAGTTCAAACTGCCCAGACAACGTTTGTTCTGAGTAGGGAAATTAGATCTAACAAAAATGATCCCAAATGCATGAACAATAGATTAAAACATCTCATTGGTCAAAAGAGAGGCATATATAGGCGTATCAAAAGAGAGAGGGGATGTGCAGTTAAGAAATCAATATATTCAATTAAAGAGAGAAATAAAGAAAGGAATAAGAAAAACAAAAATTGATTATGAGGCTAAGGTCGCAAGGGATTCAAAGACTAACCCAAAAGGGTTCCTTCAGGTATACAGAAGTAAGATTAGAGACAAGATTGGCCCACTTGAGAGTAACTTTGGTCAGATCACTGACAATAAGGATATATGTGAAATTCTCAATACCTACTTCCTCTCAGTTTTCACCCAGGAAACTACCAGCGATATTCCTGAAATAATAGATTATGTAGAACATGATGATAATAAACTCTTTACAATTGTGGTAACTAGTGACATGGTCCTCGGACAAATAGAGAAACTAAAACCTAACAAATCCCCAGGCCCTGATGAACTGTTTGCAAGGGTGTTAAAGGAATGTAAAGAGGAACTTAGCATACATATGGCTAATCTTTTCAACATATCACTACAAACTGGCATAGTGCCTGATAAGTGGAAAATGGCAAATGTAATACCTATTTACAAGGCAGGTGACAGGTCCTTGGCTTCGAACTATAGACAAATAAGCCTTACCTCCATAGTGGGAAAATTTATAGAATCAATAACTGCCGAAGCAATTCGTAGCCATCTTGACAGGTACAGATTGATTAAAGAATCTCAACACGGTTTTACAAAGGGGCGTTCCTGTCTTACGAATTTACTAACTTTTTTCACTAAGAAGTTTGAGGAGGTAGATCATAGTAATTAATATGATATTGTGTATATGGACTTCAGTAAGGCTTTCGATAGAGTTCCACACCAGAGGCTATTGAGGAAACTTAAGGCACACGGAATAGGAGGAGAAATTTTTTCCTGGGTAGAGGCATGGCTGACAAATAGACAGCAAAGAGTTTGCATAAATGGGGAGAAATCAGAATGGGGGCACGTCACAAGCGGTGTTCCTCAGGGGTCAGTTGTTGTTCACAATTTACATAAACGACATAGATGAGGGAATAAATAGCGACATAAGCAAATTTGCTGATGACATCAAAATAGGCCGTCCAATTCATTCTAATGAGGACACTAGAGCACTCCAGAATGATTTGAATAGACTGATGCAATGGTCGGAGAAGTGGCAGATGCAGTTTAATATAGACAAATGCAAAGTTCTAAATGTTGGACAGTTAAATAACCATGCCACATATAAACTAAGTAATGTAGGTCTTAATACTACTGATTGCGAAAAGGATTTAGGAGTTCTGGTTAGCAGTAATCTAAAACCAAGACAACAGTGCATTAGTGTTCGCAATAAAACTAACAGAATCATTGGCTTCATATCTAGAAGTATAAATAATAGAAGCCCTCAGGTTGTTCTTCAACTCTATATATCCTTGGTTAGGACTCGTTTAGACTATGCTGCTCAGTTCTGGTCACCGTATTACAGAATGGATATAAATGTTCTGGAAAACGTACAGAGGAGGACGATAAAGATGATCCCATGTATCAGAAACCTTCCCTATGAGGATAGACTGAGCGCCCTGAATCTGCACTCTCTCGGAAGGCGTAGAATTAGGGGGGATATGATCGAGGTGTATAAATGGAAAACAGGAATAAATAAAGGGGATGTAAATAGCGTGCTGAAAATTTCCAGCCAAGACAGGACTCGCAGCAATGGTTTCACGTTGGAAAAATTCAGATTCAGGAAGGATATAGGAAAGCACTGGTTTGGTAATAGAGTTGTGGATGAGTGGAACAAACTCCCGAGTACAGTTATTCAGGCTAAAACGTTTTGTAGTTTTAAAAATAGGTTAGATAAATACATGGGTGGGTGTGGGTGGGTGTGGGTTTGACCTGACTAGCTTGTGCTGCTGCGTCTGGTGCAGTGCTTCATCCTTGAGTGGAGGTGACCAGACTGGTGGGTCATTGGGCTAATCCGGGGTGGGTGGGTCATTGGTCTAATCCGGTGGGGACATGGACCTCCTCCAAATGGGTCAGTAGGCCTGTTGCAGTGTTCCTTCTTTCTTATGTTCTTATGAGCTAGGTGTTTTTCCATGATCCGAGGACATACGGTGGTGTGGGTGCCTCTGTGATAAATATTGCTCGTGGAGGCTAGTGCACCAAACGGGGAGAAGAATAAAATGATCTCAGAGGCACCCACACCACCGTATGTCCTCGAATCACAGTAAAGCACCTCACACTGCTGGGTGCGTAATTTTTGTAGCATTGTGTTAGAGCATCATGTGTGATTTTCGCTCACCCCGAGGGGGGCCAAAATAACATGGGTTCGAATCCTTGGCTAGTCGCAGTGTTGTTATTGATTAAATACCACTTGTTCATGGTTATATATATATATATTATATATATATATATATATATATATATATATATATATATATATATATATATATATATATATATATATATATGTTCACTTTCAACTTTCTACCTTTACACACATTCTCAAACTCATCCACTAACCTTTGCAATTTTTCTTTAGAATCTCCCATAAGCACAGTATCATCAGCAAAAAGTAACTGTGTCAGTTCCCATTTTGAATTTGATTCCCCATAATTTAATCCCACCCCTCTCCCGAACACCCTAGCATTTACTTCTTTTACAAATTGGATATCAAATTGGGGAGGAGGAGTATGGAAGAAGTGAATGTTTTCAGATACTTGGGAGTTGACGTGTCGGAGGATGGATTTATGAAGGATGAGGTTAATCATAGAACTGATGAGGGAAAAAAGGTGAGTGGTGCGTTGAGGTATATGTGGAGTCAAAAAACGTTATCTATGGAGGCAAAGAAGGGAATGTATGAAAGTATAGTAGTACCAACACTCTTATATGGATGTGAAGCTTGGGTGGTAAATGCAGCAGCGAGGAGACGGTTGGAGGCAGTGGAGATGTCCTGTCTAAGGGCAATGTGTGGTGTAAATATTATGCAGAAAATTCGGAGTGTGGAAATTAGAAGGTGTGGAGTTAATAAAAGCATTAGTCAGAGGGCAGAAGAGGGGTTGTTGAGGTGGTTTGGTCATTTAGAGAGAATGGATCAAAGTAGAATGACATGGAAAGCATATAAATCTATAGGGGAAGGAAGGACGGGTAGGGGTCGTCCTCGAAAGGGTTGGAAAGAGGGGGTAAAGGAGGTTTTGTGGGCAAGGGGCTTGGACTTCCAGCAAGCGTGCATGAGCGTGTTAGATAGGAGTGAATGGAGACGAATGATACTTGGGACCTGACGATCTGTTGGAGTGTGAGCAGGGTAATATTTAGTGAAGGGATTCAGAGAAACCGGTTATTTTCATATAGTCGGACTTGAGTCCTGGAAAAGGGAAGTACAATGCCTGCACTTTAAAGGAGGGGTTTGGGATATTGGCAGTTTGGAGGGATATGTTGTGTATCTTTATACGTATATGCTTCTAAACTGTTGTATTCTGAGCACCTCTGCAAAAGCAGTGATAACGTGTGAGTGTGGTGAAAGTGTTGAATGATGATGAAAGTATTTTGTTTTCGAGGATTTTCTTTCTTTTTTGGGTCACCCTGCCTCGGTGGGAGACGGCCGACTTGTTGAGAAAAAAAAAAAAAAAAAAAATTATATATTATATATATATATATATATATATATATATATATATATATATATATATATATATATATATATATATATATATATATATATATATGTCGTGCCGAATATGTAAAACTGGTCAATTAGCAAGAACTCATTTAAAATTAAGTCCTTTGTAAAATTTTCTCTTATACGTTTAAAGATATATTTTTTTCATTAATGTTAATGTAAAATTTTTTAATTTTGCACCAAAAGAATCTTAGAAAACTTACCTAACCTTATTATAACAAGAACAATTTATTTTAGACTAACCCAACTATATATATTTTAGATTTGTTTACAATAATTTAATATTAAACAAACACAGTGAAATATATTTTTTTTCGTTAGGTTCAGAATAATTTTGGCGAAATTATTGCATACACAAATTTTCGCTTGTCCTATATGGCAAGATGAGCGTTGCTATTTAAGCCAAGATCGCAAGTTCTGCCTATTCGGCACGACATATATATATATATATATATATATATATATATATATATATATATATATATATATATATATATATATATATATATATATATAACAAGACGGCCGTCTCCCACCGAGGCAGGGTGGCCCAAAGAGAAAGAAAATCCCCAAAAAGAAAATACTTTTATCATTCAACACTTTCACCTCACTCACACATAATCACTGTTTTTGCAGAGGTGCCCAGAATGCAACAGTTTAGAAGTATATACGTATAAAAATACACAAGATATCTCTCCAAACTGCCAATATCCCAAACCCCTCCTTTAGAGTGCAGGCATTGTACTTCCCATTTCCAGGACTCAAGTCCGGTTATATAAAATAGCCGATTTCCCTGAATCCCTTCACTAAATATTACCCTGCTCACACTCCAACAGATCGTCAGGTCCCAAATGCCATTTGTCTCCAATCACTCCTATCTAACATGATCATGCACGCTTGCTGGAAGTCCAAACCCCTCGCACACAAAACCTCCTTTACCCCCTCCCTTCATCCTTTTCGAGGACGACCCCTACCCCGCCTTCCTTCCCCTATAGATTTATACGCTCTCCATGTCATTCTACTTTGATCCATTCTCTCTAAATGACCAAACCACCTCAACAAACCCTCTTCAGCCCTCTGACTAATACTTTTATTAACTCCACACCTTCTCCTAATTTCCACACTCCGAATTTTCTGCATAATATTTACACCACACATTGCTCTTAGACAGGACATCTCCACTGCCTCCAACCGTCTCCTTGCTGCAGCATTTACAACCCAAGCTTCACACTCATATAAGAGTGTTGGTGCTACTATACTTTCATACATTCATTTCTTTGCCTCCACAGATAACATTTTTTTTGCCTCCACATATACCTCAATGCACTACTCACCTTTTTTTCCTTCATAAATTCTATGATTAACCTCATCCTTCATAAATCCATCCGCTGACACGTCAACTTACAAATATCTGAAAACATTCACTTCTTCCATATTCCTCCTCCCCAATTTGATATCCAATTTTTCTTTATCTAAATCATTTGATACTCTCATCACCTTACTCTTTTCTATGTTCACTTTCAACTTTCTACCCTTACACACACTCTCAAATTCGTCCACTAACCGTTGCAATTTTTCTTTAGAATCTCCCATAAGCACAGTATCATCAGCAAAAAGTAACTGTGTCACTTCCCATTTTGTATATAATTCCCCATAATTTAATCCCACCCCTCTCCCGAGCACCCTAGCATTTAATTCTTTTACAACCCCATCTATAAATATATTAAACAACCATGGTGACATTACATATCCCTGTCTAAGACCTACTTTTACCGGGAAGTAGTCTCCCTCTCTTCTACACACCCTAACCTGAGCCTCACTATCCTCATAAAAACTCTTTACAGCATTTAGTAACTTACCACCTATTCCATACACTTGCAACATCTGCCACATTGCTCCCCTATCCACTCTATCATATGCCTTTTCTAAATCCATAAATTCAATAAAATCTTCCCTACCTTTATATATATATATATGTCGTGCCGAATATGTAAAACTGGTCAATTAGCAAGAAGTCATTTAAAATTAAGTCCTTTCTAAAAATTTCTCTTATACGTTTAAAGATATATTTTTTCATTAATGTTAATGTAAAAATTTTTAATTTTACTCCAAAAGAATCTTAGAAAACTTACCTAACCTTATTATAACAAGAACAATTTATTTTAGCCTAACCCAACTAAATATATTTTAGATTTGTTTACAGAAATTTAATACTGAACAAACATGAAATATATTTTTTTCGTTAGGTTCAGAATGATTTTGGCGAAATTATTGCATACACAAATTTTCACTTGTCCTATATGGCAAGATGAGCGTTGCTATTTAAGCCAAGATCGCAAGTTCTGCCTATTCGGCACGACATTATATTATATATATATATATATATATATATATATATATATATGTATATATATATATATATATATATATATATATATATATATATATATAATTACTATTTATACATCGGCCGTTTTCCACCAAGGCAGGGTGGCCCAAAAAATGAAAAACTTTCATCATTTACTCCATCACTGTCTTGCCAGAAGCACGCTTACACTATAGTTATAAAACTGGAACATTAACACTCCTCATTCAGAGTGCAGGCACTGTACTTCCCATCTCTAGGACTCAAGTCCAGCCTGCTGGTTTCCTTGAGTCCCTTCATATTACCCTGCTCACATTCCAACAGCATGTCATGTCCCATAAACCATTTGTCTCCATTCGCTCCTATTTAACATGCTCACGCATGCTTGGTGGAAGTCCAAGCCCCTCGCACACAAAACCTTCTTTACTCCCACCAACATTCCCTAGGCGACCTCTACCCTGCCTTCCCTCCACTGCAAATTTATACACTCTCAAATTCATTCTTTCTACATTTCTGAACTACTTCAACAACCTCTCCTCAGCCCTCTGTATAATTTGTTAATCCCGCACCTCTTAATTTCCTAATTACGAATTCTCTGCATTACATTCATACCACATATTGCCCTCAGACACGATATCTTCACTGCATCCAGCCTTCTCCTTGTTGCAACATTCACCGCCCAAGCTTTGCACTCATATAAGAGCGTTTGTATACTCTTTTATGTTTTCACCTGTTTGCTTCCATAGATAAAGTTCTTTGTCTTCACAGACACCTCAGTGCACCACTCGCCTTTCCCCCTTCGTCAATTCTATGATTCACCTCATCTTTCATAGACCCATCTGTTGACAAGCCCAATCCTAAATATCTGAATACATTCACTTCCTCCATACTCTCTCCCTCCAATTTGATATCCAGTCTTTCGTTACCTAATTTTTTGGTTATCCTCATCACCTTACTCTTTTCTAAATTCACTTTTACTTTTCTTCTTTTACATACCCTACCAAACTCATCCACCAACCTCTGCAACTTCTCTTCAGAATCTCCCAATGGCACAGTGTCATCAGTAAAGAGCAACTGTGGCAACTCTCACTTTGTGTTAGATTCTTTATCTTTTAATCCCACTCCTCAAGCCAACGCCCGAGCATTCACTTCTCTTATAATCCTATCTATAAACATATTGAACAACCATTGTGATATCACACATCCCTGCCTAAGACCTACTTTTACTGGGAAATAATCTCCCTCTCACCTACCTATTCCGACATGAGCCTCACTATCCACTGATTTCAATAACCTACCTCCTATTCCATACATCTGGACCATCTGCCGCATTGCCCCCTTATCCACAGTCATTCGCCTTTTCCAAATCCATAAATGACACAAAAACCTCTTTACCTGCATCTAAATACTGTTCACCTATATGTTTCACTGTAAACACTTGGTCTACACACCCCCTACCTTTCCTAAAGCCTCCTTGTTCATCTGCTATCCTACTCTCCGTCTTACTCTTAACTAATTCAATAATAACTTTACCGTACACTTTACCATGTACACTTATTCCCCTATAATTTTTGCACTCTGCATGCATGACAGTAATCTTACACCAAATGAAAACACTTCTGGAACATAGGCACAGTCACTTGCCTCCACTCGAGAATAACAGACATTAGAGCCAGCAAATAAAACGCCCCTAAATCCCATCAAGATAATGACATTTGTCTTTGAAAACATACAGGGTCTAAAGCCATCAACAAATAAAATTCCTTTCATCAAGGGACTGCTCACGGAGTCGAATGCAATGTTTGCGGCATTCACAGAGACTCTCATAAAGGATAATTTTGACAACGAAATATAGATGCCAGGTTATAACCTATTCAGATGCGACAGACTGAGCAGGCAACATGAGGAGGGGAGGTTGGCCTGTATGTCAAAGAGTCACTTACTTACATGGAGAAACTGATCACCACAAATGCAGTTGAAGTTCTAACAATAAAATTCGAGAACCAAATCTTAGTCACTGTGTCGCCAGATGCAACTTCCCAACAGTTCAAGGAACAGCTATCGAAATTGTCTGGAAAACCTTCCATCCCCATCCCCAAGCATCTTGCTGCATGGTGATTTCAATCTAAGACATGCAATATGGAGGAACGTAGAAATTAATGTTGTAGAAGAAATAATCTCTGGAGGCAGTTCAGATAAGTCACACACACGTGAGTTGCTGAATTTCTGCATTAAACGCACCCTAAGCTAGCAGATAGTGGAGCCAACAAGACTGGAGAACACACTAGACCTTATTTTCACAAATAATGAGGACCTGGTAAGAAACATAACAATATAAAAAGCAACTAATATTTATCTCAGTCTAATCGAAGTCCAGACTTACATGCACCGGGGTCCTGATCAGCAAAATGCATACAGCTATGAGAGTGCCTGCATCAAATTCAACTTCAACAACAAGAACATCAACTGGGACCAGGTAAACCATGTCCTAAATAAAACATGTTGGGAAGATATCTTAAATAACATGGTCCCTAACCATGCCTCGAAAAGATCAGCTTCCTGGTAGCTGAAGTATGTTCAAGGCATATTCCCCTAGGAAAAAAAAAAAGAAGAAGTTAACTGGAGAAGCGAAGGAGAAGGCGAAGCATCACTGAGCTCCTCAAGAATGTTAGTTTATCTGAAACACGGAAGGAAGCGCAAACCAGGGAAATGGAAAATATTGAGCTTAAGTTAAAGGGCTCATAGAGGATCCAGGAGAAACAAGAGGAGCTAAAAGCGATTAGTGAAATTAAAAGAAATTCGAAATATTTCTCTTCATATGCCAAAAACAAGGAAAAAACTATTTCTAGCATAGAGCCCCTGTTAAGACAAGATGGATCTTACACACTGATGACAACAAAGAAATGAGTGAGATACTGAAATTTCAATACTGCTATGTGCTCAGCGAGCCACTAATCAGTCTAAAGATAGACAATCCAAATATTGTTTTTCATGAATGAGCCTCAAAACCCTCTCAATTTATGTCAAATATCTGACATAACCCTAACTCCACTAGATTTTGAGAAAGCCATTCACAACATGCTAATGCAATCAGCCCCAGGCTCGGTTTCGTGGAACTCTGTGTTCATTAAGAACTGCAAGAAACCGCTCTCTCTGGCTCTAAGTATGCTATGGAGAAAAAGCATTAACACAGGTGAGATTCCAGTCACTAAAAACAACGGATATAGCCCCAGCTCATAAAGGTGGCAGCAAAGCAATAGCTAAGAACTATAGACCAATAGCTCTCATACCCCACATCATAAAAATCTTTGAAAGAGTTCTAAGAAGCACGACTGCAAACCACTTAGATTCCCAACAATTGCACAATCCAGGGCAACATGGGTTCAGAGCAGATAGCTCCTGCTTCTCGTAACTACTAGATCACTTTGATATGGGTTTGGTTGCACTGGAAAACAAACAGAATGCAGATGTAGTATACAGAGATTTTGCAAAAGCCTTTGATAAGTGCGATCATGGTGTAATAGCACACAAAAAGCGTGCTAAAGGGAAAACTTGGCAAAAATGGGCAGATAGATCTTCAATTTTCTAACCAATCGAACACAAAGAGTAGTGGTAAACAGAATTAAATCGGAAGCTGCCTTAGTGAAGAACTGTTATAGAAGGCCCAGTACTCGCCCCTGTCCTGTTCCTCATCCTCATATCAGACAGAGAAAGATGAAAACCATAGCACCGTATCATCCTTTTTAGACGATACTAGGATCTGCATGAGACTGTCATCCACTGAGGACACGGCAAATCTCCAAGATGATATAAACCAAGTTTTCCAATTGGCAACGGAGAACAATATGATGTTCAGTGAAGACAAATTCCAACTTCTCCGTTTTGGAAAACTGTAGGAAATAATACAAAGAACTGAGTATACTGCAAACTGTAATTACATAATAAAGCGGAAAATTAATGTGAAGGACCTGGGAGTGGTAATGTCTGTGGATCTCACACTATCACATCTGCGAAGAAAATGATAGGATGGATAGTGAGAACATTCAAGACAAGAGATGCAAAGCCAATGATGATACTTTTTATAATAACATAATAATAATAATAATAATAATAATAATAATAATAATAATAATAATAATAATAATATCTTTATTTCTACAAATACATGTACAAATTATACAGGCCATAGCTTACATTAACGACATACTACTTGTTATGCAGAGCATCTGGGGCAAATTAGGTCAGTTTTGTCCCAGGATGGGACCCACTCCAGTCGACTAACACCTAAGTACCCATTGTACTGATGGGGAACATAGACAACTGGTGTAGGGAAACACCTCCAATGTTTCTACCCTTGTCGGGAATCGAACTCTGACCCTCGCCGTGTGAAGCGAGAGCTTCAGAGGAGAGTGCATTTAAAAAAAAATATTTTTCGTCCGATTTTGTTTATTTTTGGTGTACTTTCAGAAGCATATATATATAATGAACTGTGATAAAGTTCCAATAAAATCGGCCAAGAAACAAATAAGAAAAAAAATATTCGGTGTTGTCATACTTGGCAGCATGACAGCACGTCCTGGCACTACGACTGGACACTCCTGACTAATAAAACAAGCCAAACTCAAATTCCTGGTGATGTAAAATAATATAATATACCTTGCCTTCATGTAGAAAAAGATACATTTGGTACACTTTTGACATTCACCATAATATCTGCCTTTTTTTCCCTACATTATTATATAATTATAATAAAAAAGAAGCGATAAACCGAAAGGGTTATACAGCGCAACAGGGCAGGGAAGGATGCAGGGGAAATGAGTGGCAAGTGGGAAAGGGATGATTATTACGGTATGGAGTGCAGTAGGGCAGTGGATGGTGCAGGGGTAGAGGGTAGCTAGAGAGTAAGGTAGAAAGGACAGAGGAGAGTGCTAGAGGCATCATCGTTAGAGTTTGTGTAGTAAATTGGTCGCTGTCAAAAAGTCAATGAGAGAGTCTGGATTAAAGGAGGGTCCATGAGCAAGAAGGGAAGGTAAAGAAAGGGCAGCAGAGAGGAGACGACATTGGAGGTAAATTCTGCGTGCTCATTGATAAAGGGGACAGTCCAACAGAATGTGACTAACAGGTACTGGAACTTGACAATTCTCATAGAGAGGAACAGGGCGCCTCTCCACGAGATACCCGTGAGTAAGACGAGTGTGGCCGATGCGAAGACGGGAGAGAGTAGTCTCCCAACCTCGACAGTGATGACAAGAAGATGGCCAGAAACCTATACTCAGTTTAATAGAATGAAGTTTGTTATGGAGCAGATCAGACCAACGTTGTTGCCAACAGGTGCGAAGGTGGGCAGCAATTTCAGCGAAATAGTCTGTGAATGGAACACCTCTATATGAAACTGGGAAGTCATGTACTGCTGACCGCGCAGCAGTGTCTGCCTGTTCATTGCCCTGTACGTCAACATGTCCAGGGACCCGGCAAAAAACAATATCTTTGTGTTTGCTAGAGATACGACATAGTCAAAGTTGGATACGAAGAACTAGGGGGTGAGGTGTATCAAATATTTTTATAGCCTGTAATGCACTAAGGGAGTCTGAAACAACCACAAATGGTGACCCAGGCATTGATGCTATATGGATAAGTGCTACTAGAATGGTATACAATTCAGCCATAAAAATGCTAGCCGAGGATAATAAATGTCCTCACACAACACTGTCCGGAAACACTGCTGCGAATCCGACACCATCAGAAGACTTAGAACCATCGGTGTACACTGCGATGGCATGAGAATGAGAGCGGAAGTGGTCAAGAAAAAGAGAGCAGGAAGCCACCAACGGTGGCTTCCTGCATGGCAAAGGGAAAGAACAGCTTGAACTTCCCATTGGGGCAGGGAAAAGTGAGATGCTACATGAACACAGAAAGGCAGTAACTGAAGAGAAGACAAGAGTGAATGGAGGCGGAGAGAAAAGGGACAAAGTAAGCAGGGCAACGAACAAATAAAGAACGTCTACTAACATCAGTGACCATCCTATATACAGAAGGATTGTGGAGGTCATGAGATAGAACATAATAGCGAAGGCAATGATCATCACGGCGATTGGACAAGGATGGAATATTCGCTTCTGCATACGGCTCTCAACAGGGGATGAACGAAAGGCACCAAGGCACACACGGAGACCTTGGTAATGAATGGGATCTAACTTAGAGTTGCGGGAGTGGCCGCAGAATAGATTTGGTCACCATAATCCAGCTTGGACAAGACTAGGGGGAAATGCAAACTGAGGAGAGTACGACGATCTGCTCCCAATGAACGATGTGTGAGAACTTTAACTTCCAGTAACCCATCTTCTGTCTAGCTAACTCTTTCCAACCCACCTCCACTACCACAGCCCTGTGATTCGAATGTGGGGCATCAACATTGCGAACGGATTTGACATCAATGCGCCACGTGACATATATATGATCCAACCTTGCCCCATAACATACTTTTGTGAGGGAGGGATAAGATAAGATAAGATTTCGTTCAGATTTTTAACCCCAGATGGTTAGCCACCCAGGATAACCCAAGAAAGTCAGTGTATCATCGAGGACTGTCTAACTTATTTCCATTGGGGTCCTCAAACTTGTCCCCCAGGCGACCCACACCAGTCGATTAACACCCAGGTACCTATTTGCTGCTAGGTGAACAGGACAACAGGTGTAAGGAAATGTGTCGAAATGTTTCCACCCGCTGGGAATCGAACCTGGGCCCTCCAAGTGCGAAGCGGGAGCTTTAGCCACCAGGCCACCACTAACCCCCTGTTAACACATCCTTCAATTGAACATCCCAGAGAAGTTCCCAACACATGTGAGAAAAAACCCGCCCCCCTCGGCGCTACATCCACCCGACGGACAACACAATTCTAACCCCCTCCAACTAAAGCTAGTTCAGGTTACGACCAAAAAAAATAAACTAACTCTTCCCTCACAAAATCGTTTTTAACTCATACAACATTCTCCATAGGTGTGTACACGCATACCAAACCCACCCTCACCCCCACCAGCCATCTACTCATAAAACCCTGCCCTCCACCCCCTTCTCACTCCTGAGCAGCATGAACGGGCTTGCCTCCCAGATCAAGATGGCGACCCCTCCTTTAAGATGCTCCAAATGCACCACAAAACACTGGTAACCTTCCACCTCTAAAGCCTTTCCTGCTTTCCAATTATGCTCCTGTATGTATACCAAGTCCACATGGTATCTACGCAAAAACATGCTGAACCAAACACGCTTAAGTTTACCACACAACCCATTAGCATTCAATGTCATACATCAGAGGCCTGCTAGTGCTTGTGCCCCCTATGGCCCACAGTCCAGTTCACAAGCTCATCAGGACCTTTCACACCTCCCTTGCCCCTCACAACACTCGTGACACCAGGGCCACCCTGCACCACCAGGTGCTGGAGCTTTTCTCCCCCCCACTACTATCCTTCTCCATCCACACCTTCCCCGGACGTTGGGCTGGCGTTAACATGTTGTCAGAGTCTGACATCGCCACCGCCCATTTCCTGGTGACAACAGCTTCCTACATTGATGAACCTGGGTCCTCCTCATGGCGCACCTCAACCGCAATGGACTGCCCAACATCCTCACCAGGCGTCAGCCCATCTGCGTCATGCACATTGTCATGCACAGCCACCTCACACACAGACTCCTCCTCAGGTGCCAGCCCTGGACCACTCAAAGGCCCTGCCACAGTAACCTCCTCGGGAGACTGGAACAATGACTACATCATTGTCTCCACCATTGCCGTGAAGGCCACAATGCTCTCAGATGCCTGCTGCTCCACCAGCGGTGCTGGCTGCTCTGGAATCAGCTCATCCAGGGTAGGCTCCACCCCTGAAGCCTCCACTATCTCGCTCCATGGTCGTCCACACCCATCCTCTTCCTCATGGGTGGGCTCAGAAACCACCTGTCCAACACTGGTGGGCGCAACATCATCCAGCCTCCCAGTCCACCCCTGCCTGTCGCACGCAGCTGCAGTGTGATCGTAGTCACCACATATCCGACAGGTTCTCATCTGCCCAGCATACATCACCGTAACTTGAGTTATAAACCCCTCCAGGACAATGTACGATGGTATGGGTTGACGGAGGGACATTTTGATGGAGAAACTTCCCTCAGGGAAACCGGCATATGCAACCAACATCCATTTTCCCTGTTGGACAACATGTATAGCACCATACCTGTCAAAAGCTCGATGAATGTCGACCTCATTCGCCTCAAAAGTCACATTCCTTACCCTCACCTACATATACTGGCGGGAGACGTCTACAAGCCGGAAGCTCACATCCGGGGTCACTTCCATACTAAGGTCTTGGAAATAATCAACAAGACCCTCATATGTCTGCGTGTGGAGCAGTTTCACGAATATCCTGAACGAACCATTTAAAACTATGCCATACAGATACTTGTCGTGGATACTGTAAGTGTCCCTGATAATCAAGGGGAACAACTTCTGGACCATCATAGGCGTGATGGACCCACACACTAACCCAATTCCCTTCAACAGACGCTAAAGACCATAACGAGCACTGGGTTGTTTTCTTGGCTATTGGCAGAGAGGCGCGAGGAGCGTCCATGCACCCCGGCAGCTAGATGAGGAATGTTAAATATGTTTGTGATAATAATAATATAATATCCTTATTTCTACAAGTACATGTACAAGGTATACAGGTCTAGCTGACATCAGTGACATTCTACTATATAGAAAGCCGCTTGTTATGTAGAGCATTCTGGGCAAATTAGGTCGTTTTGTCCCAGGATGTGACTCACACCAGTAGACTAGCACCTAAATACCCATTTCTACTGATGGGTGAACATGGACAACCGGTGTAAGGAATCACACCCAATTTTTTCACCCTTGCCGGGAATCGAACCTGGACTCTCAGCATGTGAAGAGAGAGCTTTTGCCACCAGGCCACGGGCCACTTGCAACTTTCAACTTGCAATGTGAACAGACTGACTGATATTGTAGTAGCCAGGCTTAGGCTTGGTTACAAGTGTTTTGAAGACACACAGATGATGATCAACCTGAATGCAAAGTATGTGGCCAGCTGTAATGTCACTGTCTTGAACACTATGTGCTTAATTGTTCACTTATTAAGGAATATAAAGATAGACAGGTATCTAGTTAATAAAAATAAGATACCAGATATATTAAGCAAATTTCCTAAGTTTTCATGTAACAGATAAATGAACTGTAGATATAAATCCAGATGTACTCCTGTTAACCCTTTTGGGGACTAGTTACTAGTTCCCAGCCATATACTCTTGCAATACCGTCCGCAGGATGGATATGGGGTGCAAAATAGTCACTTCAGTGGCAAAATCTAAATCTATGATCGAGACTCCGCTCTTTGATGCAACTAAATCTATAGCTGTCCTGTAATTGATTAAAAGCTTCTGCCCCCTTTATTTACCAATATCGTTTCCTCCAGTGCTCAGGCAGACTAATATGTTTTTCATTACCTGATTATTTCACCTCTACCAGCTCAGGGAAAATATACCCACTGGCTCGCCTTCCCATCAAATAGATCCTTCCATGTACCTAATTTAAGAGGTGCCAACAATGAAAATATTCTTACCTCTATTAGAAAATGACTTGACAGCAACTTTCTACTCTCAAGCCACTGTACACTCGTCCTAGAGTACAGCAAAAGGATTTTTTTATATATTTTATTGAAAAACATTGTGTACAACATACATAGCATCACATATAATTATCTATCAACAGTAACGTGCACACCCTACTCATACAATATGACGCCTACCGTCCAATACTACGATGTTATGACAGAGGTCTTAACATAAATTATCACATATTGCAAAGGACAATAAACATGGTCAAACTTTACAAAGTCAATCTCAACATAACCATTACTTGTGCACAGTGTGAAATATGGAAATAAAATACATATACAAATAATATCAAGGCATATCCTATAAACAACCACCTAAGATGGACCATTTTTCAGCCTACACATTCGTGGACTACAGTAATATACAGCAGTACATGACCTACCGATTTCCTATCGAGGTGTTCCATTTCTGGACTATTTTGCTGTAATAGCTACCCACCTTCGCACCCGTTGGCAACAATATTGGTCAACTCTGCTCGGTAACAAACTTCATTCTATTAAACCGAGCATAGGTTACTGGCCGTCTTCTCGTCATCAGTGCCGAGGTTGGGAGACCACTCTCTCCCGCCTTCGCATTGGCCACACTCGTCTTACTCATGGGTATCTCATGGAGAGGCACCCTGTTCCTCTCTGTGAGCAGTGTCAAGTTCCAGTATCGATTAGCCACATTCTGTTAGACTGCCCTCTCTATCAACGAGCACGCAGAATTTACCTCCGTCGTCGTCTTCGTTCTACTACTCTCTCTTTACCTTCCCTTCTTGCTGATGGACCCTCCTTTAATCCTGACTCTCTCATTGACTTCTTGACAACGACTGATTTACTCCACAAACTCTGATGATACTTTTCGCACTCCCCTCAGCCCTTTCTAGTTCAGTCTCTTGCTGCCCTTTACCCTTTCACCATCCACTATCCCGCTGTTATCCATAACCTGATGCCCTCGCTTCCTTCCTGCCCTGCAGCGCTGTATAGTCCTTGTGGCTTAGCGCTTCTTTTTGATTATAATAATAATAATACAGTAACATAACATGCTCCCAACATCAGCTACAAAACACAAAAATCATTTCCTAGGGGAGCACATAGCAAGCATCAAAATACCATCTCTATTCGGCAATCTTCACTGACATGCATACACCCCACATAAGGCAGACAAAACTTAGTCACAACGTAAGGCACAAGTGCCAATTATGACTATTATGGGGCAACCCATGCCCTACCCCTACAGGAAACATCTGCACAGAACACATGAAACCCCACCAACCCCCCAGCTGCACCTGGCCAGGATACCAGCAGGTCACAGCAGATGCCTCACATGCCAATCCTAAACCATAACAAAACTCCAAGCAAAAGGGTGCCCACCCCCAAGGAATGGGCTGCAGTGCACATCGGAACATATGGCAATTTGTTGTACCCGATGCAACATAATACAGCATATGCCAGCGCTCCAAGAAGCAGACACATGCTGAAAACAATGTCATCCCCAGAACACCACAGAAGACCGGTATCTATCACACAAGAATTTCTCACATGTACCTCAACAACCATTTCCTCACCTCACATACAAGATCTATACACATACACCAACCCCCCCCCAGGAGAGACCAGCCCACCACATCCCCTGAACCCCCCTCCCTCCCTTACATTCCCAATAAACCCCCCCACCGTTATACTACGATAGCCTACAGGGAAATCCCGCTCCCACCATATCCCATAAAGAGCCTGATTTCGACACAGCGTACGATAAAACGTTGCTGCCAGCACCTTTCTGCACCCCCCTCAGCCTGATACCTCATCGCCCACGACACAAACACAAAATCCACGATGAGGTAAGCCACAGCCTGCTCCACAGGGACACCCACCCCTCCCACATCCAGACACAATGCCCACAAAACCGAAATCCCACCCTCCCACCTATCACACCACCTTACCCATTCACTCTCTTACTTTGCCCAACTGTTCGCAAAAATACACGGCATGGAAAGCCGTGTCCTCACTCCCACAAACCCCACACACATCTTCTTTCCATATACCCCGATCTTCGAGAACCACCCCCGACGGCAGGATACCATGGATGATTCTGAACATAACCTCCCTCTCCAGTGGCCATATGCATATCCAACACAACCTATCCCAAATATTCCTCCATGCATACATCGGATACACTCCTTCCACTGTCGCCACCTTCCTCTCCCCCACCGCTTTTTCAAGAACTCCCACCCATATATTTGCAGCATCCCTAGCATACAAAAGCACCTGCAATGTGTCCTCACACTCATGTAGGTCCTTCCCCCCCCACCATCTCCTGATGTCCTCATACAAAATGTGCAACCCATCTCCCTTACACCCTCCCACTCTTCACATATGCACTCATAATGCTACCCTTCAAATTAATTAACCCCAGCCCGCCTCTGTGCACCGGGAGAATAACAACCACTCTCTGCATCCAGTCACATCCCAACCCCCAAATAAACCGAAAGACTCTCCTCAACAATGCCCTGATATCCGACTGCAACAATGGGTACATTGCAGCCACATGCAAAATTTTACTTTACAGTAAAATGTTGACCACAATAACCCGCTGATGAAGTATTAAATGACCCGGCTGCAACCCATCCAACCTGCCAAGCACTTGTGCCACTACCTCATATACTCAGTCCCACAAACCTTGACATGATCCACGACACACCACCGCTCACTACTCCCCCTCCCACCCTCCCTGCCAAATACCCCAACCCCATAAACTTTGACTTCTCCTCATTCACCAGCATGCCTGTAGCCTCTCCATACAGATGTACAATCCCCCCACCTCACCTAAACCTTCCCCTTCACACACGAGAATCGTCGTGTCATCTACGTAACCAATAATTCCCGGCACACCTCGCCCCACCCACTCCTCCACCCCCTCTTACACATGCCTCTACTGCCCTATAAAATGGGTCCTGCACATATGCAAAAAGTAACTGGGAACAAAGGACATCCCTGCCGCAGACCTCTACCCATCATGATCCACTCCCCCACCCTCCCATTTACCTGTACCTGGACACCCACCCCATGATACAATGTCTGTGCCCACCCCACAATCTCAACCCCAAACCCCTGCCTTCCCATGATCCGCCATAACACCTCCCTCTCAACACTATCATATGCTGCCCTCCAGTCCAAGGTCAACACCCCTCCCCCCTCCACTCCCTGCACTCTCAACAAACCTCCGAATCACCTCATGTCTCTCAAACATCATCCTGCCCAGCACCCTGTATTGTCCCTCTGCAACTACCCTATTTATCATGCATTTCAACAGGTTCCATAATGTTTTAACAAATAACTTATAATCAGTGCATAGCAAAGAAATAACCCTATAGTCTCTCACCATGCATGAACTGGCCAACTTTGGAACTAAGACCACCAGCCTTCAATACCCCTAACTCACCTTGCTTCTTAATTGTATTCAACAGCTTCACCAAGAATCCCTTGAGTACTCCCCAATTCTGTAAATAGAACTCATATGGCAGACCGTTGACACCCAGCACTTTGCCTCTACTCATGCCTGATAATGCCCGTAACACCTCACCCTTTTCAATGTTCCCTTCCAAAGCCAGTAGACACCCCCTACCTAGAACACTGGCCATCTGCCCCTAAAACTGCTCTATCGCCCCCCAGTCACTCCTACACTTCTCAAATAAGACCCAAACCATTCATCCATGTAATGACCCATCCCTTCCCTCATACAGAGCACTTGCCCCACATGATACCCTCCTACCTCCGCATACACTAACAAACGTTCCATCACCATGGCCACCTGATGCTGCTGCTGCCCTGGCAGGATACACACCGATGGTCTGTCACCCCACAACACCTCCTCCAATCCACTCTTCACCCACACTGCATCACACTTTGCATTCTGCAATTCCCTGATGCACTGCTTCAGCCCCTCTATTTCCTCCACAGGATAACCCCCACCCCTCTCCCATAACAATCCCGCAAATGCCCCTCTAAATACCACATAAGCCCAAAAGACATCTGAGCCTCCCCCTTGCCCTGTCGAACATAATACTTCCAAGTCCTGCTCTTCGCCACTCCATCCCACCATGTTAACAAAGCCCCAACAGCTCCCACCCTTGACCATAGCCCCTTCCATATTCCTGCAAACCCCTCAATTCCTTCCTCCTCCTCAAGGAGCCTAACATTCAATTTCCAGTAACTCTGATGCCTCCTCGGCAATCCATCCCACCCCAATTCCACGAATACCACCCAGTGATCGGAATATGCCACGTCCACCACACACACCCTCTCTACTCATGCAGTCCATGTTACATACAGTCGGTCTAATCGAGCAGCATACCATTCCCACACAAACGTGTGCTCCACCTCCCATGCTTCTTCCCTAGCCACATCCCACAACTCCTCCCCCTGCAAAAGATCCCCTAGTGCTTCTGTGCAAAACCCCGCCCCTCACAGCTCCACATCTTTCCTGTGCACCACACAATTCCAGTCACCCCCATGACTGCCACTGGGGGAAATGGCTGGAGGTGATACGCTAACCCATCCCTCTCTGCCGCCCCATAGACGCACACTAGCGTACCATCCACAACCTGTCCACTCGCACAACATGCCCCTCTCCCCCACCTCAATGTCGTATACAACAAATGGGCTGGTCTTTCACAGCAGGATGGCGACCCCCCTTTTCAAATGAGTCGAATGCGCCACAAACACCTGGAAACCATCCATTACCAACTCGCACCTGGCTTTGTAATTGTGCTCTTGCACAAAAGCTACATCCACTCCATACCTACGAAGAAAATCCGTGAACCACATACATTTCACTCTATTTTGCAACCCATTTACATTCACTGACTTACACTTCAAGCCGGCCATAACTTAATTCCTTTGGCACTGACACGCCAATAGACCCCTGACAGTGTCTGCCACCATGTTCACTACCCGCTACACGAAGACCTCTTTTAGCTGCCACTGAGCCCCTGGGTCCCCGAGGGCTACCTCATGCCACCTTCACCCACACCTTCTTGCCAGGCCTCTGTGCTGGGATTAGGACGTCATCAGAGTCAGACAGCACTGCTGCCCTTTTGTGCAACCCACCCTCTGCTTTCATAGCCACTTCCAGAGGGCCTTCACTATGAACCACTGCCTCCACGATAAATATATTCATCCCTGCATCCTGCCCCTCAACCAGCTCCACCACATCCTATGACCTCTGACCAGACATGTTCTCGAGGCTCTCTACAAGCCCCTCTTCATTTGCGACACCAGACATGTCCAACAAACCCTGTAGCACAGTTGCTAACGTGTCCTCCACCACTCTCTTCTCCTCGGGCATCCTGCCCTCCACACCCTCCATAACCGGGCATGCTGAGGAAGACTCCCCAGGTAGAGTCACACATGTCCCCTCAAGCAGCTCGCCTGCTCCACCTCTGTACTCCACGATGACATCTTCTGACGTGCACCCGACTCAAGCACAACTGTCATCTCCTAGACAGGCTCTGCCACGGGTTGACACCCCACATCCTGCGTCCACTGCCGGTGACCACAGTGTGCCACAGTGTGGTTGTACACCCCACAAAAATGACAAATGCAGCACTGCCCTGCATAGGAGACCATCATTTGCGTACATCACCCAACACCACGTACAATGGGATAGGATGCTTCAATGTCATCTTCAGTGCAAGGGTGCCTTCAAGGAGGCCAGCATGTGTGCCCTCTGTTCACTTCCCAATGGTCCCCATATACACAGTTCCATATCTCCCACAAACTCCTCAAAAATCAGTCTCATCAGCCTCAAAAGGCACGTTATGCACCTTAACCCAAGTGAAGTAACGAGACACATTATTCAGCCACACTGTGACAGCCGGGTTAACAACCACACAACCATCTTGAAATTTGTCCACTAGCTCCTCAGACACTTGCCAATCGAAGCTTTACAAAGACCCGATATGCCCAATTAAGTGCTACTCCACAGAGTTCCTCATCAGCCACTCCATAAGTATCCCTGATGATGGCTGGCAGTAGAACAGAAGCTGTTTGGGCCGTCACAGTCCCACACACCAGCTCTATACAGACGGTGTTAATCCTCCTCCTCCCCTGTTGCACCATGTTGTGAAAATCACAGCTTGCTCAAACGGCCAGCAGAGGGCAGTCAAACGCACATCCGCTCACCACAGAGGTCGAGTGACGAATATTAATGCTAAAGCATCTGAGCTCTGCTTCTAAATTATTTCAGTGCTTGTCAAAGCTTACTGAGCAAGCAAAGCTACAACCAACAACAGTCCACATAAATTCCCTAAGTACACTCAGCTCAGGACAGGTTCCACCTTTCATGACCACTGACCTCGTGCATCTTAATCACTACAATTAGATCCATTTGTCTCTCAACCATTGGTCAGAGAGGACACGCACTGCAGCTGACCCCTATCGTCAACTGGTGGCAGTTTGTTTTCGCAATATGGCACTGGCTGGTAGGCGCCGTGTCAACACTGTGTGTATCAAACAAACCCATGGGGCTGTGTTTGGGCCAACTACAACTATGTTGCTGCTGGCTTTCATTCGGCTTTATAGAGCAGTGGCAGTGGTCGGGAGGAGTATTATCGCTGGACTAGTGGGCAGCATATGATAGTGTGGAAAGAGAAGCATTGTGGAGGTTTATGAGATGGCAGGGGTTTGGGGAAGAAATCGTGTTTTGGGTAAGGACTTTGTATCAGGGGGCGTGTATGTGTGTGCAGGTCAATGGAAGGGTGGGGATGAAAGCTCAGATGGGCAGGGGTTTGTGACAGGGTTGTCCTCTCTCACAATTATTGTTCGCATGTTTACAGGTTCCATTTTATAGGGCAGTTCAGCAATGTGTGAGGGATGGGGTGGAGGGTGGGGACCGTGTGGGGCGTCCAGGTGTTTGAGGTTATGTTCATGATACAACGGGTCTAGTAGGGGAAGAGGATTTAAGACATGTGGGGAGGGTTGTGGCCATGTTTGGGGAGGCTACAGGGATGAAAATTAATGTGGCAAAGTCGAAGTTTATGGAAACTGGGGACTGGGTTTGGGTGGGGGGGGGGTGACTGGGGCGGGTGGAGTTTTGTGGATCGAGTTAAGATTTGTAGGGTTGTGTATGTGAGGAATGTGAGGGAGGTGAGAGGGGTTAATTTGGAGAGCGTTGTGGGTCATGTGCTGGGACACCTCGAGGGATTGCGGCCGATGCATCTCACATTGCATCAAAGAGTGATCGTCGCTAATGTACTTTTGTTCAGTAAAGTATGGTATGCTGCTGTCATGTACCCTTTGTTGTGTAGGTTTTTTCGTTTGATCTGGGGTCCAGGCTGTGATTGGATAAGTAGAGGGGTGGTCACATTTCTGCTCAGCCAGGGTGGGCTGGGGCTTATTCCATTGGAATGAAGATTGATGAGTGTGTATGTGAAAAAGAGTTTCCTGCCTGAGGGAGGGGTGGAGGGAGGATAGGTAGGGTGCATGAGTATTTGAGACAGTGGTGGGGGGGGGTAAGGATTTACAGGATTGTGAGGCCATGTTGCGTGCATTGATGTTAGTTTGGGGTCCATTACATTTGAAGGTGGGGGTTCTCGAGAGGGTGGAGAGGAGTTGGGAAGTGGCTGCAGCGGAGGGGGCATACCCTATGTATGCATGGCTAGATATTTGGGTGTGCTTGAAGACACTGCATATACGACCATGTGTACAGGAGGTAATGTTTCGATTATTACTTGGGATTTTGCCATCGGGGGTAGTTTTATATCATAGGAGGCTCCGGGAAGTGTGGGAGTGCGGTGCATGTTGTGGGGACGACACGGCATTTCGTGCATTTATTTTTGTGAACGACTTGGTGTTGAGAGAGAATGGTTTGGTCGTGTGATTCGGTTCGTGGGGGATGGGGGTTGTCGGTCTTGCAGTTGTTAAGCTTAGACATGGGTGTGGAGGCACAGGTTCAGAATGCAGAAGTGTATTTGGCAACAGATTTCGTATTTATTTCTTGGGCAATGTGGGACGCAGGAGTGGATGAACGGAAAATGGCGTTAGCTGCATCTTTTTACAGGTGTAAGTGCCATAATCGGGAGTTATATGGGGGAGATAAGAGAAGGAATTTATGCCGGGTTACAGGGATTTTGCGATGAGAGATTTATGGAATTTGTAGCGTCAGGGGTATCGATGGTCTAGTCTTCCGGGTGAGGGGGTGTGAATGGGCATTGGCAATGCTAGTTATATGTGCTATGTTTGTGTGGTGGGTGATGATTGAATGAGAAGATGTTGATCTAATCCAGCGTGTCACGGTGTTTTGTCTGTTTTTATGTGTCGCTCAACCACATGGTTGCTATGCATGGATTATGGGGCTTGGGTATAATTATGTGCTATGATATTGTATTTTGATGGGCCTTGGAGTTGCAGCTGTTTGGGCTGTAGGCGTATTGTTGACTCACATGCCATTGTGTTTTGTATTGCATATCATGTGTGATATGTTTCAGAGTGCGTGCACTGGTTGGCCTCTCTTATATTTTGCATTTTTGTTCCTTTGGTAAGTATGTATTGTTTTATTGTCTTTATGTATGGTGTTTAGGTTTCAACAAACACCGCATGACTCTGTAAACTTTTGTGTATTGATATTTTATAATACTGTTCCATATTCCTAGTTTGTTTAGATGTGTGAGACAGGCTTCTGCCTCACAGTGTAATCGCGTAGTAAGGTATGGTAGGTGTGTGGTATGTGTATATCAGGTCCTTCTTGTAGCTGTGTTCTTGGATGGATGTGGGTGTTAGGGGTATGTATGGTTTGCACTTATAGGTTAGTCTTCATTCAGGTGGAGGCAATGTATACACGTTAAGGGTAATGTTTGTACCCTTAACGTACCAGTATTTTTTTTTTTTTGCGGCACTCGTAAAATTGTATGTACATATGGATCATATATTCCTCCATATGGTTAGGGCGTCATTTATGTCCTGTATTTTCTGTAATTATGTTTCTGTTTAAGTTAACGTTTTATGATTGTGTTTGCTTGTTTACCTATACTATTGAACACAGTTGTCATGAGTATTGTGTGTGAGGTAACAAGCGTTCTTTGCTTTACACATCATTTCAGGCTTTATGTATGACATGGTATGGATTTTAAATAAAATAAAAAAAATAGATGTTCGGTTGATGCTTATGGCCTAAGTTGAGGGGTAGGTGATAGACTGATGGCCAGAATTATTATTATTATTATTAATATTATTATTATTATTATTATTATTATTGTTATTATTATTATGCAGGGTCCAGGGAAAGACTACTTCTGGAATGAGGCTGGTGTGCCGAGAGTGATCTCAATTTGGATCAGTATTAACTATATCATCACCTTTACGGTGACACTCTTCGCTTACTTACTCATTATAGTGAAGGTAAGTTTCTACATCCCAGGTACTTGGCAGGACCTACACTCATGACAGTGATGTCTTATAGATAACAGACGTGCCTAACACTCGTGACAATGGCGGTGCATTTGTAGTGGCGACTCCTAGACAGTGATCAAGTCTAACTCTCATGACCTACAAGACAAACACAATACTCAGCAGTTTCCATTATTTCTAATGTTTATCAGTGATGGTGTTTTGTTCGTCAGTAAACAAGACAGTATCTCCTGACATGGCCCTTAATCATACGTTTTCTTGAGTTTAAGCACCCAATGACGTTCTAGAGTAAGGTTTTTACCTCATTTATTAAATAAAAGACCTCTATATAGTTTATTCTTATTATAATATATAGTTTTTTTTATAATTTCTGGGTTTATTTTAATTAAAAAATTGATGTATTTTAACTTGTATTGATTTGTATGCTAGATGGCGGGCCAGAAGAAGAAGTCGCTAGGTAACCAGGATCACGTCATTGTCACTATCAATGTGGTGGTTTTGACGAACTTGCTGCTAGACGGTCCACACATGATGGTACACCTAGTCGCCAAGAGGGGTATTCCATCTTTTATCATCCACATGGTGTTTTATCTACACTTGGTGATTGACCCCGTGGTCTTCGTGGGCCTCAATAAACACTACCAGAAGGCGCTGCTTTGCTGTCTACATACCTGTCTGCTCTCGACCTTCTCTACCTGTTTTGGCAATCCAGCAACCAGCGACAACCCACCAACCAGCGACAACATCCAGAGGTCGCCAGACACGCCACTGTAGAGAACCCCACGGGAAGTTGGTGGCATTCAGTCCAAAAATATGTCTAACATAACACTTGCTGAATGCTTCTGTGTAATTGTTTTCTTTTGCTCCGCGAATCAAGAAACACTGAAGAAGGTTGCGATTGTTGGGCTATCGTAAATTAATGCTTCTATGAAAATTTTGTGTATTAAATAATTACTTTCATTTATTATGTTAGGAAGAAAAACTGTCTTTTCTGATATTGATAATACTGGGTGGACTAAAATAAATTTAATAAAAATGTGTAGTTAGGATATTAATCAAGATTCGTTTTCTTCGCAATATGGCGCAGGCTGGTAGGCGACGTGTCTCACTGTCTGCATTGAACTGCTCCGGGGGGCGGTGTCTGGGGCCATCTACGACGTTGATATTGCCGGCAATTATTTGTGACACCTATGTTATTGCCAATGAGGACATATGTGGTGTGGCATTGAATGGAGCATCAAGAATCTTTGTGAAGTTCTGTAATGCCGGTGTTTATGAGAAAATGGTAAAAAGGTACCAGGATGTTCATCTCACAGTTAACAATGCAGTGTCTGTGAAGCTCCATGATGTGTCACGATTTTATACATGGATGAAAATCTGTAATGTGCCTTTCGAGGCCGATGAAACAGATCTCCGTGCAGCTTTAAACAAATATGGCACAATACATATGGCTACGGTTGGGAGGTGGTCTGAATGGCTGTATGCAGGGATTCCAGAAGTAACGTTCACTTTGAAGATGACACAATGTCATCCAGTACTTCCTACGTCATCTTGGACGACTTCAGGATCCAGGTGATGGTGACGTACACAGGACAACAGTATACCTGCCATTTGTGAGGTGCGTATGATCATCTTGCAGCGCAGTGTCTTCGACGATGGGGCACCAGGGATGAACAGCGGCGAACAGAGGCCAGGTAGGAAAGTCCGGAGCAAGACCCACCTTATACATCGGTGCTTTCGCTGGGCATGGTGTGGAGTGCAGATGTCGAGAGGACTGAGATGACGGAGATGGAGTGTACTACGCTTCCCGGGGAATCGCCTTCCTCGGATGCAGAACCTGCGGTTGGCGAGGTTGTCCCAGATGTGGTTGTCAGTGGAATGAAGGCCTCGATTGCCTATGTCTTGGATGATTTGTTGGCGACACAGGGCGTGTGTGCTGTGATGGACGCGGCACTAGATCTTGGGTCTGCTGTTGCAGCAGGCGTCGGGGATGAGGGTGGGCCAGAGGCTGGTGTGGCAGCTGACTTGCTGGTACATACTGTGGAGGTATGGAGGCAGAGGTACATCAAGCCTGCCCTTCTGATGATATGATGCAGGTTGATGGTGGGTCACGGAATCATACAGCAGCACTTTCAGACTCAGAGGATGTGCTGACGCCTGCTCAGCGAATGAGTAAAAAGACGTAGGTGGATATGATGCACAGAGGTCCCGGTGGTCTTATGGGGCTGGGGCCAGTGAAGAGAAATTCTAAAGGGAGGATGGGGATGGAGGAGAAAACAAATAAACGAGTGAGAAGAGTGTGTCAGTATCAAGAGGAAAACCTCCATTGTCCGTTTTAAGTGCCTGACTATAAATATCAATGGTTTGAGGTCTGGTAGAAAGTGTTGTTGTTGTGTTTGTTCAGGAAGACAATTATAAGCCAGGTTGTGAGCCAACATTAGAGGGGTATGTGTATGTAAAGCATACTACAAGATTGAAAGGAGATGAGGCAGTCATGATTAGGGAGACTAGCCCGTTTGCTGTGCGGCACTGTGAGGGGGGAGGAGAGGGGAGGGTGATACCGGTGGACGGGTTTTGGGGCCAGGGGAGGGCTGCCTTTATGTGTGTGTATATGGACAGGTGGAGGGGGATGGTCGTGTGAAAAATAAGTTTGTGAAGGAGGTTTTAGTATATCATCTGAGGTCCCTTCCGGTGGTGGCGATCATAGGTGGTGATTGGAACTGTGTGCTCAGGCGTAAGGATGTGGAACCTCGGGGAGCGGGGTATTGTTCTGCAGTATTGGGAGATTTATTAACTAGGGCGGGGTTGGAACGCACATTTGTACAACGTGGGTATGCGGCCAGGCTCGATAGACTGCATGTGCCTCGCACAGTCGAAGTTCGACGGGTAAGTGTTGTGGATGTGGCATTCCTATCATTGGGGTGTCTTGGTGGATTTAGGGTGGGAGGGATTGCCTAGAATGTATATAAGTTATTGGAAATTGAATGTATGGTTGCTACAAGGAGAGGAAGGTAAGCTGTCATTTGTGAAATTGTGGGTGAGTTTGTGGGAAGGGGCACGTGGGGATGGGGACTTTGTTCGTTGGTGGGAAACAGTGGCTAAGACACGTATTAAGGATCATTATATTCGACATGGGTGGAAGAGTAATTGGTTGGTGTATGGGCTCATTGGGTATCATGAAGGGCAGTTGCGTGATTACTATGGGGGTGGAGGTGGGTGCTACCCTGACCGTATCCTGGTTTTGCAAAATGACTATTTTGATCGTGCACGAGTGCTGGGAGGTATGGAGGAGGTGCTCTGGAGGGGACCAGTTGTCGGCTTGTGTTTTGAGGGGACAGACACAGAGAGCGGCCAGAGATGATGGGGTTGAATGTGCGAGTAGGGATGGAGGGGTATCGTGAAAGTCAAGTTTTGGTCACGACAGAGGGTATGGGTGGATACATCGATGCTTGGTTCAGGTCATACATGGCGAGCGTGGGTATAAGTGAAGTGGCTTTAAGGGAAATGGGGGGTTTGATGCAGTGTATGCTCAAGAGGGAGGACAGGGAGGCATTAGGGGGCCCTATTTTGGAGTGTGAGATTTGGCAAGCGTTGTTGGGTGTGAGCTCAGGCAAAGCACCAGGCATAGATGGTCTGCATGAATTGGGGGGTATTAAAGAAGTTTTTGGTAAGGTTGTTTAATGTTTTAAAAAGGGATGGGGTGATGGGGGAATTGCAAAGGACAGTGGTCGTGGTGTTGGTGCCAAAAAAGGCCCAACAGTCTACAGTGCAGGATTGTTAGGTAAGACACACATGCAACAATTAGGTATCTTTATTTCGAAATAAAGATACCTAACTGTTGCATATGTGACTTACCTAACAACCTGTCGGTATTTAATACCATTTTAATGTTAAAGTGCAGGATTATAGGGCTATATCGCTTATGTACTGTGGTTATAAGTTATTTGCGAAAATTTTGGGGAATCGATTGAAAAAGGTGATTGATAAGGTCATATACAGGGGACAATAAACACTACCAGAAGGCACTGCTTCGCTGTCTACATACCTGTCTGCTCTCTGCCTTCTCTACCTGTTTTGGCAATCCAGCAACCAGCGACAACCCACCAACCAGCGACAACATCCAGAGGTCGTCAGACACGCCACTGTAGAGATCCTCTTGGGAAGTTGGTGGCATTCAGTCCATAAATATACAGGCATCAGGCATCATATGATAGTGTGGAAAGGGATTTGGGAAGGAAATCGTGTCTTGGGCACGGACCTTGTATAAGGAGGCATGTATGTGTGTGAAGGTTAATGGGAGGGTAGGGTCGAAAGTTCAGATGGGTCGAGGATTGAAGCAGGATTGTCCACTTTCGCAATTATTATTCTCATGTTTTCAGGATCCATTTTATAGAGCGGTTTGGCTGTGGGTAAGGGAGGGTATGGAGGGTAAGGAAAGCGATGGGTGTCCTGGCATTGTGGGTTATGTAGGTGATACAATTGAATCACTCAACCAAACCACTTCCCCACAACCCCAAGACGTTTACAAAAGTAAACTGCATGGAATGCCGTATCCTCCTCTCCACACGCCCAACACTCCCTACCTTCCCTGAGCCTCTGATTAAATAAAACAACACTCGATGCAAAATCCTGTGTAAAACTAAAACATCACCTCCCGTATGCCTGGTCGTATACGTAAATTCTTTAAGCACACCGAAATATCGCGCCATGCATACACTGGGTATGCCCCCTCCACTGCAGCCACTTCTCGCAACCCCCCCACCCTCTCGAGAGTCTCCAAATTAATATGAGCCAGGTCCCTCGCCATCATCAAAGCCTGCAACATGGCCTCGCAGACCTGCAAATCCCTGCCCCCCACTACCGTTGCATATCCCTATGCACTCTCCCAATCCCACCTCCCCCACCCCTCATCCCGAAAACTCCTTTCAACGTACACACTCATCAACCTTCTTTCCAATGGTATAAGCCCTAGCCCGCCCTGGGCAAGAGGTAGTGTAACCACCCCTCTACTTAACCATTCACATCCCGAACCCCATATAAACCGAAAAAACAATCTCTTGACCTCACATTGCACCAAAGGGTACATGACCGCCACATGCCATACCTTACTATACAATAGTACGTTTGCCACAATCACCCTTTGATGCAACATGAGATGCGATGGCCGAAATCCTCCGAGTCTCCTCATAACACCATCCACAACTCTCATCGAATTAACTTCACGAGTCACCCTCAGATTCCCCACAAATCTTAACTTGATCCACTACACTCCACCCACCCCCATCACCCCCAACACCTGTACCCAATCCCCAAGTTTCATGAACTTTATCTTTATAACATTAATTTTTATCCCAGTAGCTTCCCCAAACACAGCCACAACCCTCCCCACCCGCCATAAATCCTCACCCCCACCAAGACCATTGTATCACCTATGTAACCCCCAATGCCAGGACACCCGTCGCTTTCCTTAACCTCCATACCCTCCCTCACACACCGCTGAACCGCCCTATAAAATGGATCCTGAAAACATGCGAGCAATAATTGCGAAAGTGGACAACCCTATCTCAATCCTCGACCCATCTGAACTTTTGACCCTACCCTCCCGTTAACCTGCACATGCATACATGCCCCCTTATACAAGGTCCATGCCCAAGACACGATTTCCTCCCTAAACCCCTGCCATCTCATGAAATGCCACAATGCATCCCTTTTGACATTATCCTATGCTGCCTGCCAATCCAATGCTATGACTCCTCCTCCACCCGACTCCTGCCACTTCTCTATAAAACCCCGTATCAGCCCATGCCGCTCATATATAGACCTACCAAGTAACTCGTATTGTCCCCTGTCTATGACCTTATCAATCACCTTTTTCAATCGATTCCCCATAATTCTCGCAGATAACTCATAATCACCGCAAATAAGCTATATAGCCCTATAATCCTGTGCTGTAGACTGTTGGGCCCCTGGCACCAACACCATGACTGCTGTCCATTGCAATTCCCCCATCACCCTGTCCCTTTTTAAAACATTAAACAACCTTACCAAAAACTCCTTTAATACCCCCCAATTCGTGGCATAGGAATCGTTCGGCAGACCATCTATGCTTTACCCGAGCTGACACCCAACAACGCTTGCCAAATCTCACACTCCAAAATAGTGCCCCCTAATTTCTCCCTCTGCCTGCATCAAACCCCCCATAGCCCTTAAAGCCACTTCACTTATACCCATGCTCACCATATACAACCTGAACTAAGCATCGATGTATCCACCCATACCCTCTGTCGTGACCAAAACTTGACCCTCACAATACCCCTGCATCCCTACTTTCACATTCAACCTCATCATCTTTGTGGCCACTCTCCTTTGTCTCTGTCCCTTCAAAACACAAGCTGATGGCCAGTCTCCCCAGAGCACCTCCATACCTCCCAGCACTCATGCATGATCAAAACGCTCATTTTGCAAAACCCAAATACAGTCCTTTGATCCCTCAATTTCTGCCACAGGGTAGCATCTACCCCCACCCCCATAACAATCACACAACTGCCCTTCAAGATACCCAGTAAGCCTGAACCCCAACCGATTACTCTCCCGCCCATGTCGAACATTATTATCCTTAATGCGTGTTTTTGCCACTGTTTCCCACCAAAGAACAAAGTCTCCATCCCCAGGCACCCCTTCCCACAAACTCATCCACAATTTCGAAAATGACTGCCTGCCTTCCTCCCCTTTTAGCAACCGTACACTCAATTTCCAATAACTTCTGTAACATCTAGGCAATCCCTCCCACCCTAAATTCAACAAGACACCCCAATGATTGGAGAATACCACATCCACAACACTTACCTGCAGAACTTCGACTGTGCTTGGCACATACAATCTATCGAGCCTGGCCTCGTACCCACGTCGTACATATGTGTGCTTTACCTCCCTACCCCCTCACATCTATTAACCCCGCCCCAGTTAATAAATCCGCCAATACTGCAGAACAATACCCCGTGCTCCAAGGTTCCACATCCTTACCCGTGAGCACACAGTTCTAATCACCACCTATGACTGCCACCGCCAGAAGGAACCTCAGATAATATACTAAAATCTCCCTCACAAACTTATTTTTCACACGACCATCCCCCTCCTCCGGTCCATATACACACACAAAGGCAGCCCTCTCTCAGCTCCAAAACCCTTCCACCCTAATCACCCTTCCCTCCCCTCCCCTCCCCTCTCTCATTGCCGCACAACGAACGGGCTAGTCTCCCTAATCATGATTGCCACACCTCCTTTCAATCTTGTAGTATGCTCCGAGGAAGGGGATTCTCCGGGAAGCATAGCACACACCGTCTCTGTCATCTCAGTCCTCTCGATCTCTGCACTCCATGCCATGCCCAACAAAGGCACCAACCAACAAGGCGGGTCTTGCTCTGCACTTTCCTCCCTGGCCTCCGTGAGTCGCTTTCATCCCTGGTGCCCCGTCGTCGAAGACACTGCCCTGCAAGATGATCATACTCACCTCACAAATGGCAGGTATGCTGTTACCCTGTGTACGTCACCATCACCTGGATCCTGAAGTTGTCAAAGATGACGTAGGAAGGTATCGGATGACGTAGTGTCATCTTCAAAGCGAATACTCCTATGGGAATCCCTGCATACAGCCCTTCAGACCACCTCCCAATCGTAGCCGTATGTAATGTGCCACATTTGTCGGCCTCGAAAGGCTCATTATGAATTTTCACCCATGTATAATATCGTGACACATCATGAAACTTCACAGACACAGCATTGTTAACCGTGAGATGAACATCCTGGTACCTTTCCACCATTTTCTCATAAACACCGGTATTAGAGAACTTCACAAAAATTCTTGACGCTCCATTCAACGCCACACCACATATATCATCATTGGCAATAACACAGGTGTCACGAATAACTTCTGGCAATATCAACGTCGTAAACGGCCCAGACATCCCCCCCAAGGAGCAGTTGAATGCAAACAGTGTTGACACGCCTACCAGCCAGCGCCATATTGTGAAAGCGAACCGCCTCTGGGTGACAACAGGGAGCAGTCACAGGGCACGCCCTCTCAGCCCACGGGTTAAGAGACGAATGACCCTTTATTTTTAAAGGGGTAGACCGGTAAGGCAGTGGAAGGCCCCGGTCAGATAATCAGTACCGGGACATTATATGACTAAGACCTGCGTCAGGAATCACTTGTTCTGTTTCCTGAAGAATTTTACCTAACTACCTGTTCATTCAGTTAGCATGGGACCAGCATGGGACCAGCATGGGACCAGCATGGGACAAGCATGGGACAAGCTTGGGACCAGCATGTGACCAGCATGTGACCAGCATGGGACAAGCATGGGACCAGAATGGGACCAGCATGGGACCAGCATGGGACCAGCATGGGATCAGCATGTGACCAGCATGTGACCAGCATGTGACCAGCATGTGACCAGCATGTGGCCAGCATGTGGCCAGCATGGGACCAGCATGGGACCAGCATGGGACCAGCATGGGACCAACATTGGACCAGCATGGGACCAGCATGGGACCAGCATTAGACCAGCATGGGACCAGCATAGGATCAACATTGGACCAGCATGGACCAGCATGGGAGGTAGATGTATTTTACTGTTGCTCTGTTTGAGTTCCCATATTTCTTGTGAGAGGCGGTAGGATGCACAACTGGGAAAGACTTTATGGAGTGCGAAGGCCTGTGATCCACTCAGCTAATAAGAGCTTTGATCCTCCTGGTTATAGCAATGGGCGCACTGGATCCTGTGTTCTGCTATTAAAAGACTCGAGCCGAATGTGTTAAACCGTTGAAATATTGTTGAATGTGCGTAAGTAGGATATCTGTGATGTAAGAAAGACTTGCGGCAAAACATCGGGTTGTGTGGGTAAACAGAAACTTTCCAAGTAAGAAAGAAGGATACCTGGGTACATGTAAGACTAATTCTTCTCATCATTAATAAAATAGCTTTCGTGTATATTACCTGATGGATTTTATTCTCATTAACTCTTCATTTATAAGATAATGACATAACTCTTATTGGCGCCGTTGTTACATTTTCTTATAGTATTCTTCAGAGACCTGATATTTCGTTGCCTACGTCCTATTATACATATTCCTCGCAAGGGGCTCCAGAATACTGTATAACACAGGCTCCACAACACTATGTATATAATAGGGTCCAGAACAGCGTGTGTGCAAGAGGCTCCACAAAACTGCGTAGTATATAATGCCATGCATGACACTTTGTTAAGTTTCCTGAAAGCGAATCTGAGATTTTTCAAACATGCATTTCCTGAAGTGATTATGTGGTTGACGTTCACCTCAGGCGATAACCTCCGTACTTCTTTGTGTGTGTGTGTGTACTTACCTAGTTGTACTCACCTAGTTGAGGTTGCAGGGGTCGAGTCCAAGCTCCTGGCCCCGCCTCTTCACTGGTCGCCACTAGGTCACTCTCCATGAACCGTGTGCTTTATCATACCTCTGCTTAAAGCTATGTATGGATACTGCCTCCACTACATCGCTTCCCAAACTATTCCACTTCCTGACTACTCTGTGGCTGAAGAAATACTTCCTAACATCCCTGTGATTCATCTGTGTCTTCAACTTCCAACTGTGTCCCCTTGTTGCTGTGTCCCATCTCTGGAACATCCTGTCTTTGTCCACCTTGTCAATT
Organism: Cherax quadricarinatus; assembly: GCF_038502225.1. NCBI lineage: Eukaryota > Metazoa > Arthropoda > Malacostraca > Decapoda > Parastacidae > Cherax > Cherax quadricarinatus. Next base: position 26,307,900 of record NC_091345.1, read on the forward strand.
CCTCTCAGTATTTTGCATGTCGTTATCATGTGTCCCTATCTCTCCTGTCCTCCAGTGTCGTCAGGTTGATTTCCCTTAACCTCTCCTCGTAGGACATACTTACGTGTGTGTGTGTGTGTGTGTGTGTGTGTGTGTAATCATCTAATTGTACTCACCTAATTGTGGCTGCAGGGATAGAGTCATAGCTCCTGGTACCTCCTCTTCACTGGTCGCTACTAGATCCACTCTCTTCCTGTTCTATGAGCTTCATCATATCTGTTCCTAACACTATGTATGGATCCTTCTTCCACTACATCATTTTCCGAACGGTTCCACTTCCTGGCAACTCTGTGACTAAAGAAATACTTCCAAATATCTCTGTGACTCATCTGATTCTTCAACTTCCAATTATTTTATATGTCGTTATCAAGTCCCTCCTGTCCTCCAGTGCTGTCAGGTCGATTTCCCTTTAACCTCTCCTCGTACGTTGAATTGACAACAATGGTGGCTGCTGTTCGCCGGCGAGTTAACCATATGTACTGAGCTCATATGCAGCTTTATAACCAGTGCATCGATGCATGTATTACTACTGGCAATCATCCGTGATACAAATGGCATCCAGCAAGAATCACTGTGTGGCGTCGCCTTGAATGGAGTTTCCAGGATTATCGTCAAGATTTGTGAAACTGAGAATTACGAGCGGGTCGTGACCCAGTATCAAGACATACGTAAGCAGCTTACCCCTGCTCTGACAGTTCGGTTACATGACGTTTCTCGATATTTCTCGATGTGCACTTGTGCGTAATGTGCTTTCGAGGCCAATGAAGTGGATATACGTGAGGCGCTTGGGCGCTACGGGACGATCCACCTGGTGGCATTTCTATGGGACGAGCAGAAAACAAACATTTTCCTGTGTGTGTGTGTGTGTGTGTGTGTGTGTGTGTGTGTGTGTGTGTGTGTGTGTGTGTGTGTGTGTGTGTGCGCGCGCGCGCGTGTATGTACTTACCTAGTTGTACTCATCTAGTTGAGGTTGCAGGGGTCGAGTCCGAGCTCCTGGCCCCGCCTCTTCACTGGTCGCTACTAGGTCACTCTCCCTGTACCGTGAGCTTTATCATACCTCTGCTTAAAGCTATGTATGGATCCTGCCTCCACTACATCGCTTCCCAAACTATTCCACTTACTGACTACTCTGTGGCTGAAGAAATACTTCCTAACATCCCTGTGATTCATCTGTGTCTTCAACTTCCAACTGTGTCCCCTTGTTACTGTGTCCAATCTCTGGAACATCCTGTCTTTGTCCACCTTGTCAATTCCTCTCAGTATTTTGTATGTCGTTATCATGTCCCCCCTATCTCTCCTGTCCTCCAGTGTCGTCAGGTTGATTTCCCTTAACCTCTCCTCGTAGGACATACCTCTTAGCTCTGGGACTAGTCTTGTTGCAAACCTTTGCACTTTCTCTAGTTTCTTTACGTGCTTGCCTAGGTGTGGGTTCCAAACTGGTCCCGCATACTCCAATATGGGTCTAACGTACACGGTGTATAGGGTCCTGAACGATTCCTTATTAAGATGTCGGAATGCTGTTCTGAGGTTTGCTAGGCGCCCATATGCTGCAGCAGTTATTTGGTTGATGTGCGCTTCAGGAGATGTGCCTGGTGTTATACTCACCCCAAGATCTTTTTCCTTGAGTGAGGTTTGTAGTCTCTGGCCCCCTAGACTGTACTCCGTCTGCGGCCTTCTTTGCCCTTCCCCAATCTTCATGACTTTGCACTTGGTGGGATTGAACTCCAGGAGCCAATTGCTGGACCAGGTCTGCAGCCTGTCCAGATCCCTTTGTAGTTCTGCCTGGTCTTCGATCGAGTGAATTCTCATCAACTTCACGTCATCTGCAAACAGGGACACCTCAGAGTCTATTCCTTCCGTCATGTCGTTCACAAATACCAGAAACAGCACTGGTCCTAGGACTGACCCCTGTGGGACCCCGCTGGTCACAGGTGCCCACTCTGACACCTCGCCACGTATCATGACTCGCTGGTGTCTTCCTAACAAGTATTCCCTGATCCATTGTAGTGCCTTCCCTGTTATCCCTGCTTGGTCCTCCAGTTTTTGCACTAATCTCTTGTGTGGAACTGCGTCAAACGCCTTCTTGCAGTCTTGTCTTTCTGCTGTCACCATGTCATAGAACTCCAGTAGGTTTGTGACACAGGATTTCCCGTCCCTGAAACCATGTTGGCTGCTGTTGATGAGATCATTCCTTTCTAGGTGCTCCACCACTCTTCTGCCTCAGGCAATCTCCCAGTTTCGATAGATGTATTGAATATTGTTGTTACGGGTACACATAGCACCTCTGCTCCCTCTCTCAGGACCCATGGAGAGATGTTATCTGGCTCCATTGCCTTTGAGGTATCTAGCTCACTCAAAAGCCTCTTCACTTCTTCCTCGGTTGTGTGCACTGTGTCCAGCACTTGGTGGTGTGCCCCACCTCTCCGTCTTTCTGGAGCCCCTTCTGTCTCCTCTGCGAACACTTCTTTGAATCTCTTGTTGAGTTCCTCACATATTTCACGGTCATTTCTTGTTGTCTCTCCTCCTTCCTTCCTTAGCCTGATTACCTAGTCCTTGACTGTTGTTTTCCTCCTGATGTGGCTGTATAACAGTTTCGGGTCAGATTTGGCTTTCGCTGCTATGTTGTTTTCATATTGTCGTTGGGCCTCCCTTCTTATCTGTGCATATTCGTTTCTGGCTCTACGACTGCTCTCCTTATTCTCCTGGGTCCTTTGCCTTCTATATTTCTTCCATTCCCTAGCACACTTGGCTTTTGCCTCCCTGCACCTTTGGGTGAACCATGGGCTCATCCTGGCTTTTTTATTATTCCTGTTACCCTTGGGTACAAACGTCTCCTCAGCCTCCTTGCATATTGTTGCTACATATTCCATCATCTCATTAACTGGCTTCCCTGCCAGTTCACTGTCCCACTGAACCCCGTTCAGGAAGTCCCCTTTCTTGTAGTTTGGCTTCATTCATCCTGGCCTTCCTGCTTCCCCCTCCATTTGTAGCTCTACTGTGTATTCGAAGCTTCAAACCACATGATCGCTGGCCCCAAGGGGTCTTTCATATGTGATGTCCTTGATATCTGCACTACTCAAGGTGAATACTAAGTCCAGTCTTGCTGGTTCATCTTCTCCTCTCTCTCTTGTAGTGTCCCTTACGTGTTGGTACATGAAGTTTTCCAGTACCACCTCCATCATCTTAGCCCTCCATGTATCTTGGCCCCCATGTGGCTCCAAGTTCTCCCAATCGATCTCCTTGTGGTTAAAGTCACCCATGATCAGGAGCTTTGCCCTGCATGCATGAGCTCATCTGGCCACTGCAGCCAGTGTGTCAATCATCGCTCTATTGCTCTCATCATACTCTTGCCTTGGCCTCCTGCTGTTCTGTGGTGGGTTATACATCACTGCTATTATCACCTTGGGACCTCCAGAGTGAAGCGTTCCCACTATGTAATCACTTTCTTCTCCGCTGTCTCCTCTCTCCAGCTCATCAAAATTCCATCGGTTTTTGGTCAGCAATGCCACTCCTCCACCCCCCCTGTTCCCTCTGTCTTTCCTCAGGATCTGGTATCCCGTTGGAAAGATGGCATCTGTTATCATACCTGTAAGCTTGGTTTCTGTGAGAGCTATGATGTCCGGTGATGCCTCTTTGACTCATTCGTGCCACTCCTCCCACTTATTTGTTATTCCATCAGTGTTTGTGAACAATACCTTCAGTTTCCTTTCCAACACTCTGGTTTGGGGGGCCTCTGAGGGCGGGAGACCTGGTAGCATACTGTGGGATTCTATAGCTCAGTGTTGGGTGGAAGCTGTGGGTATGGATTGTAGTGTGTGTTGGGGTGGTGTGATAGGTTGTGGGGTTCTGAGGATAGTTGTGTGTGTGCTTGCCCTTGCTGCTCTGTTCTGCTCTGACTGACCTCTGCTGGTTCCATCCTTGTCTCCTTTCCTAGCTCCTTTCGCTTTTTTGTCCTCTCCCTCAGCTGCTGTCGTTCTGTTTGTGTTCTGCCTCTGTCTAGGAACACCCTCTTGTACTCTTCCGAGTATTTCAACCGTGGTTTCTCTTGGAGGATCCTGTTCTGCACTGTTTCCGTCCTGAGAATCAGCTTGATCAGTCGGTTTCTCCCCTTCAAGTACCCCCATATTCTCTGAAAATTTACAATCTCGTCCATCTCTTCTTCACCTATTTCCGTGATTTTCTCAATCTCCTTTCTTTCTTCCTGCCGCCTTTCAGTGTGTGTCCTTTCCTCTCTCTCCTGAAGCCCATGGATATACACTGATTTTGCCCTTTCCTCTTCCCATTGCCTCACCCTCTGTGACTCTGGTTCCTGTCAGTACATGGTCATTTTCTCCCTTGATTTTTCTAGTGGCTCTTGGTAGCATGGTTGTGCCTCAGCATTCGACCTATCACCCTCTCCATCTGCACCCAGCTGTTCTTTCCTTTCACTCCTTGGCCCTTCTTGGCAGGCTGATATGACCTTAGCATAATTGATATCTCCTTTCTTCCTGTTCGGTCTCTCTGCTTCATATGCTGTGTCTTCTCTGGTCACTGTCCCTGTAACTCGCTTCAGTCTATCTCAACTTCTAGGACCCTTATCCTGGCCACTGCAGTTTCGACTTGTGCCTCCCAATTCTTTGTCTCCTTCTCCAACCTCTTTTCCAATTTCACAGAGAGCTCTTTCTCCATTTTTTTCAGAAAGCTCTCCTAATTTTCTCTCCCACTTTTGTTCCATCCTTTTCCACTGCTCCTCCATCCACTCCTCCCTACCAGAACCATTCTCATCTGATCCCTGTGTCCTGCGAGTCCCCACCATTTTTTTTTTTTTTTGAGAGAGAATGGAAAGGTAGAATGAGAGAGAGAGGGGGAGAGTGAGAAGGGAAAGGGGGAGAGAGAGAGTGAGAGAGAGAGAAGGGAAGGTAGAAGGAGAGAGGAGGAAAGTGAGAAGGAAAAAGGGAGGGAGAGAGTGAGAGAGGGGGAGAGAGAGAGAAGGGAAGGGTAGGAGAGGGGGAGAGTGAGAAGGGAAAATGGGGAAGAGAGAGAGAGAGAGAGAGAGAGAGAGAAGGGAAGGTAGGAGAGAGAGAGGGAAGGGAAGGTAGAAGGAGAGAGAGAGGGGGAAAGTGAGAAGGAAAAAGGGAGGGAGAGAGTGAGAGAGGGAGAGAGAGAAGGGAAGGGTAGGAGAGGGGGAGAGTAAGAAGGGAAGGTAGAAGGGGAGAGGGGGAGAGTGAGAAGGAAAAAGGGGGAGAGAGAGAGAAAAAAGAAGGGTAGGAGAGGGGGAGAGTTAGAAGGGAAAATGGGGAAGAGAGAGAGAGAGAGACAAGGTTATCTGCCTGATGAACTCATTCCACCTCTAAATCGACAGGATGGAACCACCTCTACTAGTAGTCAAGAGAAGGTGGACCTCTTTGCTGAACACTTTGCTACCAAAATGCAAGTTCCTGATCCAGCAAGGGACCCTCCTTGGCTAGCTGCAAGAACTGTGTCAAAACTGTCAGTGGTGACAATAAGGCAGGAGGAGGTGCATTTCTTTTTTAAATCGCTTGACCAAGTAAAGGCTGTGGGCCCAGACAAGTTGAGCCCAAGGTTGCTGAGAAGATGTGCAGACCAGCTAGCAGCACCTCTAACTCGCATTTTTCAGCACTGCCTAGTACAGTGTAAATGGTCCTCTCTATGGAAAGAGGCAAATGTAGTCCCTATTCACAAAAAGAAGAGCAGAGCAGAAATCAGCAACTACAGACCAGTGTCACTCCTGTCAATCACTGGTAAGATCCTTGAGGCAATAATCTCAAGACAAATGACAGAGTTTTTTTGACTATCACTCACTACTTTGTGATCGTCAATATGGCTTCAGGAAAGGTTACTCTGCTGCTGATCTGTTGTTAAACCTCTCCACTAAGTTGCACCAGTCACTGGATGAATCCAAAGTCAGCTGTGTGGTAGCACTGGACATTGCTGGCGCTTTCGACTGGGTGTTGCACCAGGGCCTCTTAGCAAAACTTCAAGCACTGGGAATTGCAGGCTCTACGCTATGTCTCCTCAGTGATTACCTTCATGGTAGATCTCTAAGTGTAGTTCTCAATGGAATGGAATCAGCAAGACATCCTATTGGGGCAAGTGTTCTACAAGGAAGCGTGCTGGGACCATTGTTATGGAATGTCTACTTCAACGACCTTCTTCATCTCATCCCAGAATCACATGCATATGCAGACGACTGCACACTGACATTCATTTATCCAAGAGAAGAAATGCCAGCTGCTCTAAGCTACATCAATCGCCAGCTGAGAGCTATATCAGCTTGGGAAAATAGATGGCAAGTAACATTTGCACCTGAGAAAACGCAAATGATCGTCTCTAGGCACCATGATGGTAATGCTGGTGCAGTAGTAAGGATGAATGGGAGGGTGTTGGCACCTGGAGAAGAAGTTGATATCCTTGGGGTGAAATTTGACTCCAAACTAACCATGAAGAACCATGTTGTAAATCTTGCAAACAAGGTAGCCAGGAAGCTTACAGCACTTCGCCGTATCTCGCATCTGCTTGACAGTAGGGGTTGCAAGATTCTGTACGAGGCACAAGTATGCTCGCACCTTGAGTATGCTCCACTTTCTTGGTTTGCCTGCCCCCCTCTCATCTGCGACTGCTTGACAGAGTAGAGAACAGAGCAAGACGTCTCATCTCTTGCCTGGACCCATCCTGGATAGATCTGTCATTTCAGCAGAGCCTTCAACATAGGAGGGATGTGGGTGGCCTTACTGTTATGTACAAGGCCAATATTGTCAAAGTACCACACTTGGATCCACTTCGAGGACAGCGTGAAACAAGCTTTTATGCCACAAGACGAGCAGAAAGCAGAAACTTCAATCTGGCTGTACCCTTCTCCAGAACTTCACTCCATCTGAGATCCTATATACCCAGGATGACTCGAGTATGGAACACATTCGTACAGCATAATGATGTCAACGAGATAAAGTCAGTTGATCAAATGAAAATGCTGGCCCACAGATGGCTCCAACTTCATCCTGTTCCCTACTTGCATGTCTCATAACAATAAAAATGCTTTCAAATGAGCTGATGTAGGTAAAAGCTCTTAGCTTGCCAATAAAGTTAGGAATCTTTAACCTGTAAATAGCTTGTCAATAAAGTTAGGGATCCTTAACCTTGTCAAACCCTGTGTAAAAAAAAAAGAGGGAAAAAGGGAGAGAGAGAGAGAGAGAGGGTGAGAGAGAGAGAAGGGAAAGGTAGAAGGAGAGAGGGGAGAGTGAGAAGGGAAAAGGAGGAAGAGAGAGAGTGAGAGAGAGAGGGCGAGAGAGGGGGAGAGAGGGCTAGAAGGGGGAAAGAGGGGGAGATGGAAGAGGGAGAGGGGAGAGAGAGGATAGGTGGAGAGAGAGGGGAGGAGGGGAGAGAGATGGGAAAAGGGAGAAGGGAGAGATAATGAGAGGGGAGAGATGTTAGAGGGGGGGAGGTGTTAGAGGGAAGAGATGTTAGAGGGAAGAGATGGGATAGGGGAGAGATGGGAGAGGGGAGAGAGAGGTAGAGAGAGATAGGTAGAGAGAGATAGGTAGAGAGAGAGAGATAGGTAAAGAGTGAGATAGGTAGAGAGGTAGACAGGTAGTGAGAGAGGGAGAGAGAGAGAAGAGGTTTAGATGGTCAGTTCACAGGAAGGTGTGAAATCCTGTGTATGTGTGTGTGTGTTTGCATGTGTACTACAGCTATTACAAGTGCTTGTTCCTGTGTGTGTGTGTGTGTGTGTGTGTGCGCCCCCACTTCTAAGTGTTTATACCTAATAAAAACCGGTAAATACCAGTAATGCTAAAGCTTACCAATCCTTCTAACACTTATCGATTCTACTTATAAAATACAGAAAGTAGCTAGGCTGTAAAATTTAGCTTGTCTCAGCTTAAGTGTCTGACATCCCTCGCTACCGCTTTACTCCTTGCACTCTCGTCTATGCTATTTCTACTCTAATTCTGTAATAGCTTGCAGGAGTGAGTGACCAGTATCTAACAGTGATGCAAGACCAGAATTCAGAACCCTGCAACATGCAACTTCAACAGGTGAGCAATACTTGCACTGGCAGCGGTGTGATGACAAGTTGCCAGATGTTGATAATGTATTCGTCGTACATAAGACCTTCTATTACTATTTTGTAAATCCTTCATCCGTGATGTTTATAACCATATATGCTCATGCATCCCGCGTTCCTCAGTGATTTCACTTTTCACTTATGACAGAATACACTTCACATTCAGTGTTACACTTTATATGTATAATGGCATACAACTGTTGTGACGTCAATGCTTCAGCAGGCCTACTACTGCCACCTTCCCTTGTTGTATATTTTATTTTTCCTTTATCCTTTTGCTTATTACCTTTTTCACTCTCACTGTATGGTGCCCCGCATTTCACTTGTTAAGCAAACGCTGGTAATTCTTGAACACCCGCTTCCACACTCACTTTGATCTTTGTATGTTTGAATCTGTGTGGCAACAGTGCCTAGTAGACCCCCAACGGTTTGGTACTTTGAAATATTAATGATTTCAGGCTTCCTCTCGACTTTTTTTTTAACTAATAACTTCACTTATCACTCGTAGGATTGTTCACTGACGTTGTCACTACCACTGATTACTGCTAGCAGTTACTGCACGCCTTAAAAACACTAAGGTTCTCGGAGCCTTGTGCACCCACGTCCAGGTGGGTGCACAAGGACTTTGATGGTGAGGAGGCAGGGGATTTGTTGGTGAGTGAGGCAGTGGCTTTGTTGGTGAGTGGGGCAGGGGTTTTGTTAGTGAGTGGGGCAAGGGCTTTGTTGGTGAGTGGGGCAGGGACTTTGTTGGTGAGTGGGACAGGGGCTTTGTTGATGAGTGAGGCAGTGGCTTTGTTGGTGAGTGGGGCAGGGACTTTGTTCGTGAATGAGGCAAGGGCTTTGTTGGTGAGCGGGGCAGGGGCTTTGTTGGTGAGTGGGGCAGCGATTTTGTTGATGTGTGGAGTATAGTCTTCGTTGGTGAGTGAGGCAGGGGCTTTGATGGTGAGTGAGGCAGTGGCTTTGTTGGTGAGCGTGGCAGGGGTTTGTTTGTGAGGCAAAGGCTTTGTTTGTGAGTGAGGCAGGGGCTTTGTTGGTGAATGGGGCAGGGACTTTGTTGGTGAGTGGGGCAGGGGCTATGTTGATGAGTGAGGCAGTGGCTTTGTTGGTGGGTGGGAAAAGGGCTTTGTTGGTGAGTTGGGTAGGGGCTTTGTTAGTGAGTGAGGCAGGGGCTTTGTTTGTGAGAGAGGCAAAGGCTTTTTTGGTGAGTGGGGCAGGGGCTTTGTTGGTGAGTGGTGCAGGGACTTTGTTGGTGAGTGGGGCAGGGACTTTGTTGGTGAGTGGGGCAGATGATTTGTTGGTGAGTGGGGCAGTTGCTTTGTTGATGAGTGAGAGAGGGGCTTTGTTGGTGAATGGGGCAGGGACTTTATTGGGAGTGGGGCAGGGACCTTGTTGGTCAGTGGGGCAGGGGTTTTGTTGGTGAGTGGGGCATGGACTTTGTTGGTAAGTGGGGCAGGGGCTTTGTTGGTGAGTGGGGCAGGGACTTTGGTGGTGAGTGGGGGTAGATGCTTTGTTGGTGAGTGGGGCAGTTACTTTGTTGACGAGTGAGAGAGGGTCTTTGTTGGTGAATGGGGCAGGGACTTTGTTGGGAGTGGGGCAGGGACCTTGTTGGTTAGTGGGGCGGGGTCTTTGCTGGTGAGTGGGGCAGGGACTTTGTTGGTGAGTGGGGCATGGACTTTGTTGGCGAGTGGGGCAGGGGTTTTGCTGGTGAGTGGGGTAGGGGATTTGTTTGTGAGTGAGGCAGGGGCTTTGTTGTTGAGTAGGGCATGGGCTTTGTTGGTGAGTGGGGCAGGGGCGATGTAGGTGAGTGAGGCAGGGGCTTTGTTGGTGAGTGGGGCAAGGGCTTTGCTGGTGGGTGGGGTAGGTACTTTGTTGGTGAGTGGGGCAGGGTATTTTGTTGCTGAGTGGGACAGGGGCTTTGTAGGTGAGTGAGGCAGGGGCTTTTTTGGTGAGTGAGGCAGTGGCTTTGTTGGTGAGTGGTGCAGGATCTTTGTTGGAGAGTGGGGCAGGAACTTTGTTGGTGAGAGGGTCAAGGACTTGGTTTGTGAGTGGGGCAGGGACTTTGATGGTGAGGGGGCAGGGGCTTTGTTGGTGAGTGGTGCAGGGATTTTGTTGGTGAGTTGGGCATGGAATTTGTTGGTGTGGGGGGAAAAGGCTTTGTTGGTGAGTGAGGCAGGGACTTTGTTGGTGAGTGGGGCAGGGGCTTTGTTGGTGAGTGGGGCAGGGGCTTTATTGATGAGCAGGGTAGGGGCTTTGTTGGTGAGTGGGACAGGGACTTTGTTGGTGAATGAGGCAAAGGCTTTGTTGGTGAGTGGGGAAGGGGCTTTGTTGGTGGGTGGGGCAGGGACTGTTGATGAGTGGGGTATAGTCTTCGTTGGTGAGTGAGGCAGTGGCTTTGTTCGTGAGTGTGGCAGGGGTTTGTGTGCGAGTGAGGCAGGGGCTTTGTTGGTGTATGGGGCAGGGATTTTGTTGGTGAGTGGGGCAGGGGCTTTGTTGATGAGTGAGGCAGTGGCTTTGTTGGTGGGTGGGGCATTGGCATTATTGTTGAATGGGGCAAGGGTTTTGTTGGTGAGTGGGGCAGATGAATTGCTGGTGAGCGTGGCAGTTTCTTTGTTAATGAGTGATAGAGGGGCTTTGTTGGTGAATAGGGCAGGGACTTTGTTGGGAGTGGGGCAGAGGCTTTGTTGGTGAGTGGGGCAGGGACATTTTTGGTGAGTGGTGCATGGACTTTGTAGGTGAGTGGGGCAGGGGCTTTGTTGATGAGTGACGCAAGCACTTTGTTGATAAGTGGGCCAGGGACGTTGTTGGTGAGTGGAGTAGGGACATTGGTGGTGAGTGGGGCAGGGGATTTGTTGATGAGGGAGGCAGGGGCTTTGTTGGTGAGTGGGGCATGGACTTTGTCGGTGAGTGGGGCAGGGATTTTGTTTGTGAGTGGGGCAGGGGCTTTGTTGATGAGTGGGGCAGAGACTTTGATGGAGAGTGGAACAGGGACTTTGTTGGTGCGTGGGGCAGAGGCTTTGTTGGTGAGTTGGGCAGGGGCTTTGTTGGTGAGTAGGGCAGGGACTTTGTTGGTGAGTGGGGTATGGGCTTTGTTGGTGAGTGAGGTAGGGACATTGTTGGTGAGTAGGGCAGGGGCTTTGTTGGTGAGTGGGACAGGGACTTTGTTGGTGTGTGTCGCATGGACATTGATGGCGAGTGGGGCATGGACTTTGTTGGTGAGTGGGGTAAGGACTTTGTTGGTGAGTGGGGCAGGAATTTTGGTGGTGAGTGGGGCAGATGCTTTGTTGGTGAGTGGGGCAGTTACTTTGCTGTTGAGTGAGAGAGGGGCTTTCATGGTGAATGGGGCAGGGACTTTTTTGGGAGTGGGGCAGGGACCTTGTTGGTTAGTGGGGATGGACTTTGTTGGTAAGTGGGGCAGGGACTTTGTTGGTGAGTGGAGCATGGGCTTTGTTGGTGAGTGGGGCAGGGGCTTTGTTGATGAGTGAGCCAAGCGCTTTGTTGGTGAGTTGGGCAGGGACTTTGTTGGTGAGTGGGGCAGGGATTTTGTTGATGAGTGAGCCAAACGCTTTGTTTGTGAGTGGGGCAGGGGCTTTGTTGGTGAGTGGGGCAGGGATTTTGTTGATGAGTGAGCCAAACGCTTTGTTGGTGAGTGGGGCAGGGACTTTGTTGGTGAGTGGGAGCATGGCCTTTGTTGGTGAGTTGGGCAGGGGCTTTGTTGCTGAATGAAGCAAAGGTTTTGTTGTTGAGTGGGGCAGAGGCTTTGTTGGTGAGTGGAGCAGGGACTTTGTTGGTGTGTGGGGAATGGGCTTTGTTGGTGAGTGGGGCATTGGCTTTGTTGGTGAGTGAGGCAGGGACTTTGTTGGTGAGTGTGGCAGGTATTTTGTTTGTTGGTGGGGCAGGGGCTTTGTTGGTGAGTGAGGTAGGGGCTTTGTTGGTTATTGGGGCACTGACTTTGTTGGTGAGTGGGGCAGAGACTTTGTTGGTGAGTGTGGCAGGGACTTTGTTGGTGTGTGGGGCAGGGGCTTTGTTGGTGAGTGGGGAAAGGACTTATTGGAAAGTGGAACAGGGACTTTTTTGTGTATAGTGCAGGGGATTTTGTTGGTGAGTGAGGTAGAGGCGTTTTTGGTGAGAGGGGAAGGGACTTTGTTGGTGAGTGGGGCAGGGGATTTGTTGATGAGTGGGACAGGGACTTTGTAGGTGAGTGAGGCAGGGGATTTGTTGGTGTTTGCGGCAGGGGCTTCGTTGGTGAGTAGGGCAGGGGCTTTGTTGGTGAGTGAGGCTACGGCTTTGTTTCGTGAGTGGTGCACGGACTTTGATAGTGAGTGGGGTAGATGCTTTGTTGGTGAGTGGGGCAGTTACTTTGTTGATGAGTGAGAGAGGGGCTTTGTTCGTGAATGGGGCAGGGACTCTTTTGGAAGTGGGGCAGGGACCCTGTTGGTTAGTGGGGCAGGGTCTTTGTTGGGGAGTGGGGCATGGACGTTGTTGGTGAGTGGGGCATGGGCTTTGTTGGTGAGTGGGGCAAAGACTTTGTTGATGAGTGAGCCAAACGCTTTGTTGGTGAGAGGGGCAGGGACTTTGATGGTGAGTGGAGCAGAGATTTTGTTGGTGAGTGGGGCAGGGGCTTTGTTGGTGAGTGGGGTAGGGGTTTTGTTAGTGAGTGAGGCAGTGGCTTTGTTTGTGAGTGAGACAGGGGCTTTGTTGTTGAGAGGGGCAGGGGCTTTGTTGGTGAGTGGGGCAGGGGCTTTGTTGGTGAGTGGGTCAAAGGTTTTGTTGGGGAGTGGGGCAGAGGCTTTGTTGGTGAGTGGGGCATGGGCTTTGCTGGTGAGTGAGGCGGGGACTTTGTTGGTGAGTGTTGCAGGGACTTCGATGGTGAGTGGGGCAGGGGCTTTGTGTGTGTGCGTGGCAAGGGATTTGTTGGCGAGTCGGGCAGGGACTTTCTTGGTTAGTGGGGCAGGGGCTTTCTTGGTGAGTGGGGCAAGGGCTTTGCTGGTGGGTAGGGCAGGCACTTTGTTGGTGAGTGGGGCAGAGTATTTTGTTGCTGAGTGGGACAGGGGCTTTGTAGGTGAGTGAGGCAGTGGCTTTTTTGGTGAGTGAGGCAGTGGCTTTGTTGGTGAAATATGCAGGATCTTTGTTGGTTAGTGGGGCAGGGACTGTGTTGCTGAGAGGGTGAAGGACTTGGTTTGTGAGTGGGGCAGGGACTTTGTTGGAGAGTGGTGCAGAGATTTTGTAGGTGAGTTGGGCATGGAATTTGTTGGTGTGTGGGGCAATGGCTTTGTTGGTGCGTGGGGCAGGAACTTTGTTGGTGAGTGGGGCAGGGGCTTTGTTGATGAGTGAGGCAGTGGCTTTGGGCGGGGCTTTTTTAGTGAGTGGGGCAAGGGCTTTGTTGTTGAGTGGGGGAGGGGCTTTGTTGGTGAGTGGGGCAGGGACTTTGTTGGTGAATGAGGCAAGGGCTTTGTTGATGAGTGGGGAAGGGCTTTGTTGGCGAGTGGGGCAGGGACTTTGTTGATGAGTGGGGTATGGTCTTCGTTGGTGAGTGGGGCAGGGACTTTGTTGATGAGTGGGGTATGGTCTTTGTTGATGAGCGATGCAGTGGCTTTGTTGGTGGGTGGGGCATTGGCATTGTTGTTGAGTGGGGCAAGGGCTTTGTTGGTGAGTGGGGCAGATGATTTTTTGGTGAGTGGGGCAGGGGCTTTGTTGATGAGTGAGAGAGAGGCTTTGTTGGTGAATGGGGCACGGACTTTGTTGGGGGGAGTGGGGCAGGGACCTAGTTGGTGAGTGGGGCAGGGGCTTTGTTGGTGAGTGGGGCAGGGGCTTTGTTGGTGAGTGGGGCAGGGACTTTGTTGGTTCATGGGGCAGGGGATTTGTTGGAGAGGGGGCAGGGACTTTGTTGCTGATTGAGGCAGGGGCTTTGTTGATGAGTTGAGCAGGGGCTTCGTTGGTGAGTGGGCGCAGGGGTTTTGTCGGTGAGTGGGTCAGGGACTTTGTTGGTGAGTGAGTCATGGGCTTTGTTGATGAGTGAGGCAGGGGTTTGTTGGTGAGTGGGTCATGGGCTCGGTTTTTGAGTGCGACCGGGGCTTTGCTGGAGAGTAAGGCACGGGCTTTGTTGGTGAGTCGGGCAGGGGCTTTGTTGGTTGGTGGGGCAGGGACTTTGTTTGTGAGTGGGTCAGGGGCTTTGTTGATGAGTGGGGCAGGGACTTTGTTGGTGAGTGGGGCAAGGGATTTGTTTGTGAGTGGTGTATGGGGTTTGTTGGTGAGTGAGGTAGGGACATTGTTGGTGAGTGGGGCAGGGGCTTTGCTGGTGAGTGGGGCAGGGACTTTGGTGGTGAGTGGGGCAGATGCTTTGTTGGTGAGTGGGGCTGTTACTTTGTTGATGAGTGAGAGAGGGACTTTGCTCGTGAATGGGGCAGGGACTTTTTCGGGAGTGGGGCAAGGACCTTATTGGTTAGTGGGGCAGGGGCTTTGTTGGTGAGTGAGGCAGGGACTTTATTGGTGAGTGAGGCAGGGACTTTGTTGGTGAGTGGGGCATGGGCTTTGTTGGTGAGTGAGGCAGGGACTTTGTTGTTAGGTAAGACACATATGCAACAGTTAGGTATCTTTATTTCGAAACGTTTCGCCTACACAGTAGGCTTCTTCAGTCGAGTACAGAAAAGTTGATAGAAGCAGAAGATACTTGAAGACGATGTAATCAGTCCATCACCCTTAAAGTTTTGAGGTGGTCAGTCCCTCAGTCTGAAGAAGAGCATTGTTCCATAGAATGAGTGAGTGTGGCAGGGACTTTGTTGGTGTGTGTGGCAGGGACGCTGTTTGTTAGTGGGTCAGGGATTTTGTTCGTTGGTGGGGCATTGGCTTTGTTGGTGAGTGAGGTAGGGGTTTTGTTGGTGATTGAGGCACTGACTTTGTTGGTGAGTGGGGCAGGGACTTTGTTGATGAGTGTGGCAGGGACTTTGTTGGTGTGTGGGGCATGGGCTTTGTTGATGAGTGGGGAAAGGACTTTCATTGGAGAGTGGAACAGGTATTTTTTTGTGTTTGGGGCAGTGGATTTTGTTGGTGAGTGAGGTAGAGGCATTTTTTGTGAGTGGGGCAGGGACTTTGTTGGTGAGTGGGGCAGGGGATTTGTAGGTGAGGTAGGCAGTGGCTTTGTGAGTGGGGCAGCTGCTTTGTTGGTGAGTGGGGCAGTGGATTTGTTGGTGAGTGGGGCAGGGGCTTTGTTGGTAAGTGGGACAGAGGCTTCGTTGGTGAGTGAGGCAGGGACTTTGTTGGTGAGTTGGGAAGGGGCTTCGCTGGTGAGTGATGCTGGGGCTTGGTTGGTGAGTGGGGCACGGACTTTGTTAGTGAGTACGGCAGGGACTTTGTTTGTGAGTGGGGCAGGGAGTTTGTTTGTGTGTGAGGCAGGGGCTTTGTTGGAGAGTGTGTCAGGGACTTTGTTGGAGAGTGGGACAGGGACTTTGTTGGTTCGTGGGGCAGGGGATTTGTTGGAGAGGGGGGCAGGGACTTTTGTTGCTGATTGAGGCAGGGGCTTTGTTGATGAGTTGAGCAGGGGCTTCGTTGGTGAGTGGGCGCAGGGGTTTTGTCGGTGAGTGGGTCAGGGACTTTGCTGATGAGTGAGGCAGGGGTTTTGTTGGTGAGTGGGTCATGGGCTCGGTTTTTGAGTGTGACAGGGGCTTTGTTGGAGAGTCAGGCACGGGCTTTCTTGGTGAGTGGGGCAGGGGCTTTGTTGGTGGGTGGGGCAGGGACTTTTTGTGAGTGGGGCAGGGGCTTTTTTGATGAGTGGGGCAGGGACTTTGTTGGTGAGTGGGGCAAGGGCTTTGTTGGTGAGTGGGGTAGGGGCTTTGTTGGTCAGTGTGGCAGGGGCTTTGTTGGTGAGTGAGGCATGGGCTTTGTTGGTGAGTGGGGCAAAGGTTTTGTTGGTGAGTGGGACAGAGGCTTTGTTGGTGAGTGAGGCATGTACTTTGTTGGTGACTGGGTCATGGGCTTTGTTGTTGAGTTAGGCGGGGACCCTGTTGGTGAGTGTTGCAAGGACTTCGTTGGTGAGTGCGTCAGGGACTTTGTTGGTGTGTGTGGCAGGGGATTTGTTGGTGAGAGGGTCAAGGAATTTGTTTCTGAGTGGGGCAGGGACTTTGATGGTGAGGGGGCAGGGTCTTTGTTCGTGAGTGGGGCAGGGATTTTGGTGGTGAGTGGGGCACGGGCTTTTTTGGTGAGTGGGGCAGGGACTTAGTTGGTGAGTGGGGCAGGGACTTTGTTGATTAGTGAGGCAGTGGCTTTGTTGGTGAGTGGGGCAGGGGCTTTGTTGGTGAGTGGGGCAAAGGTTTTGTTGGTGAGTGGGACAGAGGTTTTGTTGGTGAGTGGGACAGGTACTTTGTTGGTGAGTGGGTCATGGGTTTTGTTGGTGAGTTAGGCGGGGACCCTGTTGGTGAGTGTTGCAAGGACTTCGTTGGTGAGTGCGTCAGGGACTTTGTTGGTGTGTGTGGCAGGGGATTTGTTGGTGAGTCGGGCAGGGACTTTGTTGGTTAGTGGGGCAGAGGCTTTGTAGGTGAGTGAGGCAGGGGCTTTGTTGGTGAGTTGGGCAAGGGCTTTGCTTGTGGGTGGGGCAGAATCATTATTGGTGAGTGGGGCAGAATCTTTGTTGGTGAGTGGGGCAGGGGCTTTCTTGATGAGTGACTCAGGCACTTTGTTGGTAAGTGGGGCTGGGACTTTGTTGGTGAGAGGGTCAAGGAATTTGTTTCTGAGTGGGGCAGGGACTTTGATGGCGAGGGGGCAGGGTCTTTGTTGGTGAGTGGGGCAGGGATTTTGGTGGTGAGTGGGGCACGGGCTTTGTTGGTGAGTGGGGCAGGGACTTTGTTGGTGAATGAGACAAGTGCTTTGTTGGTGAGTGGGGCAGGGACTTTGTTGGTGAGTGGGGCAGGGGCTTTGTTGGTGAGTGGGGCAGGGACTTTGTTGGTGAATGAGGCAAGTGCTTTGTTGGTGAGTGGGGCAGGGGCTTTGTTGGTGAGTGGGGCAGGAGCTTTGTTGATGAATGAGACAAGTGCTTTGTTGGTGAGTGGGGCAGGGACTTTGTTGGTGAGTGGGGCAGGGGCTTTGTTGGTGAGTGGGGCAGGGACTTTGTTGGTGAGTGGGGCAGGGATTTTGTTGGTGAGTATAGGCAGGGACTTTGTTGGTGAGTGGGGCAGGGACTTTGTTGGTGAATGAGGCAAGTGCTTTGTTGGTGAGTGGGGCAGGGTCTTTGTTGGTGAGTGGGGCAGGGATTTTGGTGGTGAGTGGGGCACGGGCTTTGTTGGTGAGTGGGGCAGGGACTTTGTTGGTGAATGAGACAAGTGCTTTGTTGGTGAGTGGGGCAGGGACTTTGTTGGTGAGTGGGGCAGGGGCTTTGTTGGTGAGTGGGGCAGGGACTTTGTTGGTGAATGAGGCAAGTGCTTTGTTGGTGAGTGGGGCAGGGTCTTTGTTGGTGAGTGGGGCAGGGATTTTGGTGGTGAGTGGGGCACGGGCTTTGTTGGTGAGTGGGGCAGGGACTTTGTTGGTGAATGAGACAAGTGCTTTGTTGGTGAGTGGGGCAGGGACTTTGTTGGTGAATGAGGCAAGTGCTTTGTTGGTGAGTGGGGCAGGGTCTTTGTTGGTGAGTGGGGCAGGGATTTTGGTGGTGAGTGGGGCACGGGCTTTGTTGGTGAGTGGGGCAGGGACTTTGTTGGTGAATGAGACAAGTGCTTTGTTGGTGAGTGGGGCAGGGACTTTGTTGGTGAGTGGGGCAGGGGCTTTGTTGGTGAGTGGGGCAGGGACTTTGTTGGTGAATGAGGCAAGTGCTTTGTTGGTGAGTGGGGCATTGGCATTGTTGTTGAGTGGGGCAAGGTCTTTGCTGGTGGGTGGGGTAGGGGCTTTGTTAGTGAGTGACGCAGGGGCTTTGTTGGTGAGTGGGGCAGGGACTTTGTTGGTGAGTGGGGCGCTGGCTTTATTGGAGAGTGTGGCATGGACTTTGTTGGTGAGTGGGTCATGGACTATGTTGGTGAGTGAGGCAGGGGCTTTGTTGGTGAGTGGGCCAAAGGCTTTGTTGGGGAGGGGAGCAGGGACTTTGTTGCTGAGTTGGGCAGGGGATTTTGTTGGTGAATGAGGCAGGGGCGTTTCTGGTCAGTGAGGCAAGGACTTTGTTGGTGAGTGGGATAGGAGCTTTGTAGGTGAGTTAGGCAGAGGCTTTGTTGGTGGGTTTGTCAGGGGCTTTGTTGTTGAGTGGGGCAGGGACTTTGTTGGTGAGTGGGGCACGGGCTTTGTTGGCTAGTGAGGTAGGGGCTTTGTTGGTGAGTGGGGCAGGTGCTTTGTTGGTGGGTGGGGCAGGGGCTTTTTTGTGAGTGAGGCACGGGCTTTGTTGGTGAGTGGGGCAGGGACTTTGTTGGTGGGTGGGGCAGGGACTTTGTTGGTGAGTGGGGCTGGTGAATTGTTGATGAGTTAGGCAAGGGCTTTGTTGGTGAGTGGGGCAGGGACTTTGTTGGTGAGTGGGGCAGGGACTTTGTTTGTGAGAGGGGCAGGGACTTTGTTGGTGAGTGGGGCAGTTACTTTGTTGGTGAGTGGGGCAGGGACTTTGTTGGTGAGTGAGGCAGCGGCTTTGTTGGTGAGTGAGGCAGCTGCTTTGTTGGTGAATGGGGTAGGGGACTTGTTGGTGAGTGGAGCAAGGGATTTGTTGGTGAGTGAGGCAGCGGCTTTGTTGGCGAGTTTGGCAGGGACTTTGTTGGTGAGTGAGGCAGGGACGTTGTTTTTAGTGGGTCAGTGGCTTTGTTTGTGAGTGGGACAGGGACTTTGTTCGTGAGTCGGGCAGGGGCTTTTTTGGTGAGTGAGGCAGGGGCTTTGTTGGAGAGTGGGGCACTGACTTTGTTGGTGAGTGAGGCAGGGACTTTGTTGGTGTGTGGGGCAGGGGCTTTGTTGGTGAGTAGGGAAAGGACTTTTATTGGAGAGTGGAACAGGGACTTTTTTTGTGTATGGGGCAGGGGATTTTGTTGGTGAGTGAGGCAGAGGCGTTTTTTGTGAATGGGGTAAGGACTTTGTTGGTGAGTGGGGCAGGGGATTTGTAGGTGAGTCAGGCAGGGGCTTTGTTGGTGAGTGGGGCAGGGACTTTGTTGGTGAGTGAGGCAGGGGCTTTGTTGGTGAGTGGTGTAGGGACTTTATTGATGTGTGAGGCAGGGACTTTGTTGGTGAGTGGGGCACTGGATTTGTTGGTGAGTGAGGCAGGGACTTTGTTGGTGAGTGGGTCATGGACTTTGTTGATGAGCGGGGCAGAAACTTTGTTGGTGAGTGGCGCAGGGACTTTGTTTGTATGTGGGGCAAGGGCTTTGTTGGTGAGTGGGGCAGGGACTTTATAGGTGAGTGAGGCAGGGGCTTTGTTGGTGAGTGGGGAAAAGGCGTCGTTGGTGAGGGGGGCAAGGACTTTGTTGCTGAGTGGGGCAGGGGATTTTGTTGGTGAATGAGGCAGGAGAGTTTCTGGTGAGTTAGGCAGGGACTTTGTTGGTGAGTGAGACAGGAGATTTGAAGGTGAGTGAGGCAGAAGCTTTGTTGGTGGGTTTGGCAGGGGCTTTGTTGGTGAGTGGGGCAGGGCTTTGTTGGTGTCTGGGACAGAGGCGTCGTTGGTGAATGGGGCAGGGACTTTTTTGGTGAGTGGGGCAGAGATTTTGTTGGCGAGTGAGGCAGGAGCTTTTTTGGTGAGTGGGGAACGGACTTTGTTGGTGAGTGGGACAGGGGCTTTGTTGGTGAGTGAGGCTGGGGCTTTGTTGGCGAGAGGGGCAGGGACTTTGTTGGTGAGTGGGGCAGGGGCTTTGTTAGTGAGTGAGGAAGGGGCTTTGTTTGTGAGGGAGGCAAAGGCTTTGTTGGGGAGTGGGGCAGGGACGTTGTTGGTGAGTGGGGCAGGGGCTTTTTTGATGAGTGAGGCAGGACGTAGTTGGTGGGTGGGGCAAGGGCTTTGTTGGTGAGTGGGGCAGAGACTTTGTTGGTGAGTGAGCGCAGGGACTTTGTTGGTATGTGGGGCAAGGGCTTTGTTGGTGAGTGGGGCAGGGACCTTGTTGGTGAGTTGGGCAGGGGCTTTATAGGTGAGTGAGACAGGGACCTTGTTGTTGAGTGGGGCAGGGGATTTTGTTGGTGAATGAGGCAGGGGCGTTTCTGGTGAGTGAGGCAGGGACTTTGTTGGTGAGTGGGACAGGAGATTTGTGAGTGAGGCAGAGGCTTTGTTGGTGGATTTGGCAGGGGCTTTGTTGGTGGGTGGGGCAGGGACTTTTTTGATGAGTGGGGAAGGGGCTTTGTTGATGAGTGAGGCAGGGTTTTTTTTTTGGTGAGTGGGGCAGGGACTTTGTTGGTAAGTGATGCAGGGGCTGTGTTGGTGAGTGGGGCAGGGGCTTTTTTGTGAGTGGGGCACGGGCTTTGTTGGTAAGTGAGGTAGGGGATTTGTTGGTGAGTAGGGCTGGTGAATTGTTGATGAGTTAGGCAAGGAATTTGTTGGTGAGTGGGGCAGGGACTTTGTTGGTGAGTGGGGCAGGGACTTTGTTGGTGAGTGGGGCTGGTGAATTGTTGATGAGTTAGGCAAGGAATTTGTTGGTGAGTGAGGCAGGGACTTTGTTGGTGAGTGGGGCAGGGACTTTGTTGGTGAGTGGGGCAGGGACTTTGTTGGTGAGTGGGGCAGGGACTTTGTTGGTGAGTGTGGCAGGGGCTTTGTTGGTGAATGGGGCAGGGGACTTGTTGGTGAGTGGAGCAGGGGATTTGTTGGTGAGTGGGGCAGTGGCTTTGTTGGTGAGTTTGGCAGGGGCTTTGTTGGTGAGTGAGGCAGGGACTTTGTTCGAGAGTCGGGCAGGGGCTTTGTTGGTGAGTGAGGCAGGAGTTTTGTTGGTGAGTGGGGCACTGACTTTGTTGGTGAGTGGGGCATGGACTTTGTTGGTGAGTGAGGCAGCGGCTTTGTTGGTGAGTTTGGCAGGGGCTTTGTTGGTGAGTGAGGCAGGGACGTTGTTTTTAGTAGGTCAGTGGCTTTTTTTGTGAGTTTGTCAGGGACTTTGTTCGTGAGTCGGGCAGGGGCTTTGTTGGTGAGTGAGGCAGGGGATTTGTTGGAGAGTGGGGCACTGACTTTGTTGGTAAGTGAGGCAGGGACTTTGTTGGTGTGTGGGGCAGGGGTTTCGTTGGTGAGTGGGGAAAGGACTTTTATTGGAGAGTGGAACAGGGACTTTTTTTTGTGTATGGGGCAGGGGATTTTGTTGGTGAGTGAGGCAGGGGCTTTGTTGGTGAGTGGGGCAGGGGATTTGTAGGCGAGTCAGGCAGGGGCTTTGTTGGTAAGTGGGGCAGGGGATTTGTAGGTGAGTCAGGCAGGGGCTTTGTTGGTGAGTGGGGCAGGGGATTTGTAGGTGAGTCAGGCAGGGGCTTTGTTGGTGAGTGGGGCAGGGACTTTGTTGGTGAGTGGGGCATTGGATTTGTTGGTGAGTGAGGCAGGGACTTTGTTGGTGAGTGGGGCAGGGGATTTGTAGGTGAGTCAGGCAGGGGCTTTGTTGGTGAGTGGGGCAGGGACTTTGTTGGTGAGTGGGGCATTGGATTTGTTGGTGAGTGAGGCAGGGACTTTTTGGTGAGTGAGGCAGGGGCTTTGTTGGTGAGTGGTGTAGGGACTTAATTGATGTGTGGGGCAGGGACTTTGTTTGTGAGTGGGGCATTGGATTTGTTGGTGAGTGAGGCAGGGACTTTGTTGGTGAGTGGGTCATGGACTTTGTTGGTGAGCGGGGCAGAGACTTTGTTGGTGAGTGGCGCAGTGACTTTGTTGGTATGTGGGGCAAGGGCTTTGTTGGTGAGTGGTGCAGGGACCTTGTTAGTGAGTGGGGCAGGGGCTTTATAGGTGAGTGAGGCAGGGGCTTTGTTGGTGAGTGGAGCAAAGGCGTCGTTGGTGAGGAGGGCAGGGACTTTGTTGCTGAGTGGGGCAGGGGATTTTGTTGGTGAATGAGGCAGGGGAGTTTCTGGTGAGTGAGGCAGGGACTTTGTTCGTCAGTGAGGCAGGAGATTTGTAGGTGAGTGAGGCGGAGGCTTTGTTGGTGGGTTTGGCAGGGGCTTTGTTGGTGAGTGGGGCAGGGACTTTGATGGTGATTGGGACCGGGGCTTTGTAGGTGAGTGAGGCAGTGGCTTTGTTGGTGTTTGGGACAGAGGCGTCGTTGGTGAATGGGGCAGGGACTTTTTTGGTGAGTGGGGCAGAGATTTTGTTGGTGAGTGAGGCAGGAGCT
Organism: Cherax quadricarinatus; assembly: GCF_038502225.1. Taxonomy (NCBI): domain Eukaryota; kingdom Metazoa; phylum Arthropoda; class Malacostraca; order Decapoda; family Parastacidae; genus Cherax; species Cherax quadricarinatus. Next base: position 26,330,211 of record NC_091345.1, read on the forward strand.
TTTTTGGTGAGTGGGGAACGGACTTTGTTGGTGAGTGAGGCAGGGCGTTGTTGGTGGGTGGGGCAAGGGCTTTGTTGATGAGTGAGGCAGGGCGTTGTTGGTGGGTGGGGCAAGGGCTTTGTTGGTGAGTGGGGCAGAGACTTTGTTGGTGAGTGAGCGCAGGGACTTTGTTGGTATGTGGGGAAAGGGCTTTGTTGGTGAGTGGGGCAAGGACCTTGTTGGTGAGTGGGGCAGGGGCTTTGTTGGTGAGTGGGGCAAAGGCGATTTTGTTGGTGAATGAGGCAGGGGCGTTTCTGGTGAGTGAGGCAGGGACTTTGTTGGTGAGTGGGACAAAAACAAAAAAAAATCCTAAGTTGCTTTGGGGGCGCCGATAGGCTGGTTCTTCGTCTCAATAGGCCCTTTAAAAGATATAATTTTTTTTTATGTGTATTCTCTATGCAAAAGAGGATAAATAAAGGAGAAATGATACTGGGAGAATTGACAGCAGTTTGATGAACTTTGTATTGTTGGATAAAAGTTGATGAGTAGACTTCTGGATGTGCATGTTTTTAGAGGAGCAATGTATAGATCATTATTTTGTTGTAATAGATAGAAATTGTATATTAACGCAACAATAGTTACTTGCAATAGCACTATAGAAACATTCAAGAGTAGTGCAGTACAGTAACACAAAAAATACAGTTACACATGAGAACAGTACAGTAACATAATACAGCAACACAAGAACAGTACAGTAACATAATACAACAACACAAGAACAGTACAGTAACATAATACAACAACACAAGAACAGTACAGTAACATAATACAACAACACAAGAACAGTACAGTAACATAATACAACAACACAAGAACAGTACAGTAACATAATACAACAACACAAGAACAGTACAGTAACATAATACAACAACACAAGAACAGTACAGTAACATAATACAACAACACAAGAACAGTACAGTAACATAATACAACACAAGAACAGTACAGTAACATAATACAACAACACAAGAACAGTACAGTAACATAATACAACAACACAAGAACAGTACAGTAACATAATACAACAACACAAGAACAGTACAGTAACATAATACAACAACACAAGAACAGTACAGTAACATAATACAACAACACAAGAACAGTACAGTAACATAATACAACAACACAAGAACAGTACAGTAACATAATACAGCAACACAAGAACAGTACAGTAACATAATACAACAACACAAGAACAGTACAGTAACATAATACAACACAAGAACAGTACAGTAACATAATACAACAACACAAGAACAGTACAGTAACATAATACAGCAACACAAGAACAGTACAGTAACATAATACAGCAACACAAGAACAGTACAGTAACATAATACAACAACACAAGAACAGTACAGTAACATAATACAACAACACAAGAACAGTACAGTAACATAATACAACAACACAAGAACAGTACAGTAACATAATACAACAACACAAGAACAGTACAGTAACATAATACAGCAACACAAGAACAGTACAGTAACATAATACAGCAACACAAGAACAGTAAAGTAACATAATACAGCAACACAAAAACAGTACAGTAACATAATACAACACAAGAACAGTAAAGTAACATAATACAGCAACACAAGAACAGTACAGTAACATAATACAGCAACACAAGAACAGTAAAGTAACATAATACAGCAACACAAGAACAGTACAGTAACATAATACAGCAACACAAGAACAGTACAGTAACATAATACAGCAACACAAGAACAGTTAAGTAACATAATACAGCAACACAAGAACAGTACAGTAACATAATACAGCAACACAAGAACAGTACAGTAACATAATACAACACAAGAACAGTACAGTAACATAATACAGCAACACAAGAACAGTACAGTAACATAATACAGCAACACAAGAACAGTACAGTAACATAATACAACAACACAAGAACAGTACAGTAACATAATACAGCAACACAAGAACAGTACAGTAACATAATACAACAACACAAGAACAGTACAGTAACATAATACAGCAACACAAGAACAGTACAGTAACATAATACAACACAAGAACAGTAAAGTAACATAATACAGCAACACAAGAACAGTACAGTAACATAATACAACAACACAAGAACAGTAAAGTAACATAATACAACAACACAAGAACAGTAAAGTAACATAATACAGCAACACAAGAACAGTACAGTAACATAATACAACAACACAAGAACAGTACAGTAACATAATACAGCAACACAAGAACAGTACAGTAACATAATACAGCAACACAAGAACAGTACAGTAACATAATACAGCAACACAAGAACAGTACAGTAACATAATACAGCAACACAAGAACAGTACAGTAACATAATACAGCAACACAAGAACAGTACAGTAACATAATACAGCAACACAAGAACAGTACAGTAACATAATACAACAACACAAGAACAGTACAGTAACATAATACAACAACACAAGAACAGTACAGTAACATAATACAACAACACAAGAACAGTACAGTAACATAATACAGCAACACAAGAACAGTACAGTAACATAATACAGCAACACAAGAACAGTACAGTAACATAATACAACAACACAAGAACAGTACAGTAACATAATACAACAACACAAGAACAGTACAGTAACATAACACAACAACACAAGAACAGTACAGTAACATAATACAACAACACAAGAACAGTACAGTAACATAATACAGCAACACAAGAACAGTACAGTAACATAATACAGCAACACAAGAACAGTACAGTAACATAATACAACACAAGAACAGTAAAGTAACATAATACAGCAACACAAGAACAGTACAGTAACATAATACAGCAACACAAGAACAGTAAAGTAACATAATACAGCAACACAAGAACAGTACAGTAACATAATACAACAACACAAGAACAGTACAGTAACATAATACAACAACACAAGAACAGTACAGTAACATAATACAACACAAGAACAGTACAGTAACATAATACAGCAACACAAGAACAGTACAGTAACATAATACAGCAACACAAGAACAGTAAAGTAACATAATACAGCAACACAAGAACAGTACAGTAACATAATACAGCAACACAAGAACAGTAAAGTAACATAATACAGCAACACAAGAACAGTACAGTAACATAATACAACAACACAAGAACAGTACAGTAACATAATACAACAACACAAGAACAGTACAGTAACATAATACAACAACACAAGAACAGTACAGTAACATAATACAGCAACACAAGAACAGTACAGTAACATAATACAGCAACACAAGAACAGTAAAGTAACATAATACAGCAACACAAGAACAGTACAGTAACATAATACAGCAACACAAGAACAGTACACTAACATAATACAACACAAGAACAGTACAGTAACATAATACAGCAACACAAGAACAGTACAGTAACATAATACAACAACACAAGAACAGTACAGTAACATAATACAACAACACAAGAACAGTACAGTAACATAATACAACAACACAAGAACAGTACAGTAACATAATACAACAACACAAGAACAGTAAAGTAACATAATACAACAACACAAGAACAGTACAGTAACATAATACAGCAACACAAGAACAGTACAGTAACATAATACAACAACACAAGAACAGTAAAGTAACATAATACAGCAACACAAGAACAGTAAAGTAACATAATACAACAACACAAGAACAGTAAAGTAACATAATACAGCAACACAAGAACAGTAAAGTTACATAATACAACAACACAAGAACAGTACAGTAACATAATACAACAACACAAGAACAGTACAGTAACATAATACAACAACACAAGAACAGTACAGTAACATAATACAGCAACACAAGAACAGTACAGTAACATAATACAGCAACACAAGAACAGTACAGTAACATAATACAGCAACACAAGAACAGTACAGTAACATAATACAGCAACACAAGAACAGTACAGTAACATAATACAGCAACACAAGAACAGTACAGTAACATAATACAGCAACACGAGAACAGTACAGTAACATAATACAACAACACGAGAACAGTACAGTAACATAATACAACAACACAAGAACAGTACAGTAACATAATACAACAACACAAGAACAGTACAGTAACATAATACAGCAACACAAGAACAGTACAGTAACATAATACAGCAACACAAGAACAGTACAGTAACATAATACAGCAACACGAGAACAGTACAGTAACATAATACAACAACACGAGAACAGTACAGTAACATAATACAACAACACAAGAACAGTACAGTAACATAATACAGCAACACAAGAACGGTACAGTAACATAATACAGCAACACAAGAACAGTACAGTAACATAATACAGCAACACAAGAACAGTACAGTAACATAATACAACAACACAAGAACAGTACAGTAACATAATACAGCAACACAAGAACAGTACAGTAACATAATACAACAACACAAGAACAGTACAGTAACATAATACAACAACACAAGAACAGTACAGTAACATAATACAGCAACACAAGAACAGTACAGTAACATAATACAACAACACAAGAACAGTACAGTAACATAATACAACAACACAAGAACAGTACAGTAACATAATACAACAACACAAGAACAGTACAGTAATATAATACAACAACACAAGAACAGTACAGTAACATAATACAGCAACACAAGAACAGTACAGTAACATAATACAGCAACACAAGAAAAGTACAATAACATACAACAGAACAATACAGCAATACACAAGTACTGCACAAGAACATACAAGAACAATACAGTAAATTACGGGAACAGTAGACCAACATTTTAGTACATGAAACAACAGTATTAGAGGCATTAACAAAGAGTTGTAGCGGACAGGTTGTGGGATCGGCAGCTGAAATCCTTTTTCCAAGAGGTTGGGATTCCATGATTGTTGTCTTTATTTTCTTCCCCGAGATTTTTACTTTTTTACTTTATATTGAGAAAGAAATTAAGTCACAGAGAAAATGACAGATGCGAGGACACTTGTATTATTTACTATATCTAAAACAAGTTTCTGTCAACTGACTTTTTTTTTATAATATATATATATATATATATATATATATATATATATATATATATATATATATATATATATATATATATATATATATATATATATATATATATGCAAGGAATTCGCAAGAGCAGGCGAAATATATACAAACACTAATCTCTGGCTGAAGGAGACTCGAATCTACGAACCTTGGAACAAGACACACAGTGCTATACCAATCTACCCACACTGGACAATGCCTTGGCGTGTAGCTTGCGCTACACGTTGATCCAAGGCAGCCAGCTTTCAGGGAGAATGCTTACAGCTTTTCATCTCATCCCCTGCATGCATCAGCCTTACTAGATATTGTATATTTCGCCTGCTCTTTCGAATTCCTTGCATTGTTAAAATCTCTAGTAAGGCTGATGCATGCAGGGGATGAGATGAAAAGCTATAAGCCTACTCCCTGAAAGCTGGCTGCCTTGGATCAACGTGTAGCGCAAGCTACACGCCAAGGCATTGTCCAGTGTGGGTAGATTGGTATAGCACTGCGTACCTTGTTCCAAGGTTCGTAGGTTCGAGTTTCCTTCAGCCAGAAATCAGTGTTTATATATATATATATATATATATATATATATATATATATATATATATATATATATATATATATATATACTGCATATATAGTATAGTGTACTATATTATACTGTACTGCATTATGCTATACTATACTATGCTATACTACATATCAGCATTCTCTATCATTTATTCGGAATTCTATTACATTTTATACTTAAGAATTTTTTTTATCTTCCCTTCATCGTCTGTACATTATAATTTAATTCTAACAGTTGTGTGAGACAGTATAATGTGCATGAGAATGTGTGCACACGAGTGACATAGAATGTGAGATACTGTATGTGTGCATTCATGATAAAGAGGAAAGCATTATATGTGGTGTAGTTGGCATGTGCACTTCAGTATGTGTGTGTGTGTGTGTGTGTGTATGTGTGTGTGTGTGTATGTGTGTGTTTGTGTGTGTGTGTGTGTGTGTGTGTGTGTGTGTGTGTGTGTGTGTGTGTGTGTGTATATGTGTGTGTGTTTGTGTGTGTGTGTGTGTGTGTGTGTGTGTGTGTGTGTGTGTGTGTGTGTGTGTGTGTGTCTGTGTGTGTGTGTGTCTGTGTGTCTGTGTATATGTGTGTGTGTATGTGTGTAAGTGTATGTGTGTATGTGTGTGTGTCTGCGTGTGTGTGTGTATGTGTGTGTGTGTGCGAGTGTGTGTGTGTGTGTGTGTGTGTGTGTGTGTGTGTGTGTCTGTGTACTCACCTAGTTGTACTCACCTAGTTGAGGTTGCGGGGGTCGAGTCCGAGCTCCTGGCCCCGCCTCTTCACTGATCGCTACTAGGTCACTCTCCCCGAGCCGTGAGCTTTATCATACCTCTGCTTAAAGCTATGTATGGATCCTGCCTCCACTACATCGCTTCCCAAACTATTCCACTTACTGACTACTCTGTGGCTGAAGAAATACTTCCTAACATCCCTGTGATTCATCTGTGTCTTTAGCTTCCAACTGTGTCCCCTTGTTGCTGTGTCCAAACTCTGGAACATCCTGTCTTTGTCCACCTTGTCAATTCCCCTCAGTATTTTGTATGTCGTTATCATGTCCCCCCTATCTCTCCTGTCCTCCAGTGTCGTCAGGTTGATTTCCCTTAACCTCTCCTCGTAGGACATACCTCTTAGCTCTGGGACTAGTCTTGTTGCAAACCTTTGCACTTTCTCTAGTTTCTTTACGTGCTTGGCTAGGTGTGGGTTCCAAACTGGTGCCGCATACTCCAATATGGGCCTAACGTATACGGTGTACAGGGTCCTGAACGATTCCTTATTAAGATGTCGGAATGCTGTTCTGAGGTTTGCTAGGCGCCCATATGCTGCAGCAGTTATTTGGTTGATGTGCGCTTCAGGAGATGTGCCTGGTGTTATACTCACCCCAAGATCTTTTTCCTTGAGTGAGGTTTGTAGTCTCTGACCCCCTAGACTGTACTCCGTCTGCGGCCTTCTTTGCCCTTCCCCAATCTTCATGACTTTGCACTTGGTGGGATTGAACTCCAGGAGCCAATTGCTGGACCAGGTCTGCAGCCTGTCCAGATCCCTTTGTAGTTCTGCCTGGTCTTCGATCGAGTGTATTCTTCTCATCAACTTCACGTCATCTGCAAACAGGGACACCTCAGAGTCTATTCCTTCCGTCATGTCGTTCACAAATACCAGAAACAGCACTGGTCCTAGGACTGACCCCTGCGGGACCCCGCTGGTCACAGGTGCCCACTCTGACACCTCGCCACGTACCATGACTCGCTGCTGTCTTCCTGACAAGTATTCCCTGATCCATTGTAGTGCCTTCCCTGTTATCCCTGCTTGGTCCTCCAGTTTTTGCACCAATCTCTTGTGGGGAACTGTGTCAAACGCCTTCTTGCAGTCCAAGAAAATGCAATCCACCCACCCCTCTCTCTCTTGTCTTACTGCTGTCACCATGTCATAGAACTCCAGTAGGTTTGTGACACAGGATTTCCCGTCCCTGAAACCATGCTGGCTGCTGTGTATGTGTGTGTGTGTATGTATGTGTGTGTGTGTGTGTGTGTGTGTGTGTGTGTGTGTGTGTGTGTGTGTGTGTGTGTGTGTGTGTGTACTCACCTAGTTGTGGTTGCAGGGGTCGAGACTCAGCTCCTGGCCCCGCCTCTTCACTGATCGCTACTGGGTCCTCTCTCTGCTTCCTGAGCTTTGTAATACCTCTTCTTAAAACTATGTATGGTTCCTGCCTCCACTACTTCACTTGCTAGGCTATTCCACTTGCTGACAACTCTATGACTGAAGAAATACTTCCTAACGTCCCTGTGACTCGTCTGAGTCTTCAGCTTCCAGTTGTGACCCCTTGTCCCTGTGTCCCCTCTCTGGAACATCCTATCTCTGTCCACCTTGTCTATTCCCCGCAGCATCTTGTATGTCGTTATCATGTCTCCCCTGACCCTTCTGTCCTCCAATGTCGTCAGTCCGATTTCTCTTAACCTTTCCTCGTACGACATTCCCTTGAGCTCTGGGACTAGCCTTGTTGCAAACCTTTGTACTTTCTCTAACTTCTTGACGTGCTTGACCAGGTGTGGGTTCCAGACTGGTGCTGCATACTCCAGTATGGGCCTAACATACACAGTGTACAGTGTCTTGAACGATTCCTTATTAAGGTATCGGAACGCTATTCTCACGTTTGCCAGGCGCCCGTATGCTGCAGCGGTTATTTGGTTGATGTGTGCCTCCGGTGATGTGCTCGGTGTTATGGTCACCCCAAGGTCTTTCTCCCTGAGTGAGGTCTGTAGTCTTTGTCCACCTAGCCTATACTCTGTCTGCGGTCTTCTTTGCCCCTCCCCAATCTTCATAACTTTGCATTTGGCTGGATTGAATTCGAGAAGCCAGTTACTGGACCACATGTTCAGCCTCTCCAGGTCTCTTTGCAGTCCTGCCTCATCCTCGTCCGATTTAATTCTTCTCATCAACTTCACGCCATCTGCGAACAGGGACACTTCAGAGTCTATTCCTTCCATCATGTCGTTCACATATATCAAAAATAGCACTGGTCCTAGAACTGACCCCTGTGGGACCCCGCTCGTAACAGGCGCCCACTGTGATACCTTTTCACGTACCATGAATCGTTGCTGCCTCCCTGTCAGGTATTCCCTTATCTATTGCAGTACCCTCCCTTTTACGTGCGCCTGATCCTCCAGCTTCTGCACTAATCTCTTGTGGGGAACTGTGTCAAAGGCCTTCCTGCAGTCTAGGAAAACGCAATCTACCCACCCCTCTCTCTCGTGTCTTACAAGATTTGCCTTCCATGAACCCATGCTGGTTTTCATTTATAATCTTGTTCCTTTCCAGGTGTTCGACCACTCTCCTCCTGATAATCTTCTCCATGACTTTGCACACAATACATGTCAGAGACACAGGTCTGTAGTTTAGTGCCTCGTTTCTGTTTCCTTTCTTAAATATGGGGACTACATTAGCTGTCTTCCATTTCTCAGGTAGTTGCCCAGTTTCAAGGGATGTGTTGAAGATTGTGGTTAGAGGCACGCACAGCATCTCTACTCCTTCTCTAAGGACCCATGGGGAAATGTTGTCCGGTCCCATTGCCTTTGAGGTGTCAAGCTCACTTAAGAGCTTCTTCACCTCCTCCTCAGTTGTTCGTATGTCATCCAACACTTGTTGGTATATTCCCTCTTGATGTTCCCTTCTGTGCTGTCTTCCCACAGCCCTTCCTGTCTCTACTGTAAAAACTTCCTTAAATCTCCTGTTCAGCTCCTCACATACCTCCTGATCATTTCTTGTGAGTTCTCCACCTTCTGTCCTTAATCTGATCACCTGGTCTTTGACTGTTGTCTTCCTCCTGATGTGGCTATACAACAGTTTCGGGTCAGTCTTGATTCTCGATGCTTTGTCATTTTCATACTGTCGCTGGGCCTCCCTCCTTACCTGTGCGTACTCATTCCTGGCTCTGCGACTGATCTCCCTATTTTCGTGTGTTCTCTGCCTTCTGTACTTTTTCCATTCTCTATTGCACTTTGTTTTTGCCTCCTTACACCGTCGGGTAAACCAGGGGCTCGTTCTAGTCTTCCCGTTGTTACTGTTGCCCTTGGGAATAAACCTTTCCACTGCCTCCTTGCATTTTGTTGTTACATATTCCATCATTTCATTTACTGGCTTTCCTGCCAGTTCTCTGTCACACTGGACCTCCTGCAGGAAGCTCTTCAACCCTATGTAGTCCCCTCTTTTATAGTCAGGCTTTTCCCATTCAACTCCTGTTATTCTCTCCACTTGCAGCTCTACTATGTATTCAAAGCACAGAACCACGTGGTCGCTAGCTCCTAGGGGACTCTCATACTTGATGTCCTCAATGTCTGAGCTGCCCAGGGTGAACAAAAGGTCCAATCTTGCTGGTTCATCCTCCCCTCTCACTCTGGTAGTGTCCTTAACATGTTGGTGCATGAGGTTTTCCAGCACCACGTCCAACATCCTGGCTCTCCATGTTTCGGGACCCCCATGTGGCTCCAGGTTTTCCCAGTCAATCTCCCTGTGGTTGAAATCCCCCATAACCAGCAACTTTGCTCTGCTGGAGTGAGCTCTTCTTGCCACCTCAGCAAGTGTGTCCACCATTGCTCTGTTGCTCTCTTCATATTCCTCTCTTGGCCTCCTGCAGTTCTGTGGTGGATTATACATCACTGCAATGACCACTTTGTGTTCCCAAGACTGAAGTGTACCTGCTATGTAGTCTCTTTCTCCCGTCTCATCTATTCCTTCCATTTTCTCGAATTTCCATCTGTTTTTTACGAGCAGAGCAACCCCACCTCCCCCCCTGCCCCTTCTATCTTTCCTCATGATCTGGTATCCTGGTTGGAAGATTGCATCTGTTATTGTCTCCATGAGTTTTGTTTCTGTAACTGCTATGATGTCTGGGGACTTCTCATTGATTCTTTCTTGCCATTCCTCATGTTTATTCGTTAATCCATCTGCATTTGTGTACCAAACCTTCAACTTCTGTTCTAATACTGTAACTGTGGTGTGGGGGGTGGAAACAGAGGGATCGGTGTGTGATGGTTGGTTTGGATTGTTCAGTTGCCTTGGGGGTGTCGTGGCTGGAGTCCTTCTGCAGGTGTTTCTGGGGGGTGCGCTTGTCCTTCCATTTGATCCTGGGTTATTCTGCTCTCCTTTTTCATTTCCTCTCATTTCTCCTTTCGTTTTTGAACTCTCTCTTTCATTGTCTTCCTTTCGTCCTGTGTTCTGTCTCGATCGAGGTACACACTCCGGAACTCCTGCTTGCCTCTCAGCCGTGCTTTCTCCTGCAGGATCATGGTTCGGGTTGATTCTGCCTTGAAAATTACTTTGAGAGGCCGATTCCTTTTCTTTGTGAACCACCCAATTCTCCGAAAATTTGCCACCTGGGTCATGTCCCCCTCGCCTATCATCTTCATGATATCTTCAATCGCTTTTTTCTCCTCCTGCTTTCTTTCATCATAAGTTTCCCCTTTAGCTTCGTCTAGCCCATAGACAAACACGGATCTCTCCCTTTCCACCTCCCACTGTGACTCCCATTGCATCCTCTGATGTGTTTTAGTTCCTTCCCGTGGAGTGTTCCTTCCTTCAGTCCCTTCCCTAGTTATGGCCCCTATGCTTCTGGGTTTATCCTTCCTGCTCACCTGCTCCTGGCCACCACAGATATCTGGTAAGGTCCTTGCACATGTCCTAGTTCCTTCAATGTCTTCCAACCTCTCATTCTGTCCTAGTGTGCTCCCTGTCTTTGTTTTGGCCCCATGTGGGTTTGACAGGACCTCTGCATACAGTTTAGTTTCCATGCTTCCTTCAGACCTGTTGTCTGTGTTTGATGTAGCCATTGCCGATGCTACTTCTGTAATATCTTTGTCTCTGTGCTGTTTCAGATGTCTCAGCTCCTCTTCTAATCTCTCTATCTTGATTTCTGCTGCTGTGGCCTATTGCCTGTTGTGTGTGTGTGTGTGAGTAGCGTTCATGTACGGAGGGATATAAATATCTGTGTGAGTGTACTTGCTTACTTGTACACATTAGAGTTGCTTGCACAGGTCGTCGTCCAGCCGCCGTGCAGAGAAGACGTCGTCGTTCCTGCTCTTCGGTTATCCTGAGTTGTTCTCGACCAGAGCTGAGAGGAAACTTTCTTGCAGTCACTTCGAGCCCCATCCCATCAAGAGGGTAAGGCGGTGACTTGCTTGCTTGTTCACCCCTCTCTTACCCATCCCCCCAACCTTCCCCATCCTCCCCTCACCCAAACATCTACACTGGCCCACACACTTGCTTGTTCACCCCTCTCTTCCCCATCCCCCATCCTTCCCCATCCTCCCCTCACACAAACTTCTACACTGGCCCACACACTAACACACTACTTACACTGCTATCCTTCTGACTTTCCTATCTTCTTCTTTTTCGGCAACTTCGCCTTTGGCGAGTTAACACAAGGCATTTTGACCATCCGGTAACCCGTGTGTTTTTTTTTAAATCCGGCCGATCTTTGCCTTGGGCCCTTTTCCCCTCACCACTCGGGGATAGGCTATCTTAGGGGCTGACCTTCACAAGTCAGCTGAAATAGGATGTCAGGACTAACACTAAGGAAAGACCCTTTTTGTTAAAGCAACTTCTGTGCCAGATGTACCTTCCTGGACATCATGGCGCGGATAAGAGTAAGATTACGTGTTGATGACAATCAAAAGTCGAAGAAAGAAATTCTAGAATGTATTTGTTCGAATTCAACTGTTGCTCCGGTGGATGTTTTTCAAACCCACGCTGGGGCAGTACTTCGCTCTAAGGAAGAAGAGTTACTTCAACTGCTTAAGCAGGACGTCCTGGACAAATTGAAGACTTTTGGTATCCATCCAAATGCACCTGAAAGCTATCAAGCTCAGCGAACTGTGTTTGTTGCCAGAATTAACAGCTTCATGAGAGAGAGCACAGTGAATGAACTTGTTGATGACTTTAATACGGAGAATTCTGAATTTAAGGCTGTCCAAGCACAAATTTTCTAAACCTGGCAACAACCAGGTAACATTAAAGTTAATACTTGAGACAACTGTAGAAGCCAAACTAGTGTGTCAAAATGGCTTCAAATGTTTTGGCACCAGATGTACACCTGACCAAATCTCTCTTGAGCGATTTGTCAGTGTTACACAATATTACAAATGTTACGCATTTGGTCATACCACCAACAAATGCAGTATCCACCCAATCACTGATTTGCAGCATATGCTCTGGTCAACATTCTTTTGAAGATTGTCATAACAAAACTAAGCCCAAGTGTATCCTCATGCTGTTTCTGCTAACTGTCCCGAGATAAAAAAGGAAATGCAGAAAATTCTAGAAGCCAAGAAACTATCCAGTTCTAAGAAGACCACTCCCCAGGCACCTCCAACAATTTAACAAACTTCCTTCCCAGGTTTTCCTGGATCTAGTGGGACTCCTCAGGTCTCTTCCACTGGTTCCAATGTTTGGAATTCTGCCCCTCTTGGAGTGTCCCAATCAAACCCTCACCTACAACATACACAAACACAACAACAAGGTACAGCCTCACCTCCCATGTCTCAGGTATCCTCAGCCGGGGATATGACGAGAGCTCAACTAATGTATATGATGGCCAAGGATATAGCAGGTGGTGACATTCAACTCTGCTCTAATATTTTCAATGATTTGTTAATGGCTAATGGGATCACTCCCATTACTAACCCAGACAATGTTAAGGTTATTATGGCCCAGCCCTCTCAAAACAGTAAGTATGTGCCCTACTCTACTTCTACAAATAAACCTAATTCATCCCTTGTTCAGGGATCACCCACCTCGCATACCCAGGTTGTCAACTCCCCTCAACCCGATGAGTCAATACCTGACCCTAACGATGCCCCAGAGATTGGTGCTTACTCTTCCGCTATTGCAGCTGATCCTGTTGTACAGGAACTTTCCCAGTGTAATTCACCTGGCCTACCAAATTTTCCCTTGGTGCCTCCACAGTCTCCCATTAACTCTCACGAGCCTCTGGTTCCTGAAACTGGGAATATCACACCTCAGTTTTCTGATGATGACTCTAATGATTCTGTTAATATTACCAACTCTAGTGAGGATGGTGACGTTTTTAATACACAAGCAACTACTCAGAATTTCCCTCCCCCCCTTGACGAGTCCAGCAGGGACAGTGTGTATACCAAAGGTGTTTATCCAACCTATTTTTAAGGGCCAGAACGTTGTGTAGCTTTAAAAATAGGTTGGATAAACACATGAGTAGATGTGGGTGGGTGTGAGTTAGACCTGATAGCTTGTGCTAACAGGTCGGTTGCCGTGTTCCTCCCTTAAGTCAATGTGACCTGACCTGACTAGGTTGGGTGCATTGGCTTAAGCCGGTAGGAGACTTGGACCTGCCTCGCATGGGCCAGTAGGCCTTCTGCAGTGTTCCTTCGTTCTTATGTTCTTATGTTCTTATGTTCAAACATGAATTTACTTGCAGACGTTCAGACCGCAGTACACGTGCGAAGTGCAAGAAATAATGGGGATTACAATTTTTCAACTTAATGTTCAACATTTCTTTAATAACCGTTACCTCATTGAAGTTGAACTACATAATTACAATCCCGATGTTATACTCTTGAATGAGACACCTGCTGCAAGAGTTGATTAACATATTAAATTACGTGGTTACTCTACTGTGGAGAAATCGAGAGGACCCTTTAGTGGTGTAGCCATCTTAGTTAAATTAGGCTATGCATTTAGAAATATTCATGGTGATGAAGATAACATTTTTGCAATTGAATTGACGACGTCTCATGGCCAACTAGTGATAGGAACTGGATATTTTCCCCCGAGACAACAATATATAGAGTCAATTCCTCTACATAGGATATTAAGCAGAAATACTCCAACAATTCTAGCAGGAGATTTTAATGCTCATCACCCTGCCCTCTTTAACTGTGGAGCTGGTAATCCACTGGGTGACTTGAAAGGAAAACAACTATTTAATATCATGACAGCCAGAAACTTGTCATTTCAAGGCCCATTCTTTAAATCTTATACTGGTCCTCATCCAGGGACACCAGATATAGTCCTGACACACAGAGACTGTGACCTCTTTCATTGTCGTATATCTCCTGGTGGAAACGTAGGATCTGACCACATCCCTGTTATAATACAACTACAAACTTCTCCATTTAGAATACCTGTACCTCCTAAACCCAATCTCAACACCCTAGAATTTGACCCCTTCAGGGCATTTCTTGGTGAAGATGACATTGTATCGTTGGAAAATTTACCTTCCACTGCAGTTGACGATGCGATCAGGTCCCTTCACAATCGAGTAATTGATGCTACTAATGCAACTTGCCAGTTAGCATCCACAAAGATCTACCAACAATATAAACCTACGAGGGAAATTAGAGACGGTATGAGAAATTATCAAACAGAATGTCGAAGACAACTTCAAACGCGACAACCACCAGTAGCTACATTGTATAGATTAAGGCAAGAATTAATTAACATGATTAGTCATCACAAACGTGACTTATGGGAATTGCTAGTTCTAAAAGCTAATCAGTATAAACGAGAGGCTGCAAAATTTTGGAGCAAGATTCGGCAACTTTTAGGTGCAAAGCACAAGGCTCCTAGCTACCTAATTCATACCTTCACTGATGATGACAATGAAGACGTTGAGATTAAACTCGATGATCCACAGGACCAGGCTAATTTGATGGGTGATATCTGAGAGAAAATTCTCTCCCACAATAACAGTCGTCGATTTTATAATAGTCACTATCAGTTGGTCAATGAATGGAGAAATGAGAGCTTAGCTGATCTACAACCACTACCTACCATCGATACATCAACTCTTGAAGACGCCCACCAGCTTACTAGACCTATTACATTACTCGAAATGAGTCAAGTTATTGGAAGAATGCGAAATAGAGCCCCTGGTCTCTCTGGAATAACAATGAAACAAATAAAGTTCCTACCCAGAAATTGTAAGCAGTCTTTGGTTAATATCTTTAATGCCATCTTGGCCTCAGGACATTTTCCAGTTGTTTTTAAGACTGCTAGAATGATCTTTCTTGCTAAACCCAATAAAGACATCCATCAACCAGGGAACTATAGACCTATATCCTTACTTGAAGTTACTGCGAAAGTTCTTGAAAAAATAATTTCCAACAGACTGAACTACTATATGGAGTTTAATCACCTTTTTACTGAAAAAAAGTTTGGCTTTAGGACACATAGAGGTACCCATCATGCAATAAATATTATTTTTGATACTGTAGCAAGTCTAAAAACATCAGGGCAATCATGCCCTAATTGTCACCAGAGATGTTCATAACGCTTTTGATAGCTTATGGCATGATGGTCTTATATACAAACTTGTTGACCTACCAGACCATAACTGGACATTTCTCAGAATTATATATAACTTCTTAACTCAAAAAAAAAATAATTCCTACCTTTCATGGCAAGTCAACAGAGCCAAGTATACCAACAGTTGGTGTCCCACAAGGTTCTTGTCTTAGTCCAATTCTATTCAATATTTATGTGAATGATCTTCCTCAACTAGAGTTTAATGGTACAATTATAACGCAATTTGCAGATGATGTTATCCATGTTGTCTCATCAACTCCTGTAACAGGAAAATACAAATATGAAAGAGTCATAGAAAAAATGAATATTGAACTTTGTTGAACATCTAATTGGGAAAAGAAATGGAGAATTACGACTAACCCTGACAAAGTCTTGGTTAGCACATAGGATGTTTTGCATCATCCATCGAAGATAAGGGGGGTATCTCCATCAGAGGTACACCGGTAGCCATTAGAAACCGTAACAAGATCTTGGGATATGAAATAGACAGGCTACTCCACTCATCATCTCACGTCAATAAAAAGATCAACATAGCCAAAGCCGGTCTTAGCAGTCTCTTTAGATGTAATCAAGCCCCTTCACATGTCAAAAACATCTGTATAAAATTATGATAAGACCTATACTCGAATACGCATGTGTCCCAATGTCGTTAACAACAAAGACCAACATGCTAAAGTTGCAACGGGTCCAGAATAGAGCTCTCCGCTTTATTACGGGCACCAGGAGGAGAAACAGAGTCAAAATGGCAGATCTACATGCACAACAGTATATTACCGCCTTAAATGTACGCCTTGATACGCTGAAGAAGAGACAACTCTATGCAATGCAAGAACTCTACATGCCAGATAGAGAACATCCTCCCCAAGTTGAAAATACCACTGACTATATCATTAATACTCCTCCTCACAGGACCCAAAGAATGACTCTCCCACAGAGGCTGCGTCGCTTCATCCATAAAGAGGATTACCATCGACCAACCTTCCATCTTGAGCAACCTCCCTGCAGATGAAGATGATTAGGTAACACCAGAACCCTTCCATGTCTACTAAGAAAATCGTCTCCCCTAATTAGGGAGACATCTTGTATAATATTCCTACTGTTATAAATATGCTACATATACTATGGCGGGACACCACCTTGAAAGAAGCTAACGTGTCAAGTAATTCTTTACGAACTGTCCAGATTACCGCCTTGTCTTGTCGTTTAAATATTCGTTATGCAATCGAAAAATAAAATTGCAACTTATATATCTACTACCAATTCAGAGTCATGTACCTATATATCTGTTATATCTATGTGACTCTGATGGGTTAGTATTATACCCCTTCAAGAATTTTCTATTATTTCATATGCATTTTTTAAATTGCACCAAAGTGGTTGGGCCACTTACCTTTTATATCCTACCTCACTTCCCCTCCCATCCTTTTCCAATATTTCTATCCTTACCCATCCTTCTTCCTTACCCATCTTACCAAAGACTGGTCATAAGAAGAAGAAGAAAAGTTCCTTGCCTAGAAAAAATGTACGAATTACCACAAAACACAAAGCTGATGGCTTTTTTGTTTCAGATTCCTTGGTGGGAAGAAATAGATTAGAATACTAACAGAGATACATACAATGAAAGTTTCGCACATACCTTATATAGCTACGTAAATCAAAACGTAAGTAATTAGCATAACACATTATGAAATATAAATATAAGTCTGAGATTATCAGTTAGTAACCTCCTCCTGGTGGGTGAGTTGGGTGAGAACTTCGTCTTGTCTAACTGGTCCACTGTTCCAGGCTGTCTTGTTGGGTGTAATTACTGGACGCAGTTTTCTGTGTGTCCCCTCCAGTAATTCCACCCACCTGGACAGTCTCTACCTTAGACCAGCTAGACAAGACCAAGTTCCCATCCAGCAAGGTCACTGGGGAGGGGCCAAAAACTGCTAACCTTAGGGAAGTGGGGAACCACTGACCTGGGAATAACAAATGCAGAACCTGGGGAAGTGAGGAAGGAAGTTCATCTGAGGGGACACAGATGAAGTTCTGGAGACATGGAACTAGGGAAAGCATCAAAAAACTGGAAGTGGGGAGTGTGGAAGGGTTGACATTCGGAGGCCCACGGATGGAGACCTGGAAACATGAACCAAGAGAAGGTAACCAGAGAGAAAGCAAAAGATATAAGGGATAACTTGGGAAAGTTGGAAAGGAAGAATGCCTGAGGGGACACAGGTGGACTCCTGGACACATGGACCTGGGAAAAACCCTAAACTGGAAGAGATTGGGGGAGGGGACCCTAAAGACGAACCACTGGCCTCCACGTGGCAGGGTCTGGTAACTCAGAGATAACTAACTCTGAGGCTGACAGTGGTCGCAAACTTTTATTGTAATTCATAATAATTATAATAATAATAATAATAATAATAATAATAATAATAATAGATATTTCGAAGGTAATGCAAATATAGTTTGGTGCAAATGCAAATGCAGAACGGAATAATGATTTAAAGAATGATTTTAATTTGTTGCATGATAGATATTTAAATTTCACACAAAGATCTGCACCTGAAAAATTATTAAAATTGAGCGGATATTTATAAGTGTAAGTTGGTTACTTATGATTATGATGCTTCACGATGGTCAGTTAGGCCGTTGGCATATTAGACATTTTCATCAAGTTAACTTTATACCCTAATATAACATAGTGTATCACAACATTCATATGATACATGCTGAAATCCATTCATCATTACATTTCTACATTCATGTTATATTACGTGCCAACTTTTATACATTACAGTACATACCAACATAGCATTCGTGACGTAACATGCGCTAACATCCACACATAACATTACATCATAACGTAACTTAGTAAGGAAAACATTAATTAACAGGTTACCACAACCACAAACAATATTGCTTCATCAAGAGATAGTCTCCCAAATATATATGTGTGTATGCTCACCACTAGGTCCACTCTCCCCCCTGTTCCATCAGCTTTAGCATACCTCTTCTTTAAGCTGCGGTTGTGGCACAATATTATGTAAATTATTATATTTAAGTACACGTATAAAAAAAGGTTAAGAGTCAAGTTAAATACATGTATGCATGATAAAAAGGATTTTATGCTTTATATGCATGATGGTGTGTGTGTAGGGTGCCAATGTGGAGATGCATACATGATGCAAGTGCTTGTGGTACATGCATGGTTATGTATGTGTAGGGTGCCACTACCACCACTACTACTACTACCACCACTTATACTACTACTACTACTACTATTACCACCACTACCTCTTCCTGCTTATATATAGCCGTCCTGCTCCACTTCTGGTTAGTGTGACTTTGTAAATGGTCCAAGTCGGACCGAAACGTCGTCGTAAGCACCTCTCTTCTATGTGCAGGTTATTTGTGTATGCATACATGATGCAAGTACTTGTTTGTACGTGCATGATCGTGTATGTGTAAAGTGCCAGTGTGGAGTTGTATAAATGATGGACTCGTTTTCCTAGTGAGGGATAGTTTAGTTACCACAATGGTACTTATCTACACATTTTCATGGTGATGAACAGTTTAGTTACCACACTGGTACTCATCTACACAAGTTTTCCTAGTGGTAGATAGTTTAGTTACCACACTGGTACTCACCTACATAAGTTTTCCTGGTGGTGGATAGTTTAGTTACCACACTGGTACTCACCTACATAAGTTTTCCTGGTGGTGGATAGTTTAGTTACCACACTGGTACTCACCTACATAAGTTTTCCTGATGGTGGATAGTTTAGTTACCACACTGGTACTCATCTTTACCTAAAAGTTTCACATATACCCTTATACAGATACATATTCAAATGATATTAACTCTGGCGACCCATCATCCAACCTGGATACCAAGTTTCCTATTTTTTTCTTTTATTTTTATTTATTTTTTTATATTAGTTATTATCTGTGTTCTCTCAGTCTAGTGAACACTAATGTTGCTCTTGTGAAAGTTGTTGATTAAGCAATTATCATGTAGTGAAGGTCACGGTTTCATTTGCTAATTTACATTTATAGGTGAATGTGGAAGGTGAACTACAGCTGAAGGTATAATATGAACTACAGATAAATGTGTTATAGATAAATGTGTGTTAAATGTATGATGCTTTACACAAATAAAGTCACACTGTGAATTTGTAAATTTACAGTCACAAGGTAAATTACAGGTGAAGATGTGATGTGAACTACAGGTGAGGTAGCGACCCTGACTAGAAAGAACTCTGTCGTTAACATAAATCATCTGCATTAAGTTTTTATTGATATGTAATAAAACTTCACTGGATAAGCTGTAGTCGGTTTCAGCAGTTGAAAATGTATAATATAAAAATAAACAAACAATTTATCATTTAGACAATTTTCATTATCATTTCTTGCAGGGTTTTTAAACAACTTTTCGATGTTGGGATCAAATTTTATAATTTCTAGCAGCGGAATGTATACAAACTGTCATAATTTCTTCTATTTCGTATCCTTGACTCGTTGAGACTATTTGGTCGGACATGTAACTACAGCTACGTAAATAAACATAAAGAGAAGTCTATTATAAACAATAAGCTTAACATTAAAGTTATAAAGATCAGCTATTTCTAACTGGCAGTTTGGAGGGATATGTTGTGTATCTTTATACGTATATACTTCTAAACTGTTGTGTCTGAGCGCCTCTGCAAAAACAGTGATTATGTGTGAGTGAGGTGAAAGTGTTGAATTATGATGAAAGTATTTTCTTTTTGGGGATTTTCTTTCTTTTTGGGTCACCCTGCCTCGGTGGGAGACCGCCGACTTGTTAAAAAAAATTCTAACAGGGCTTGAAGATGATCTCAAGCGATACAGAGAAATAAATGTTGAACAGATAAATAATAATAGGGTTAGTTAAGGACAATATATAATTTCTCAGTAATATTGTTCTCTCTCGTTATGAGTATGAAAATTGCTCACAAAACTTCCTTTATAAAATTACCAATTATTTGAAAAACTTTTTGCTGCTTGCTATTTAAAAAGGTAAAGATAAGACATTATTTCCAGGACAACCTTTAATGGAACAACGTTTCGATCTATGTTGATCTTTGTCCAATGACTTGGTCGATCTCTGCGCTCTTTGACACTGTGTGTTAATGTGTTCTATACTCCCCACACACACTCTGTATTCGTTAAAAATGTGTGATAATATCCTCTACACTCTCACACACACTCATCACTAGCAATGTGTAAAAATGTACTTTACCCTAACACACTCACACACTCACACACTCACACACTCACTCGGCTAACAAAATAGCTTCGTATCATACAAAGAAGAAAAAAAAGGAACTGTTATAGTACACTTGAGGGGGACGTTGAGAGCTGTGAACCCCAAACACAGCATTTCCTCAAAGAGGAACTTAACTCTTCAAATGTAGCCTCAACATGGAGCATTACCCATATATGATATTAGAACAAATGTTTGAATATCATTATATACAGACAGATGTACTTACAGAGAGGGACACACATAAATCTGTGCTGAGTAAATACATCCACCCGGGTAGACTCGTACCGTAGTCCAGCCAGAAGAGAAGAACTTCCCGTCCGGTTACACCACCATGGTGAGGCCAATTTTAAATTTTATTCTTATATTTATATGTCGTAGAATTTGATTTCTTAATTTAAATTTTATATATGTATATGTGCTTATTTGTATGTATGTGATCTATGTATTTATGGTGTCACTAAGTATAACAGTGTGATCTATGCATTTATGGTGTTACTATGTATAATATGATCCATGCATTGATGGTGTGATTTTTGTCTCTAGTGTTACCATGCATAACTTTATTATGGTGGGTGATATGTTTCTACAATCAAGTTACTTCACGACGCATAAGAATTCTAATGACACATATAAGGTACACTAGTACATTAATACAAATAAGGTATATTTGTACCTTATTTGTATCATTAAGAGTGAAGAAAATAATTAATCTGAATGTTAGAGGAATTCAGTTAAAAACATCAATTACATGGTTTGATTAAAGGTACTCAGATGGAACTACGTAGAGAAGGGAAGTGTCAGGTCGAGGTGTGGTGTGACTTAGAAAACTTAGGAGATACCACTTTATAGGAAGAGTGGTGAAGTGAGGGAGAAAGGTAAGGCAGGAAGAATGGAGGGAAGAAAGGAGGGGTGGTGGGATGGATGGAGAGATGGAAAGAGGAAGTTTTCTTCATTATCAATGGATTGTATGTGTGTGTGTGTGTGTGTGTGTGTGTGTGTGTGTGTGTGTGTGTGTGTGTGTGTGTGTATGTATGTGTGTGTGTGTGTGTGGTGGTCAACACCATGTTAGCAACTGCGGCATATCCTATGTTACTTTTTATTCCTTTTTCTCTCTTGCAAATCTTAAGGTAAGATGGTGTCTGGGAGCAATTTGAAGGATCCACAACTCTTTAGCAAGTTTACCTGAGGAGCTAAGAAGTAGTGTGAGCTCTTTTGAGGTGTTGCTCTTATCTCTTGCAATTTTTATCTTCTTCCTCTCACATCTTAATTAAGGGAAGATTGGAAAAACATTGTGGAAATTCATGGGATGATGATTACTTTGAAAACTTTGAAAACTCAACAATACATTAGCAACACTTACTGATGAGGAAGATTCTAGTGTTTGTTCTATTAAATTATTTCTCTTCCTTCTTACACTTTCTTATTGCTTTTTTTTCCTTCTCAGATAGTAACACAAAAAAAGTAAAAGCGATGTGAACACACAGGTGATAATGGTAACTCAGATCACATTGAAGACTTCACGACACCTCAACAAACTTTTCCGAAGGTGTTGGTAGGAGTTAGAAGTTGCACTCATCTCTTACATTGTTTACTCCATTTGTTTTTAATTCATAAAAATACGAAACTACATCTTATAACTTTTGTAAACCTCCTGTTTTGAGTCCTCAGGTCAAGAAGGGAAACTGGTCAGTGGCTGGAGAGCAGGGAACGAAGTTGACGATCAAGAAGACGAATGGAAAGGTAGAAACGATGAAGAAGAAAGAGACTGCCGTGGAAACTGTTGTGGAAACATCTAATACATTCTCAGTGCTACCCGACGAATGCGAGTCGACTACTGGGAACATCGCGACGAACGACACCAAGGAAGGTAAGAATATTGTTGTTGGGGATAGCCAAGTTAGGTATATGGATAGGGCGTTCTGCTTGAAGGACAGGAGTAGGAGACAGAGTTTGCTTTCCTGGTGCTGGGATGGAGGATATTGTTAGCCGTCTGGATGACATCATGAGAGGTAATGGGAGCAATCCTATTATCTGTCTCAGTGCTGGAGGCAACGATGTTGGCAGACGTAGGAGTGAAGACCTGATTAGCAGGTATAGGTGAGCAACAGAAATAATTAGGAGGAAGGGTGGGAACCCTGTCATTTGTGGTATTTTGCCAAGGAGAGGAGTTGAAAATGAATGGTTGTCCAGGGCAATTGGTGTCAATTGCTGGCTGGACAAATACTGTAAGGAAAATGCGGTAACATTCATTGACAACTGGGACCTCTTCTATGGCAGAAGTGACATGTATGCCAGGGATGGGGTTCACTTATCTAGGTGTGGGGTGGTAGCACTGGCAACTGCAGTGGAGGGAGCAGTTAGGACTTTAAACTAGGAATAGTTAGTGGTATGGGTTTTGGCAGGAAAACAGTGAAGTCCCAGCGTAGTAATATTACGAGTTCTAGGGGAACTAGCAATAAGCAGAACGAGGTAGATATTGAAAAGCCAGGGACTTTGGGTGATAAGGTTTAGTAGAAAAATAGAAATGAGCAGGAATGGTAAAGAGAAAGGAGAGTCTTTCAATGTTTATTATGCTAATTGCCGTAGTGCTAGGAATAAGATGGACGAGTTGAGATTAGTTGCTAGTGCAGGTAACATTGATATATTTGCCTTAACTGAGACGTGGTTTAATTAAAAAAGTCGGGACATGCTTGCGGAAAGTCATATTCAGGGTTTTAAATTGTTCCAAGTAGATAGAAGTATCGGGAAGGGGGGTGGGGTGGCATTGTATGTCCGAGATCGCTTGAACTGTTGCATAAAAACGGGCATTAAGTCTGAAGTAACACACATAGAGTCTGTTTGGAAAGAATTTTCAGAGGGGCATGAAAAACTGATTTTAGGAGTGATATACCGTCCCCCAAACTTAGATAGCTACCAAGGGAGACTACTATGGGAGGAAATTGTTAAGGCCACAAGGCACGATAATGTAGTAATTCTAGGAGACTTTAACTTTAGTCATATTGATTGGAATTTCTTGACTGGGATTTTAGAATTATACGACTTCTTAGAATTAGTTCAGGATTGTTTTTTGAAGCAGTTTGTGACAGAACCTACAAGGGGAAATAACCTGCTTGACTTAGTTATGGCAAACAATGAATCCCTTGTTAATAATTTAGAAATTTCAGAGGAACTGGGTGCTAGCGACCACAAATCAATTACATTTAGCATTGAATGAAAGTACGATAGTAGCGATAACTCAGTAACAGTCCCAGATTTTCGCTTAGCAGATTACGATGGGCTTAGAGAACACTTATCATCTGTTGACTGGGGTAACGAAGTGAGCTATCAATATGACAGTTTTCTGAACACTATACATGCTGCTCAAAGAACGTTTATCCCATATAAAGAAATTAGATCAAATAGAAATGACCCAAAATGGATGAATAAAAGGCTCAAATATCTACTAGGGCATAAGAAAGGAATTTATAGGCGTATCAAAAGAGGTGAGGGTCATCTTATGAATCAGTATACTGACATTAAGAGGGACATTAAAAAGTGGATAAGAAAAGCTAAAAGGGACTACGAAATTAAAGTCACCGGGTCCTGATGAGTTTTTTTCAAGGGATGCATTCAAGGAATGCAAAATGGTACTCTGTGAACCATTAACTAATATTTTTAATTTATCTCTTCAAACAGGTGTAGTGTCTGATTTGTGGAAGATGGCTAATGTAATTCCTATTTTTAAAACAGGGGACAAGTCGTTACCGTCAAATTACCGCCCAATAAGCCTGACATCAATTGTAGGCAAATTACTAGAGTCAATTATAGCTCAGATTATAAGAAGCCATCTCGATAAGCATAGCTTGATTAATGATGCTCAGCATGGATTCACAAGAGGCCGGTCTTGTCTAACTAATTTATTAACTTTCTTCAGTAAAGCTTTTGAGGCTGTTGACCACGGTAAAGAATTTGATATTATTTACTTAGATTTTAGTAAGGCTTTTGATAGAGTTCCGCACCATAGACTGTTAAAGAAAGTGGCAGCTCATGGCACTGGGGGAAAAGTGCTCTCGTGGATCGAGTCATGGCTCACTGACAGGAAGCAGAGTGTGTCCATAAATGGGGTTAAATCCGAGTGGGGATCTGTAACAAGTGGCGTTCCACAGAGAATTATTAGTGATATGAGCAAATTCGCCGATGACACAAAGATAGGTAGGATAATTGATTCAAACGTAGATGTTATGGAACTTCAGGAGGATTTAAACAAACTCTATTCTTGGTCAGAAAAGTGGCAGATGCAGTTCAATGTAGATAAATGCAAGGTTCTGAAGCTTGGGAGTGCCCATAACCCTAGTACTTATAAGTTAAATGATGTAGAACTTAGCCATACAGATTTCGAAAAGGACTTGGGGGTTATGGTGAGCAGCAACCTTAAACCAAGACAGCAATGCCTAAGCGTACGTAATAAGGCAAATAGATTACTGGGATTTATATCAAGAAGTGTAAGCAACAGAAGTCCAGAGGTCATACTGCAGCTTTATACATCATAAGTAAGGCCTCACCTAGATTATGCAGCTCAGGTCTGGTCTCCATATTACAGAATGGACATAAATTCGTTAGAAAACATTCAGCGTAGGATGACTAAATTAATACATAGCATTAGAAATCTTCCTTATGAAGAAAGATTGAAGACTCTTAAGTTACATTCACTTGTTAGACGAAGAATGAGGGGAGACCTGATCGAAGTGTATAAGTGGAAGATAGGTATTAATAAAGGGGATATTAATAAGGTCTTGAGGATGTCTCTCCAAGAGAGAACCCGCAGTAATGGATTTAAATTAGATAAGTTTAGATTTAGAAAGGACATAGGAAAGTATTGGTTTGGAAATAGGGTAGTTGATGAGTGGAACAGTCTACCTAGTTGGGTTATTGAGGCTGGGACTTTGGGTAGTTTCAAATTTAGGTTGGATAAGTACATGAGTGGGAGGGGTTGGATTTGAGTGGGACTTTCACATCAGAGCTTATTTCTTGGGTGGCATTGAAAATTGAGTTGGGCAAATGTTTTGTTAGTGGGATGAATTGTAAAGGACCTGCCTAGTATGGGCCAACAAGCCTCCTGCAGTGTTCCTCCTTTCTTATGTTATGTTCTTATTTAAATTATGAGAATAACACTCAGTCAAAAGAGAAAAAAAGAAAACTGTCAATGAGAATTATAACTGTGATAGTCTTATAACTTGATCCTTCTACTGACTACCATACCAGAGAGTACAGCATCTTGACGCTGTACTCTCTGGTGCAAAGTTCTGGGATCAAAAGGAATTTTGATCCCAGAACTTTGCATTGTGGTCAGGACACTTCTGAAACACTTTCAAGAAAGACTGTTAAGTTCTAGAGGTTTGCTTGGCAAAATGTGTGAATTTTTTGTAAGCTTCCCGCATTTTTTTTGATGCAGTTACAGAGAACTTCTTTGCTTTTGTCTTAATGAATTGACCACATATGTAGAAGAATGCATCTGGAGGATAACTGCAGCCTCCTGATGCAGTTTCACTTCTTCTGATGGGTTTTCGCAGGTAGCCAGAGCTGAACTGAATGCTGGTGTGTGAGCCCCTGTTTTTATATTTGACAAGCAAAACCATAAAACATAATAGTTTTACACTAGTCTTTCTTGAAAGTGTTGCAGAAATGTACTGGCCACAAAATGAATGTTCTGGGATCAGAAATGCTTTTCTAAATTTTGTTTAGTGTTTGAGAACTGGGAAATGATGCTTATTTTCCTGGAACACGACTCCAACTGGCATTTTGGCATACCAGTTGGGGATCAATACAAAACCTGGGTGCCTCATGTTGCTTGAGAACATTGTAAGAAAACATTGGAATGTAAGAAAGTCATTAGTTATATGGAGGGTAAAATCTTGAATAGGATCATTTTGCAAATGCAATGTATGTAACAGAAGCTAATTCCTATGTTCTTTTACAGGATGGAATATAGGAGAAAAAAAACGATGAAGTTTGCTTTTCCTAGAAAATGTCGTGGACCCACTAATCACTCAATCAACTACTACTTCTGCCTGGTGGATCTTTCCAAACATCGAACTGGAAAATGCACCTGCTATTTCTTATCCAGATCTTCCCTCTTCTATTACTCCAGTACCACACAGTGCTGATCTTCCTTCACATACACTTCCAGAAAAAAGTCAGTCGTCAGAAGAAGAAAGCAGCAAATCAGAAAATGAAGAGCACAGTGAACAAGACTATGATCTCACAGATACAGCTGTTGGGAGAAATCCTTACTTTCCAATCCAAACAGACCTCAATGACCTTACCAAAGATCTTGATTTGACCAAGTAAAATGTTGAGCTTTTAATTTCAGGGCTCAAGGAGTGGGACTTGGTGCAAGTGACAAGCCGAAGAAAACGTCACCAACATTTCTCAAGCTTCTTTACTAATGAAGACATCTTGTGCTACTGTATTGATGTATCAGGCCTGTTTCATGCAATTGAAATTGCATGCAATCCATGCAATCTAGACTCTTCCTTGACAGCTCCTCCAGAAGCCTAAAATCTGTTCTTCTGCACAATGGAATCAATTATCCATCCCTTCACTTGGCTCATTCAGTGAATCTTATGGTGGACTACAACACTGTCAAACATCTACTGGAAGCTTTGAGCTATGATACGTATGGCTGAGAGGTTATTGAAGACTTCAAAATGGTGGCATTTTTGATGGGACTCCAAGGTGATTTTACCAAGTTTCCCTGTTATCTCTATCACTGGGACAGAAACAGAGCAGCACATTACTAGAGGAAGCACTGGCCTCAAAGGACTGAGTTCTCAGTAGGAAGACATAATATCAAACAAACCATTGGTGAATCCTCAAGAAGTTCTGTTCCCTCCATTACACATCACACTAGGGCTAATGAAACAGTTTGTTACAGCTTATGACAAAGAGTCTGCAGCCTTCAAGTATCTTTAAGACTTCTTTCCCAAGCTATCATAGGGAAAGGTGAAAGCTGGGATTTTCACTGAACCACAAGTCAGGAAAACCATGGAGTGCTCAGAATTTCTAAAGAAACTCACAGAGAAGGAAAAGGAAGCTTTGGAGATTTCTGTTGCTGTAGCACAGGGCTTTTTGAGCAACAACAAGGCTGACAATTATATGGAACCTGTTGAGACCTTGGTAAAAAGCTATGGTCAGAAGAGGTGTAGGATGTTCCTTAAGTTTCATATCCTTGATGCTCATCTTGACAATTTCAAGAAGAATAAGGGAACATACTCAGAGGAGCAAGAGGAGCACTTCCACCAAGATATAATGAACTTTGAAAACAGATATCAAGGATCTTATAATGAAAACATGATGGCAGACTACATTCGGGGGAAAGTGATTTCTTGTATGCTTTCAAATCTAGAAAAACTGCTCATTTTGTCTTTGTAAATATGTTTCAGAAAGTTTAAAATAAAATTTGTGTAAATTTGATTTTATTTACGAAAAATTTATATATTTTATTATATGTTTTTGTTTTACATCCAAAACTAGCAAAACATATTGAAATTTAGCCATTTTTTGTTAAAAATTCATCCTGTAAGCCACAAAAGCAAAGTTGAAAAGGAATAATGGGCATTTTCTATTGTTTGCAATAAAAGGAGTTGGAAAATAACACTTACTTGCCAGGAACAAAAATCCTGTTACATAGTGTTATGAATAAAAAAATAAATATTTGCTTGTTAATTATAAGTTCGTTATGGGGAAAAGGGGATATTACTTTTAGAATCAGCGTTGCAAATATTAGTGACATTACAGAGGACTTGTTATGAAATCGAAGAAATGTATATAATTCTACGGACATGACAACTCATGTTTAACTATCTTCCACCAACACAGAGTACTGTGCTACCTGTGATGTACCCACCTATATGTTGTCATCTTTATGTGGTTGCAGGGGTCGTGTCACAGCTCCTGACCCAGCATCTTCGCTACTCACTACTAGATCACTCTCACCCAGCTCTCTTCTTAAAGCTATGTATGGATCTTGCCTTGACAGTTTCACTCACCAGATAATTCCACTTTCTGACAAGTCTTACGCTAAAGAAATATTTCCTAATATCGCTACGGTTCTTCCGAGTTTTCAACTTCCACTTGTGGGTCCTTGTTCCTGTGTCCCATCTCTGAAACATTGTAGCCCTCTCTACCTTGTCAGTTCCTCTTAGTATTTTATAAGTCGTTATCTTATTCCCCCCTATACCTACTGTCTTCTAGTGTTGTCAGGTTGAGTTCCCTTAACCTCTCCTCATAGGGTATGCCTCTTAGCTCCGGGACTAGTTTATTTGCAAACCTTTGCACTTTCTCCAATTTCTTGTCGAGTTTGACCAGGTGTGGGTTCCAAACTGCTGCTGCGTACTCTATTATGAGCCTGACGTACACTGTGTACAGCGGCGTGAATGACTCCTTAACTAAATGTCGAAATACTATTCTCAGGTTTGGCAGGCACCCATGTGCTGCTGCGGTTATGTGACTGATATGTACCTCAAGAGATGTGCTCGGTATAATGCTAACACCAAAATCCTTTTCCTTAAGTATGGTTTGCAGCCTTTGATCCCTTAGCCTGTACTCCGCATGTGGTCTTCTTTGTCCTTCAAGTTTCATAACTTTGCACTTGCTGGGGTTAAACTCCATGAGCCATTTGTCGGACCAGGCATGCAGCCTGCCAGATTTCCTTGTAATCTTACCTGTCTCTCATCCGTTTGTATTCTCCTCATTAGCTTCACATCATCAGTGAACAGGGACACTTCTGAATCTATTCTTTCCATATCATTTGCATATATAAAAAACAGTACTGAACCTTGGACTGACCCTTGTGGAACCCCACTCGACACATAGACCCACTCTGGCACCTCATCCCGTACCAACACTCATTGTTTCCTTCCTGTCAGGTATTACACGATCCATCGCAATGCTTTCCCTTCTTTTCCTGCCTGTTCCTTTCGTTTTTGAACCAGTCTCTTGTGTGGTACTGTGTTGAAAGTCTTCTTACAATCCAAGAAGAAGAAATCTACACATCACAGGATATCCCACCCCTGAAGCCGTACTAATTTTCGTGTATGAACCTAATCCTTTCTGTGTGTTCCACGACTCTTCTCCTGATAATCTTCTACATTACTTTACATACTATACATGTTAATTACGCTGGTCTGTAGTTTAATACTGCCAGTCTGTCACCTTTTCTTAAAAATTGGAACTTCTTAACAAATTCACTAATATTTAAAAAAAAACGGGTTGTCTAAACTTATACACTAAAATATTTTTGACTACAAGTCCCAGGTACAAGGATTTAATTCCCAGATTTCAGGTCTCAAGACCCAGGTCCCAGGTCCTAGAATTTAGGTCTGAAAAGCCACCTCACAGTTCATTGATCTCAGGCCTCAGAGTTACCAAATGCTCGAAGTAAACCAAACTTTTAATGTTTGTGCATGTGACCTCAGCGTCGTGCTCTACCTGGACACAAATTCCATTGCCATAATGTTAAATGAAGGCCGCAGGTGCAGAAAAAGATATTTAGGAAACGTGTCGCTCTTTTGAGGTTTTCATCAAATCAATGCAGTGGAATAAGGCCCAGACATCTGAAAACTTTCCTGGCTTTAAACCATATTTGGCAACTCCACGAGTTAAAAAAAACATACCACGGGCGGGATAGAACCCGCGATCAGAGAGTCTCAAAACTCGTGAGTCCACGAGTTAACTTTTACGTTTATTCACGTGTATCAGTCACCCACCTCACTTACGGTTCTCAATCCGCCTATATATTCTTCAAACTTGGTCTCCAAGTGAGAGATTATCTATACAAAGTTTTCTTCCTGCATCAGTGTCCTTCGTTGCAAAGCATTTCAAAATTCTTATGCCCAAAGTCCGATTAACTAGGAAAAAAAAGTGAAATTGGAGAGGAAAAGTGGCACGTGGATACAGTGTTTACATTAAATAAAGTGATCAAAAAAATTTCCAATACCGTGGCTGGAATAATTCACAAAACTTGATAAAGATTCAAAACAAACCGAAACGTCAACTAAAGTTTCCTCTTCTAAGCATCAGTTCGTAGTGAAAGAAGGATCAGTCTCTTGTATATATAAATTTAAAAAGGCATATGAGAGGTTGTAGAAGGAAGTAGTGTTGTTATATTTGCTAACGTTGTGTAACACCAGAAAGGTGTATACCACCATAACACCAGACACACACACATACACACACTGCTACACAGAGTAACTGACGACATAATGAGTATACATAAATATACATAGCATTATAGAGAAAACCCCACAGTAAGGAATATATAACTATGAAACATAAATAGTATAATCAAATTTACAATGAGTGGCATCTCCATGATAGTCTGGCTAGACGAGAATTTCTTGTCTGCCTGGTCTACGGTTTCACTGAATCCAGGATGTTGTAGTTATAGGGCGTAGATTTCTGTGTGTCCTGCCCTATAATTATATCTTTCTGTATATACTGATATTAAATACTTGTGTTCTAATATTATATATTGACAGTGCTCCTTGGATTGGTCCCTCTTGAAAAGTTAAGTTCCTCTCACGAGGAAATGTTGTGTTTGGGGTTCACAGTTCTCAACCTCAAACTTTCTCTCCTCGTATATTCAAACATTTTCATAGCCGAAAGTGTGATGAATTGTACAGTATATTACAGCAATTTAAAAAAAATGATTATAAGTAAGAAAATTATGCACATATATATGTATTTATCTATTTAATGAAATAACAATTACTTGCGACTACTTTTCGGAGTTAACTTTACTCTATCGTCAGACACTGTACACAATCATAAAAGATCAGATATAAAAAAACTGATCTTAACATATTCTAAACATTATATTATTATAAGTATTAATGAAATATAAAATAATATAAACAAGCAATAGAATAAAAGAGTTACCTTGTTTCTAGCTTCTTTTTTTTATTTATTTTCTTTATTTTTGAAATACTGAAATAAACCAGAGCTCACCTGTTCGTATTTCCTAAGTGTTTTGTGTTCCAATATTCTACGTGGAAACTGACGCCAGATCTTCCCTGTGTGAAGAAAGTCACACTCTTACCTGGAGGTTACCTGGAGGTTATTCCGGGGATCAATGCCCCCGCGGCCCGGTCCATGACCAGGCCTCCCGATGGATCAGGGCCTGATCAACTAGGCTGTTACTGCTGGCCGAACGCAGTCCAACGTACGAGCCACAGCCCGGCTGACCAAGACTTTTTTCAGTCCTGTATGTCTTTTTTTTGAGAAACAGTTGTCTAATTTATTAGTTCAGGAGATTATGATAGCTAAATATTCACTTTTCTCCTGCATGATATTATGGAAAACAATGTTGTCTCTGTGAGTCAGTGAAGTTGTTTTATAACAGTGTTTTAATTGACTTTATTCAAACCTTCTTGGATGTAGTAGTCAGGATGCTCCGCTTTTCTGATCTGTCAGCTTATTGTGGAAACTTTTTGCTGTAAACTGCTTGGACAGCAAATCTGTGAATATCTTAGAAGTAAACTAGACACCGTTCTATTATTAACTTATTTAGTGATTGCTGAAATTATTCACACAAGTTGATGTATTATAAGATTTTATGTAAACAGTGAGTTTATTCTTATTTTCTTACTAGAGCTCCATGTCTTTCAGATCGGTATTCGTTGTCCTGGTTAATGCTTATCCTCACACACGTATGTCCTGTGATTCGTTGCTTGTTCTTTCTTTGTTATCATCTTCTGGTGAATGTTCTTTCCATAACATAACTTGTCTTTCAGTTTCCTCCTTTATAGCGCGTCCGAGGTGATTATTTTCCCCTTGTTTGCTGCCTTCTTCAGTCTATGTTTGTGTGTGTGTTTCATGCCTTCTTCAGCGTATATTCCTTTGCTTGTTCTTTCTTTCCTTGTTTTTATTATTGTTTTTTTTATGTTCTATTTCGGTGTCTTTGTTTCTCTATTAGTTTTTCTTTTGTGCGAGTTTTAAGTGATGATGTAATTATTAATTTCTATGTAAAGGGGCGGTGTGATCCAAATAATTTTTTTTTCTAGTTTCGATGAGATTTTTACAGTGATTTATGCAACATTTAGAAACCTACACACTGTGTTTGTAGTGACTTTTTGCTTTAAAGTTAGATAGAAAAAAAATAAATTGTACAAAATTTTATAGGGTAAAAAGCTCTCCCTTTTCTACATAATTGGGAAGATGTACAATGCTCTGGTGGACATAAGATGAAAGATAAAGGCGAGATAATTGTTAAATCAATTCGTTTGAGCAAAAATGTCAGTAGATTCCATAATAAAAAAATGATAAAGTTTGTGATTTTTTTTAAAAAATCTGTAAAAACAAAGCTCTAAAAAATATCGCAAATCCTAAATGTGTTTTAGTAAAACCATCATTACTCAGTAACGTGTGCAAAAATCATGAAACTCCTATAAATACTCATCGGAAAAAATGGAACACAGTGTAATAACTTATTTCTGAGTTAATCACAAATTGTTATCAGTAGAACTCTATGGTTACGGCCAGACAAATCTCAGAGTGTTGCAGACGTCAACACTGTTGAGACCCCACAGCCCACTGTGCTGTCATGACGTCAACACTGTTGAGACCCCACAGCCCACTGTGCTGTCATGACGTCAACACTGTTGAGACCCCACAGCCCACTGTGCTGTCATGACGTCAACACTGTTGAGACCCCACAGGCCACTGTGCTGTCATGACGTCAACACTGTTGAGACCCCACAGGCCACTGTGCTGTCATGACGTCAACACTGTTGAGACCCCACAGGCCACTGTGCTGTCATGACGTCAACACCTGTTGAGACCCCACAGGCCACTGTGCTGTCATGACGTCAACACTGTTGAGACCCCACAGGCCACTGTGCTGTCATGACGTCAACACTGTTGAGACCCCACAGGCCACTGTGCTGTCATGACGTCAACACCTGTTGAGACCCCACAGGCCACTGTGCTGTCATGACGTCAACACTGTTGAGACCCCACAGGCCACTGTGCTGTCATGACGTCAACACTGTTGAGACCCCACAGGCCACTGTGCTGTCATGACGTCAACACTGTTGAGACCCCACAGGCCACTGTGCTGTCATGACGTCAACACTGTTGAGACCCCACAGGCCACTGTGCTGTTATGACGTCATCACTGTTGAGACCCCACAGGCCACTGTGCTGTCATGACGTCAACACTGTTGAGACCCCACAGGCCACTGTGCTGTCATGACGTCAACACTGTTGAGACCCCACAGGCCACTGTGCTGTCATGACGTCAACACTGTTGAGACCCCACAGGCCACTGTGCTGTCATGACGTCAACACTGTTGAGACCCCACAGGCCACTGTGCTGTCATGACGTCAACACTGTTGAGACCCCACAGGCCACTGTGCTGTCATGACGTCAACACTGTTGAGACCCCACAGGCCACTGTGCTGTTATGACGTCATCACTGTTGAGACCCCACAGGCCACTGTGCTGTCATGACGTCAACACTGTTGAGACCCCACAGGCCACTGTGCTGTCATGACGTCAACACCTGTTGAGACCCCACAGGCCACTGTGCTGTCATGACGTCAACACTGTTGAGACCCCACAGGTCACTGTGCTGTCATGACGTCAACACTGTTGAGACCCCACAGGCCACTGTGCTGTCATGACGTCAACACTGTTGAGACCCCACAGGCCACTGTGCTGTCATGACGTCAACACTGTTGAGACCCCACAGGCCACTGTGCTGTCATGACGTCATCACTGTTGAGACCCCACAGGCCACTGTGCTGTCATGACGTCAACACTGTTGAGACCCCACAGGTCACTGTGCTGTCATGACGTCAACACTGTTGAGACCCCACAGGCCACTGTGCTGTCATGACGTCAACACTGTTGAGACCCCACAGGCCACTGTGCTGTCATGACGTCAACACCTGTTGAGACCCCACAGGCCACTGTGCTGTCATGACGTCAACACCTGTTGAGACCCCACAGGCCACTGTGCTGTCATGACGTCAACACCTGTTGAGACCCCACAGGCCACTGTGCTGTCATGACGTCATCACTGTTGAGACCCCACAGGCCACTGTGCTGTCATGACGTCAACACCTGTTGAGACCACACAGGCCACTGTGCTGTCATGACGTCAACACTGTTGAGACCCCACAGGTCACTGTGCTGTCATGACGTCAACACTGTTGAGACCCCACAGGCCACTGTGCTATCATGACGTCAACACCTGTTGAGACCCCACAGGGCACTGTGCTGTCATGACGTCATCACTGTTGAGACCCCACAGGCCACTGTGCTGTCATGACGTCAACACCTGTTGAGACCCCACAGGCCACTGTGCTGTCATGACGTCAACACTGTTGAGACCCCACAGGCCACTGTGCTGTCATGACGTCAATACTGTTGAGACCCCACAGGCCACTGTGCTGTCATGACGTCAACAGTGTTGAGACCCCACAGGCCACTGTGCTGTCATGACGTCAACACTGTTGAGACCCCACAGGCCACTGTGCTCTCATGACGTCAACACTGTTGAGACCCCAAAGGTCACTGTGCTGTCATGACGTCAACACTGTTGAGACCCCACAGGCCACTGTGCTGTCATGACGTCAACACTGTTGAGACCCCACAGGCCACTGTGCTGTCATGACGTCAACACCTGTTGAGACCCCGCAGGCCACTGTGCTGTCATGACGTCAACACCTGTTGAGACCCCACAGGCCACTGTGCTGTCATGACGTCAACACTGTTGAGACCCCACAGGCCACTGTGCTGTCATGACGTCAACACCTGTTGAGACCCCACAGGCCACTGTGCTGTCATGACGTCAACACTGTTGAGAACCCACAGGCCACTGTGCTGTCATGACGTCAACACTGTTGAGACCCCACAGGCCACTGTGCTGTCATGACGTCAACACTGTTGAGACCCCACAGGCCACTGTGCTCTCATGACGTCAACACTGTTGAGACCCCACAGGTCACTGTGCTGTCATGACGTCAACACTGTTGAGACCCCACAGGCCACTGTGCTGTCATGACGTCAACACTGTTGAGACCCCACAGGCCACTGTGCTGTCATGACGTCAACACTGTTGAGACCCCACAGGTCACTGTGCTGTCATGACGTCAACACTGTTGAGAACCCACAGGCCACTGTGCTGTCATGACGTCAACACTGTTGAGACCCCTCAGGCCACTGTGCTGTCATGACGTCAACACTGTTGAGACCCCAAAGGCCACTGTGCTGTCATGACGTCAACACTGTTGAGACCCCACAGGCCACTGTGCTGTCATGACGTCAACACTGTTGAGACCCCACAGGCCACTGTGCTGTCATGACGTCAACACTGTTGAGACCCCACAGGCCACTGTGCTGTCATGACGTCAACACCTGTTGAGACCGCACAGGCCACTGTGCTGTCATGACGTCAACACTGTTGAGAACCCACAGGCCACTGTGCTGTCATGACGTCAACACTGTTGAGACCCCACAGGCCACTGTGCTGTCATGACGTCAACACTGTTGAGACCCCACAGGCCACTGTGCTGTCATGACGTCAACACTGTTGAGACCCCACAGGCCACTGTGCTGTCATGACGTCAACACTGTTGAGACCCCACAGGTCACTGTGCTGTCATGACGTCAACACTGTTGAGACCCCACAGGCCACTGTGCTGTCATGACGTCAACACTGTTGAGACCCCACAGGCCACTGTGCTGTCATGACGTCAACACCTGTTGAGACCCCACAGGCCACTGTGCTGTCATGACGTCAACACTGTTGAGACCCCACAGGCCACTGTGCTGTCATGACGTCAACACTGTTGAGACCCCACAGACCACTGTGCTGTCATGACGTCAACACTGTTGAGACCCCACAGGCCACTGTGCTGTCATGACGTCAACACTGTTGAGACCCCACAGGTCACTGTTCTGTCATGACGTCAACACTGTTGAGACCCCACAGGCCACTGTGCTGTCATGACGTCAACACTGTTGAGACCCCACAGGCCACTGTGCTGTCATGACGTCAACACCTGTTGAGACCCCACAGGCCACTGTGCTGTCATGACGTCAACACTGTTGAGACCCCACAGGCCACTGTGCTGTCATGACGTCAACACCTGTTGAGACCCCACAGGCCACTGTGCTGTCATGACGTCAACACTGTTGAGACCCCACAGGCCACTGTGCTGTCATGACGTCAACACTGTTGAGACCCCACAGGCCACTGTGCTGTCATGACGTCAACACCTGTTGAGACCCCACAGGCCACTGTGCTGTCATGACGTCAACACTGTTGAGACCCCACAGGCCACTGTGCTGTCATGACGTCAACACCTGTTGAGACCCCACAGGCCATTGTGCTGTCATGAGTCTGTGCGCTTCAATGGAGTCCTCCGAGATGTTGCTATGATGTGCATTTTGAATCAACCATAAAAATCGTAATTTTTTGGAGAGAGAAAAAAAACACTAATTGCCATCCTGTCTTTTTTATGAGAACAAGAACAAATAAACTACATTTAAGGAAAAACATTCTTAGAAATATGACAGAAACAAGCTGATTACATCAAAATGTTGCCAGAATTATGCACCATTTTTTGCTAAAAAACATGATTCTCCATAATTTTTCAATGTTCCTTTCTTCATCACTCCAGAAAGTCTAGCACCTCCTTAAGAGTTTTAAGTGATGATGTGATTATTAATTTCTATGGAAACTGTAAACATATTTGTGCAAAATATCATTATTATTTTACCAAATCCATTAACTAGTAATCAGATTTTTTTTTGTCTGTAACTTTCAGGTGTTTGTCTACAACAAGAACAACTTTGTAAGCAGAAACAAGCAAGTCTTATATATATGATGCTGTGTTTTGATTTCGTGTTTCATATTACATTTTTGTAATTAACTTGAGCAATAATATGAAAGTTACAAAACAGATGATGTCAATATTTTCATATTAATCTAAAATACATGAATATGCTTCATAATATATTAAATACAAAATATATTCTGTAAATATTATACTTGATATTTGTATTAATTTTATTTCATAATTATTTTTAACATTGTTTTTATTATGCTAATAGGATAAACTTAATTTTCTTTTCTTGTTATATTATTTATATTTCGTATAAATTTTACAAAGGGTTAATTAACATTTCGTAATTATCTGTATTCTATTATATATTTTTGTTGTGCTTCATAATTAAAGTTGACAGTAGTTATTACACTTACAACTTTCTCAGGGAGCTCACTCAACTCTGTTTACATAGGAACTCTATTTGCATACAAAATATTTTCTGCATTTTTTCATTGATTCTTCTGCAACTTAACCATTACTTGATATATTAGATGATGTTCATTAAAGGAAGTTTATTTGAGATATTAACAAGGAGACGTGTCAGTCAGGCTGTAAGATGCTCTGGTAAAATTATTTTTGTCACTAAATCAGGTCTCCAGTATTGGTAAATTTTTCTGAAAAGTTTTTATTTTATGTTTGTGATGGTCAATGATGCTTCTGTCATTTAAGGCTTATCTCACTATGAATGTCTGTTAAATACTGTAACATGTATTTATTGAAAGGCTACATAATTATGCTGTTGAATCTGTTGAAGATATTGTAACCACAGTGACTAACCCAATTGGGAAGTAATTCTTAATACTAAAGTATTTATTGAACGTATAACGTATAGCGATTTTTACTGTCGGAAGAATACCTCTGAAGCTACGTAACTACTGAGCCACAGTGACTTCAGTCCTGCTGGAAGGAAACCTATAAAACTACCATAGCTACTGCACCATAGAGACGTGATTCTTGTTTGGAGGAAACAGGAAGACAGTAGTAGCTACTGAAGCATTGTACAGAATTTATGTCTGCATAATAAGTTGTAGCATTTCACTGCATTTTCTCACTTGTAAACAGACAAGAATAACTAAAATAATTAGTGTCTCTTACCTCTACACAAGTTTGACTTTGGTAGCAGCCTGAGCTAGTGAAACAGATCAAAGTCGTACACAGTGTTAGACAGAATTATAAAATATATTTATTATAAACATTATTTAAAAATAGGTAAAAGCAGAAATACTAGGCTTTCAAACGAATATTAGAGCAAGAAATCATTGCAAAAAATGAAATAAAAGAAACAGCATTACTGGAGGCAATAACAATGAGACGAACTAGCCAGGCTGCAGGAATGACGAACTAGCCAGGCTGCAGGAATGACGAACTAGCCAGGCTGCAGGAATGACGAACTAGCCAGGCTACAGGAATGACGAACTAGCCAGGCTGCAGGAATGACGAACTAGCCAGACTGCAGGAATGACGAACTAGCCAGGCTGCAGGAATGACGAACTAGCCAGGCTGCAGGAATGACGAACTAGCCAGACTGCAGGAATGACGAACTAGCCAGGCTACAGGAATGACGAACTAGCCAGACTGCAGGAATGACGAACTAGCCAGGCTGCAGGAATGACGAACTAGCCAGGCTGCAGGAATGACGAACTAGCCAGGCTGCAGGAATGACGAACTAGCCAGGCTGCAGGAATGACGAACTAGCCAGGCTACAGGAATGACGAACTAGCCAGACTGCAGGAATGACGAACTAGCCAGGCTGCAGGAATGACGAACTAGCCAGGCTGCAGGAATGACGAACTAGCCAGGCTGCAGGAATGACGAACTAGCCAGGCTGCAGGAATGACGAACTAGCCAGGCTGCAGGAATGACGAACTAGCCAGGCTGCAGGAATGACGAACTAGCAAGGCTGCAGGAATGGCTATGGAAATCTTTTTGGTCGGCAGATCGAGACTATCATGATGGTCGACTTTTTTCTACCTGAGAGTTTTTAATTTTTAATGTGTATTGTGGATATGTTTATTTGGATAAATATTTTAAATTTGAAAAACGTACAGATCAGAGAAAGGGATTCTGGAAGATGTTAAATGAATGTGTTGGGAATGTTGAGTGATGTTAAGAAATTTAATATCGAAGTTATTTAAAAATGTTGATAGATAAAAAAAAAGTTTGAAATTCTCCCCAAAATGCGTGAAATTCTCCCCAAATACGTGAATTAGTTTATTACGATCAAACTAGTAAAAGTCTTGAACTTAGGTTAAAGCAACATAAACATAGCATTAGAAGTGGGCAAGACTCTAATGCTCTGTTTATTCATGTGAGAGATTTTAACCATCCAATTGATTTTCATAGGGCTGATAAAGTTGTATCAAGCAAGTCCATGGTCGACAGCAGTATGATAGTCAAGTCTCATAAAAACTGTATTTGAAAACAACATGAATATTACTTGTAGGTTACACAAATTGGATTCATTTATGATTAATACAATTTGGGAAGAATTTAATACGCATAAAATAAATTAAAAAAATTAGGGCAGAATATAAGCTGTGTTTCACGGATCACTGACTATCTACCTACATCATCATAAAAAGTCAGGTGTTGTGATATGGCCGTGAGCTGTAGTCTCTTCTTTAAATGTTTTCCTGTTAATCTTTTATATTTATACTTTCTTGATAATGTGAGAAATCACGAAAACGTTTGGAATTTCACTATTTTTGCAGTGATTGTTCTGCATATTGTGATATCATCTGTGTGTTTTGATCTTATTATATATATATATATATATATATATATATATATATATATATATATATATATATACATATATATATATATATATATATATTCACTCCGTGCGTGAGCGTATTTGATAGGAGTGAATGGAGACGAATGGTTTTTAATACTTGACGTGCTGTTGGAGTGTGAGCAAAGTAACATTTATGAAGGGATTCAAGGAAACCGGCAGGCCGGACTTGAGTCCTAGAGATGGGAAGTACAGTGCCTGCACTCTGAAGGAGGGGTGTTAATGTTGCAGTTTTATAACTGTAGTGTAAAGCACCTCTCTGGCAAGACAGTGATGGAGTGAATGATGAAAGTTTTTTTTTTATCGGGCCACCCTGCATTGGTGAGAATCGGTTAATGTGTTAATAAATATATATATATATATATATATATATATATATATATATATATATATATATATATATATATATATATATATATATATATATATACATATGCAATAAGATCACAGTAAACAGGTGATTTCAGAATATGCAAAACAACCACTCTGAAAGAATAGAGAAATTCCAAGTGCTTTCGTGACTACTCACATTATCAAGGAACTATGAAAATAAAGCATCCAAAGAAGCTATATAAGGGGTCTGGCCAGCACCTCACTATCAGATCCCACAACGGTTAAACACCTGACGCGCGCCGACCCAACTTGGGTAGGTCCTTTGCACAACTCACCCCACAAACTATTCTACCCAAGAAAATTTAAAAATTATTTGTCCAGTGTATTATTATATTCTTCCCAAATTCTATTAATTATAAATGGATCTAATTTATATAAACCAAAGGAAATATTCATATTATTGTCAAAACTGCTTTTTATGAAACAAGATTCAATTATATTCCTGTCGACCATGGACTTGCTTGGTACAACTTTCTCAACTTTTTGAAAATCAATTGGATGGTTAAAATCTCTTACATGAATAAATAGAGCATTGGAATCTTGTCCAGTTCTAATGCTATATTTATGTTGTTTTAATCTTAGTTCGAGATTTTTACCAGTTTGACCGTAATAAACTTTATCGCAAATTTTACAAGGAATCTTATAGACACATCCACCAGCATTTTGGGGGGAATTCTTTATCAAAAGTTTTTTTTACTGTATCAAGATTTTTGAATACAACTTTAATATTAAAAGAATTAAGAAGAGAAGGCATATCAACCAAGTTTTCATGGTAAGGGAGAACCAACATATTTTTAGTTGAATAAGGCTGGTTGTCCCTTTTTGGATTGTAAAAAGTATTTCTAGCAACTTTAAAAGATTTATCAATTACATTTCTTGGGTATTTTAAATCATTACCTATTTCATAAATTTTGGATATTTCCTCATCTATGAACTCAGGACTACAAATTCGTAAAGCTCTCAAAAACATTGATGAGAAAACAGACAGTTTGACTCTATCTTGATGCGAGGAATAATAGTGGACATAGGAACAGTTATTTGTAGGTTTTCTGTAAATTTTAAATTTGAATTCATTATTACCCTTAATAATTAAAACATCTAGAAAAGGCAATGAGTTATTTTCTTCAAACTCAACAGTAAAGTTTATAGAATGGGCTAAGCTATTTAATTTTCCTAGGAAATGGTGTATATCTACATTTTTGGGCATAAGACACAAAATATCATCAACATATCTGAACCATTTAGCTCTATTAGGGAGGACTGTGTTAAGTAACCTTGTTTCAAAAATTTCCATGTTCTTAGCAACCTATACATGGAATTTTTTGAAACAAGCTTACTTAACACAATCCTCCCTAATAGAGCTAAATGGTTCAGATATGTTGATGATATTTTGCGTCTTATGCCCAAAAATGTAGATATACACCATTTCCTAGGAAAATTAAATAGCTTAGCCCATTCTATAAACTTTACTGTTGAGTTTGAAGAAAATAACTCATTGCCTTTTCTAGATGTTTTAATTATTAAGGGTAATAATGAATTCAAATTTAAAATTTACAGAAAACCTACAAATAACTGTTCCTATGTCCACTATTATTCCTCGCATCAAGATAGAGTCAAACTGTCTGTTTTCTCATCAATGTTTTTGAGAGCTTTACGAATTTGTAGTCCTGAGTTCATAGATGAGGAAATATCCAAAATTTATGAAATAGGTAATGATTTAAAATACCCAAGAAATGTAATTGATAAATCTTTTAAAGTTGCTAGAAATACTTTTTACAATCCAAAAAGGGACAACCAGCCTTATTCAACTAAAAATATGTTGGTTCTCCCTTACCATGAAAACTTGGTTGATATGCCTTCTCTTCTTAAGACTTTTAATATTAAAGTTGTATTCAAAAATCTTGATACAGTAAAAAAAACTATTGATAAAGAATTCCCCCCAAAATGCTGATGGATGTGTCTGTAAGATTCCTTGTAAAATTTGCGATAAAGTTTATTACGGTCAAACTGGTAAAAATCTCGAACTAAGATTAAAACAACATAAATATAGCATTAGAACTGGACAAGATTCCAATGCTCTATTTATTCATGTAAGAGATTTTAACCATCCAATTGATTTTCAAAAAGTTGAGAAAGTAGTATCAAGCAAGTCCATGGTCGACAGGAATATAATTGAATCTT
This sequence comes from Cherax quadricarinatus, assembly GCF_038502225.1. Taxonomy (NCBI): domain Eukaryota; kingdom Metazoa; phylum Arthropoda; class Malacostraca; order Decapoda; family Parastacidae; genus Cherax; species Cherax quadricarinatus. Next base: position 26,373,750 of record NC_091345.1, read on the forward strand.
GTTTCATAAAAAGCAGTTTTGACAATAATATGAATATTTCCTTTGGTTTATATAAATTACATCCATTTATAATTAATAGAATTTGGGAAGAATTTAATAATACACTGGACAAATAATTTTTAAATTTTCTTGGGTAGAATAGTTTGTGGGGTGAGTTGTGCAAAGGACCTATCCAAGTTGGGTCGGCGCGCGTCAGGTGTTTAACCGTTGTGGGATCTGATAGTGAGGTGCTGGGCAGACCCCTTATATAGCTTCCTTGGATGCTTTATTTTCATAGTTCCTTGATAATGTGAGTAGTCACGAATGCGCTTGGAATTTCTCTATTCTTTCAGAGTGGTTGTTTTGTATATATATATATATATATATATATATATATATATATATATATATATATATATATATATATATATATATATATATATATATATATATATATATATATCCTGTCTATGGGCAATATGTGATGTAAATATTATGCAGAAAATTTGGAGTGTGGAAATTAGGAGAATGTGTGGAGTTAATAAAAGTATTAGTCAGAGGGCAGAAGAGGGGTTGTTGAGGTGGTTTGGTCATTTAGAGAGAATGGATCAAAGTAGAATGACATGGAGAGCATTTAAATCTGTAGAGGAAGGAAGGCGGGGTAGGGGTCGTCCTCGAAAAGGTTGGAAGGAAGGGGTAAGGGAGGTTTTGTGGGCGAGGGGCTTGGACTTCCAGCAGGCGTTCCTGGGCGTGTTCGATGGGAGTGAATGGAGACGAATGGTATTTGGGTCCTGACAAGCTGTTGGAGTGTGAGCAGGGTAATATTTAGTGAAGGGATTCAGGGAAACCGGTTATTTTCATGTAGCCGGACTTGAGTCCTGGAAATGGGAAGTACAATGCCTGCACTTTAAAGGAGGGGTTTCGGGATATTAGCAGTTTGGAGGGATATGTTGTGTATCTTTATACGTATATACTTCTAAACTGTTGTGTTCTGAGCACCTCTGCAAAAACAGTGATTGTGTGTGAGTGAGGTGAAAGTGTTGAATGATGATGAAAGTACTTTCTTTTTGGGGATTTTTCTTTCTTTTTGGGTCACTCTGCCTCGGTGGGAGACGGCCGACTTGTTGAATATATATATATATATATATATATATATATATATATATATATATATATATATATATATATATATGCAAAACAACCACTCTGAAAGAATAGAGAAATTCCAAGCTCTTTCGTGACTACTCATATTATCATAGTTCCTTGATAATGTGAGTAGTCACGAAAGCGATTGGAATTTCTCTATTCTTTCAGAGTGGTTGTTTTGCATATTCTGAAATCACCTGTTTACTGTGATCTTATTGCATATATATATATATATATATATATATATATATATATATATATATATATATATATATATATATATATATATATATAAAAAGATATGGGGAAGTACCACCTCTATAGCTGGAATGGGGACCCTCATCCTCAGAGAAGACAATAAACGTACCTCAGAGAAAACTCAAGGTTCTCCCCGGAGCTGTTTGAATATTTTCTTCTCCTACCACCCCCTATATGTTTCTAATTCTATGTGAACATTTATTAATAAACAAAATACATTTACAGAAAAAAACATAAACATGAATACAATGGCACAATGTATCAAAGATGATGAATTTCCTCCAGCTCCTCCGAGGCTGGACGTGAGCCAAGTATGCAGCAAGCATTTCCCCTCTGGATGGCGACGCTGAGGCGCTGGAACATGAAAGTGGCTGCCCTTGGGTCCCTGGTGGTGTCGATGAGTCTGGAACCCAATTCTTTAAGGAAACGTGTGGCATTTTTTCCCCATGATCCCAAGGTCTCCGATCCCACTGGGACAAATTGATACTGTTGGCTAATGTCCCTGTACTTGCTGATCTTGTACTCCTCCCTGTGGTCAGCAGCTCCTCCCTGTCGCCCCACACTGTGATGGATATAGGTGTCAGCCAGTGTGGACACACAGGTATAGTCCCATGCTAAGAGCTTGCCATTCTTCCAAGGATAGATGGTGATCCCGTCGGGGCGGTTTGCTGGGTTGTGGGTATTGTTTGCTGCAAGTGATCGTGGCTCCCTCTCGGCAGGGCATCCAGCTGTAGCAAGGGTTCTCTTAATGATGTCGTTGACCTCATTGTGTCTTGCATGCCAGCCCTTGGTTTTGGAACAGTTAAGACCATGTAGTCCGTATTGGTCTGCTTGCACTTCGCCGCAAATACACATATATTCTGTGTGAATTGGGGCAGCAAGGCGCAGAGCCACTGCAATACGGAGGGTCTTAGGGTCGAGTCGCGTTCCCATTGCCGATATGGGAACTGTTTGGAGGAAGTCCCCGGAGTGAGGTGCACTCACAGCCTGGAGACGGGCAATCTCCCTATCTGATGTTGCAGCCCTGAGCATGTTGGCAAGCACCTTTTCAGCAATTGGGCTATCCCAGCTTGACTGTTTGTGAGCCAGTGCTGCACTAGGGTTTGGTGCTGGAGCAGCAAGAGTCTCCCATTCGGTGATGGCACTGACACAATAGATGTCTAGGCTCCAGGAGAGCTCCAAATGAGAACAACCAACAGCCTCCCCCAGCAGACAGGGCTGACAGCTACCGTGACTTCACCTCTACAGAGGACCTCAAATCTGCAATCAAATTAACATCCACCAGGACTCTGACACACATCCCCAAAGCAGCTCGCCCTCAAGCTGCTAGCAAATTCACTGACCTTCTGAAGAAAGTCAACGATGCTCCGTCAAACAACAGATCCTGGCACAACTTGCTGCTTTTTGGCAATGCCTGTTTGGCTGTCCCACCAAGGAGGGACAAGTCACTAGCAACGCATGTTATTAGGGCAATAAATGCATTCCCAAGGGATGACAACCTCGTCCGTCTCCCCCCTAGGGCGACAAACACCCGCCGGGCAAATGCCAACAACAGGACACCCGACACCTCAAAAATCAGAGCCCAAATTAGCAAAAAAATAGAAGAGGGTAATACTATTGGAGCTTTGAGACTTATAACCAGTGAGGATACCATCGCTCCCAAGGACGTCAGCACGGCACAAGCTCTGAAGGACAAACATCCACCCAGGGCTCCCAGTACCAACATTGACCTCCCTGACATTGCAGCAGGCGAAGAACATCTAACCTTACAGGATGCTGATGTGTATAAAGCTGCTATGTCATTTCCACAGGGTTCAGCAGGAGGTTTCACTGGTTTAAGGCCTCAACACTTAAAACAAATACTCAATCCAGCACTTGGTGAGGTTTCAGAGAGGCTGCTGTCTGAACTCACCAAATTTTCCAACCTGTGCCTGGCTGGCGGTGTCCCAGAGGCCATCAGACCCTTTTTCTTTGGTGCCTCATTGTGTGCCCTCCGCAAAAAGGATGGCGGAATCAGGCCCATTGCAGTGGGTAACACCCTTCGGCGCCTAGTCGCCAAGGCTGCAGTAAGAAGGGTGAGTCAAGAGGCTGCTGCAATGCTGAAACCAACTCAGCTCGGTTTCGGCGTTCAACAGGGCTGTGAAGCAGCTGCCCACGCAGCACGAGTATATATCAAAAACATGTCCTATGAAAAAGCCTTGGTCAAATTGGACTTTGCCAATGCTTTCAACTCAGTCAGAAGGGATGCTGCTCTCCAAGCAGTTTATAGAAACTTCCCTTCCCTTTATCCCTTCATAGAATCGTGTTATAGTGTGACTTCAAAACTATTGTTTGGGGACCATGAAATTGACTCGTGTGAGGGCGTGCAACAGGGGGACCCTCTCGCCCCCTTTCTATTTTGTTTGGTCATCAAGGAAGTCACGGAGGCACTCTCCAGCGAGCTCAATATCTGGTTCCTGGACGACGGTACCCTGGCTGGCACAACAGAGTCTCTCCTGGAGGACATCAGTAAAATTAAAGACATGGGAGAAAGCCTGGGCCTTTCTTTAAACCCCTCCAAATGTGAAATAGTTTCTACCAATCAACAGTTGATACAGAATATTAGTACCGTTTTACCAGGAGCACGAGCCATTGATCCAGCCAATAGCACTCTCCTCGGTGCTCCTCTTGGGTCCAATGCCATCGATCTGGTCCTAGGAAAAAAAGTCTCAGACCTCCGGACGATGGAAAGCAGGATGAAAGACATTGACACACACGATGCCTTCTACCTACTCACCAGGTGCCTGTCAACGCCAAAACTTACCTATTTTCTGAGATGCTCCCCAGCCTTCAGCAGTCCAAAACTCAAGGAATATGACTCTCTCCTGAAGGCCATGCTAGAGAGTGTATTGAATCTTTCCCTTGACGATGGACAGTGGTTGCAAGCCTCACTTCCGGTCAGGCTTGGAGGGCTAGGAGTACGCAGATCCTCCCAGATTGCTCTACCAGCTTTCCTATCCTCTTCCATTGCATCAAACGAGTTGATAAGACAAATTCTTCCTGACACCCTCAGTGACTCAGCAGGAATAGAAGACCCTAGCTATGTCAGTGCCATCACCGAATGGGAGACTCTTGCTGCTCCAGCACCAAACCCTAGTGCAGCACTGGCTCACAAACAGTCAAGCTGGGATAGCCCAATTGCTGAAAAGGTGCTTGCCAACATGCTCAGGGCTGCAACATCAGATAGGGAGATTGCCCGTCTCCAGGCTGTGAGTGCACCTCACTCCGGGGACTTCCTCCAAACAGTTCCCATATCGGCAATGGGAACGCGACTCGACCCTAAGACCCTCCGTATTGCAGTGGCTCTGCGCCTTGCTGCCCCAATTCACACAGAATATATGTGTATTTGCGGCGAAGTGCAAGCAGACCAATACGGACTACATGGTCTTAACTGTTCCAAAACCAAGGGCTGGCATGCAAGACACAATGAGGTCAACGACATCATTAAGAGAACCCTTGCTACAGCTGGATGCCCTGCCGAGAGGGAGCCACGATCACTTGCAGCAAACAATACCCACAACCCAGCAAACCGCCCCGACGGGATCACCATCTATCCTTGGAAGAATGGCAAGCTCTTAGCATGGGACTATACCTGTGTGTCCACACTGGCTGACACCTATATCCATCACAGTGTGGGGCGACAGGGAGGAGCTGCTGACCACAGGGAGGAGTACAAGATCAGCAAGTACAGGGACATTAGCCAACAGTATCAATTTGTCCCAGTGGGATCGGAGACCTTGGGATCATGGGGAAAAAATGCCACACGTTTCCTTAAAGAATTGGGTTCCAGACTCATCGACACCACCAGGGACCCAAGGGCAGCCACTTTCATGTTCCAGCGCCTCAGCGTCGCCATCCAGAGGGGAAATGCTTGCTGCATACTTGGCTCACGTCCAGCCTCGGAGGAGCTGGAGGAAATTCATCATCTTTGATACATTGTGCCATTGTATTCATGTTTATGTTTTTTTCTGTAAATGTATTTTGTTTATTAATAAATGTTCACATAGAATTAGAAATATATATATATATATATATATATTATATATATATATATAATATATATATATATAATATATATATATATCTAAGGAGGTACCATCTCTAGAACTGTCCTAGGGACCCTCATCCTCAGAGAAAAGAATAAACTTGCTTCAGGGAAAACTCAAGGTTCTCCCTGAAGCTGTTTGAGAATTTTCTCCTACCACCCCCTGTATTTATTAATATACATTTTATTTAAAGACAAAATACAATGGCAAAACATTCACAAAAATACAATAGGAAGTATAATAACATAGGTAACTCAGAGCTACATCTCGAATACTTCGTCCAGCTCCCCTGCGGTGGGCCGCGTGCCGAGAATGCTGCAAGCATTTCCTCTCTGGATCTCAACACTGAGTCTCTGAAAGAGGAAGCTGGTCGCCCTGTGATCCTTGGTTTCTATGATGAGCTTTTCACCCAGCTCTTTGAGGAACTTTAGAGCACACTTGCCCCATGCTCCAAGGGTCTCCGACCCTATTGGGATGAAGTTATAGCAAGGGGGAAGGTCTTCATATTTGTGGATCATCTGGGTCTCCCTGTGGCTGGCAGCTCCACCCCCTTCCACTACGGAGTATGGCAAGTAGGTGTCTGCCAATGTGGCAGCACATGTGTAGTCCCAGGCAATCTGCTTTCCATCCTTCCAAGGTAGCATAGTGGCTCCATCAGGACGCTTTAGACTTCTGTCAGACCTCTGCACTTGGGGTTCCCGTTGAGCTGGGCAACGGGCTGTGACGAAGCTTCTCTTTATGATGTCATTGACCTCATGCCTGGCATACTTCCCTTCTGCTGTGTGACACACGAGACCATTTTATATATATATATATATATATATATATATATATATATATATATATATATATATATATATATATGATGGGGTCCACCTCTGGTGTAAATTGTGGGACCCATTGCCTCGGAGAAGTGCATAAAAAGACTTCAAGGAAGAATATTTGGATTTCTTCCTGAAGCCGTTTGAATATTCCACTTCCCCTACCACCCCATCTTTTAGTATATTTTTTTTTTACCAATAGGAATATTCTATTACATAATATGGTACAGAAGATTTAAGAGATACATTGTTGATATAAAGGTGGCATATACGGTACATGTTGTTACGTGTGTATCACCGATTATAAGGCGAAAATCTCATCCAGCTCCTCAGAGCTGGGGCGTGTGCCCAAAATACAGCAGGCATTACCCCTTTGAACAGCCGCACTGAGCCGCTGGAACAGAAAACTAGCTGCCCTGGGATCCCTAGTTACCCTGATGAGTCTTTTTCCCAGCTCCTTAAGGAATTTAGATGCACTCTTTCCCCATGAGCCAAGGGTCTCTGAGCCTATGGGAACAAACATATAATGATGGGCAAGTTCTCCATATTTTCTAGACTTTTGGGACTCCCTGAAGCTGGCAGCTGCCCCTCCTTCCTCCCTGGTGTATTGGAGATAGGTATCAGCCAAGGTAGATGCACATGTATAGTCCCACACCACCTGCTTCCCATCTGTCCAGGCTTGAAGGGTGATACCATCTGGACGCTTCTGGCTGCCATCAGATCTGCATAGTTGGGGTGGCTCCCTTACTGCTGGGCATCCAGCTGTTGTGAGGCTCCTCTTGATAATGTTATTAACCTCCTCATGTCTTGCAATCTTTCCCTCGGATTTACGGCACACAAGACCATGGTACCCGAATCGGTCTGCTGCTTCACTGCCACAAATACACCTGTGTTCGGCGAGAATAGGGGCGGCAAGTCGAAGGGCAACACCGATGCGGATGGTCTGTGGGTCGAGACGTGTGCCAAGGCTGGAGTTGGGAACAGCCAACAGAAAGTCCCCAGCATGAGGGGCTCTCACTGCCAGGAGGCGGGCTCTATCCTTCCCTGACACACACTGAAGCATTGTTGAGGCAATATTTTCCACTATTGGACCATCCCAGTGCGATTGTTTGTAGTTGTTGGGGGGAGCAGGTCTGGCTCCAGAGCCCGTTAGATTATCCCAGATCATTGCTCCGTCAATGAATTTTTGGTCCTGGACTCCTACCTTGTCCCTAAGATGTTCAGGGAGAATCGCTGCTACAAGCTCTCTGGATGCAATACACGAGGACAGAAAAGCAGGTAACGCAATCTGTGATGACTTGCGGACACCAATGCCTCCTAGTCTGACTGGAAGTGTAGCTTGGTTCCACTGCCCGTCTTCTAGAGTAAGGTTAAGTACTTTCGTAAAAATCTGCCTCAGAATACTGTCATATTCGTGCAGTATAGGGTTATCATATGAAGGTGCACATCTTAGGAAATATGTCAACCTGGGCAGACTCAAGCACTTTGTGAGAAGGTACAAGGCATCGTGGGTGTCCAGATTGCCTATTCGTTGTTCCATTCTCCTTAACTCTTCCAATTTCTTCCTGAGAATTGTGTCAATGGCATTGCTTCCCAGAGGTGCTCCTAGCAAGACACTATTTGTGGGGGTAATGACTGCTGCTCCTGGTAGTTTTGATCTCACTGCATTTATCTCTTGTTGACTGACTGAGATGATTTCACATTTGGATGGATTCAGGATGAGACCCATTTCCTGTCCCCGTGTCATTATCTGTGTAAGGTCATGTAGGAGGGACTCTTTTGTACCTGCTAGTGTGCCATCATCTAGGAACCAGATGTTTAGCTCGCTGGTCAGTCTGACTGTGATTTCCCTAACTGCTATACAGAAGAGAAATGGTGCAAGAGGATCTCCTTGTTGGACACCCTCCGATGATGTAATTTCATGCTCTCCAAAGAGAAGCATTGATTCCTTGCTATACCCGGCTGAAACAAAAGGGAAGAGACCAGGGAAATGTTCTTGTACTGCTGCTAATACCACATCTCTTTTCAGGAGATTGAACGCATTCTTGAAATCTAATTTTACCACTGCATTGTCCTCAGGCAGGTTGTTGATATACGCCCTTGTTGCATGAACCGCTGCTTCACTTCCTTGAGAGACCCCAAAGCCAAGCTGGTTTGGTTGAAGCATCATGGCTGCCTGTGCACGAATACTTCGGACAGCAGCTTTGGATACGAGGCGGCGTAAGGTGTTGCCTACTGCAATTGGCCGAATTCCTCCATCCTTCTTTTTAAGTGCACAAAGTGTTGCACCAAAAAAGAAAGGTCTAATTTCATCAGGGATCAGACCAGCCAAGGAATTGTTGACGAACCTGTATATATATATATATATATATATATATACATTTATATACATATATATATATACATATATATACATATATATACATTTATATACATATATATATATATATATATATATATACATATATATACATATATATACATATATATATATATATATATATATATACATACATATATATATATATATATATATATATATATTCTTCTTTCAACGTACCAGCCGTATCCCACTGAGGTGGGGTGGCCCAAAAGAAAAAACTGAAGTTTCTCCTTTTAAATTTAGTAATATATACAGGAGAAGAGGTTACTAGCCCCTTGCTCCCGGCATTTTAGTCGCCTCTTACAACACGCATGGCTTACGGAGGAAGAATTCTGTTCCACTTCCCCATGGAGATAAGAGGAAATAAACAAGAATATGAACTAGAAAGAAAATAGAAGAAAACCCAGAGGGGTGTGTATATATGTGCTTGTACATGTATGTGTAGTGTGACCTAAGTGTAAGTAGAAGTAGCAAGACGTACCTGAAATCTTGCATGTTCATGAGACAGAAAAAAGGACACCAGCAATCCTACCATCATGTAAAACAATTACAGGCTTTCGTTTTACACTCACTTGGCAGGACGGTAGTACCTCCCTGGGCGGTTGCTGTCTACCAACCTACTACCTATATATATATATATATATATATATATAATTATATGTCGTGCCGAATATGTAAAACTGGTCAATTAGCAAGAACTCATTTAAAATTAAGTCCTTTCTGAAATTTTCTCTTATACGTTTAAAGATATATTTTTTCACAATGTTAATGTAAAAATTTTTAATTTTGCACCAAAAGAATCTAAGAAAACTTACCTACCCTTATTATAACAAGAGCAATTTATTTTAGCCTAACCCAACTAAATATATTTTAGTTTTGTTTACAATAATTTAATACTAAACAAACACAGTGAAATAAATTTTTTTCGTTATGTTCAGAATGATTTTGGCGAAATTATTGCATACACAAGTTTTCACTTGTCCTATATGGCAAGACGAGCGTTGCTATTTAAGCCAAGATCGCAAGTTCTGCCTATTCGGCACGACATATATATATATATATATATATATATATATATATATATATATATATATATATATATATATATATATATATATATATATATATATATATGAAATCACGACACAAGTGATTTTTGGATCATTTACCAAACTGCGGGAGGCCAGGATTCGACCCCACGAGCAATGTCCCCCCTCCAGAGACAACCCAACATACGTGTCATCTTACCACTGAGCCAGCAGTCCTTCAAAGATCACGCATACAGCCAAGTTTGGCTGGATGCATTATCTTCGAGAATGATAGCTCTAGGCCTTTCGTGTTGCAATCAACACATCATCAGGAGCTTGCAAAATTGAAGAAAAGAGAAGGGTGTCCAGCAAATAAAGTTCCTAGAGGACACCCTCCTCTTTTCTGCATTTTACAAGCTCCTGATGATGTGTTGATTGCAACACGAAAGACCTAGAGCTATCATGGCTTGCTAAATAATGGCTTGCTTTGGTATATACTGTATTTTCATCAGCGTAGTGACGTCACACGTCTTTAAAACCACAGGTAACATCACACAACATTATCTAAGACCCAGTTTTTTGGGTAAACATTTACCCAAAAATATTTCTTGCATATTATAACTTACTTCAAGCACTATAGCTGTCAAAACATTACCTAAGATTACATACATTTGTAACTCTACTAATATCTCTCATATTTTTTCCAAACCTATAAATGCAGCGAAGAACACAAGAACATAAGAAAGGAGGAACACTGCAGTAGGCCTGTTGGCCAATAATGGATCAATAGGCCTACTGCTTTCTTTTATGTAAGTGTTCTTCACAGGTTTCAGTGTTTATGCATGATCAGCATATTCCCTTCCCTTTCTAAATTCATACTTCTCTTTATTAAGCACATAGTCTTTTCCATCAGTTTATCCATCATAATTCTGAGATGCAATTTTCCTGGTATGGTCAACAGTTTTATTCAATTGTAATTATTATATTCTTTAAAAAAAATTCTTTTTCTGCTTTTATAAACATTATGAACAAAATTATGAACTATTCGTGTAGTTTATGACAACTACGTCACACATGTCAGGCTTTATCCACTCTAAGATTCTTATATTTAAAATACTTGCTCATTCATTTCTCTCATACTAACTGGCTAACTCTGCTGACAGCAGAGTTAGTTATGTTGACAGTAGAGTCAGCCTGGTTGACAGCAGATTCATCCAGGCTGACAGCAGAGTCAACCAGGCTGACAGTAAAATCAGCCAGGCTGACAGCAAAGTCAGCCAGGTTGACAGCAAAGTCAGCCAGGTTGACAGCAAAGTCAGCCAGGCTGACAGCAAAGTCAGCCAGGTTGACAGCAAAGTCAGCCAGGTTGACAGCAAAGTCAGCCAGGTTGACAGCAAAGTCAGCCAGGCTGACAGCAAAGTCGGCCAGGCTGACAGCAAAGTCAGCCAGGCTGACAGCAAAGTCAGCCAGGCTGACAGCAAAGTCAGCCAGGCTGACAGCTGTACCACAGAACAGTGCTCTTCTTGTGGATTATTATGTAGTTCAAACAAACCATACCCCCGGCCGGGATTGAACCCGCGGTCATAGAGTCTCAAAACTCCAGCCCGCCGCGTTAGCCACTAGACCAGTCTAGTTCATACAAGTTTTCTTCTGATGTTTACTTCTCTGTAACATCTACACATATACATCATTCCACACAACATACTACGAACACACATATATACATACATGTGTACACGTTCTTATAAGTATATCTGCATCTTTGACACCATTGTTTAAATTAAACATTAATACACAAGTAGTATAAGAGAATTGGGAAAATTCTTGATTATGTAGTTTCAGTTTTACTAAGAAAATGGAATGAGAGGTATAATATTTTGATAAAATTTTTAATGAAAATATGTGATTATGTGAAGAAGTGGTTAACTTGAGAGACTTGTGCTTAAGACAAAGAAGATTTTCTTATAAATCGTCTTAATAAATATGTGAAAAAGTAACTAACTTGAGACATTTATGGTTAAGACAAAGAAATTCTTATAAATTATCTTATTAAACATTTAGTATAATTAGAATTAATTATTAAATAATTCTCTCGGTTTTCACATATACACTTCTCTAGGATATCAACTTTATCCAGGGGTTCCAGCATTCTCCCCCACATTCTTACCACTGTTCCAGCATTACCTTTAATGTCCCTAGATATAGGCAACAGTTTTTTAAGTTTTCTCAGAAAAAAATGTAACTTGCCATCGTTTTTCCATTGCTGATATAACTGCAAACTGGCCACTGACGTAATTGAGAGCTGCTGTGACTGTCTGTCTAGTTTAAGTATATGTCAGAGTATGTTAGGATTCTGGGATCTACCTACCTGGAGTCTACTTGGAGGTTGTTTCGAGGTCAACGTCCCCACTCCCCAGTCCTTGACCAGGCCTTCCAGTGGATCACAGCCCAATCAGCCAGGCTGTTACTGTTGGTCTTGCGCAATCCATTGTAAAAACCGCAGCCTTGCTGATCGGGGACTGACTTTAGGTATCTATCCCGTTCCCTCTTGAAGGCAGCCAGGGGTCTTTTATGTATGGCGGATGTTGAGCAACCATGTGTCTCGGACACTTTTTGTGCCTATGTCTTAGTGTACTCATGACACACCTTTTCACTGGAAACATGTTGCACCGTCTGCCAAATCTTATGTTTTCGTAGGAAGTGATTTCTGTCAGCAGATTTGGTACCAGCCCCTCTAGGACTTTCCAGGTGTAGATTATGATATTTCTTTCTTGCCTGCGTTCCGGAGTGTACGGGTCAATAGCCTTCAAACGTTCCCAGTAATTAAGGTGCTTGACTGAACTAATGCAAACAGTGAAGATTCTCAGTACATTCTCTAGATATGCGATTTCACCTGCCTTGAATGGGGGTGTTAATGTAGAGGAGTTGTCCAGGACAGACTTAGAAATGGTCATCACTGGTATGACATCCCCTGCTTTCAAAGTTCTCATTATGCATTCTATAATTTTCTTCACAGATAATAATAGTAATAATGCTGTAATCCTTGAAGGTGACATCCTCTGACATTAACACTACACTCCCAAGGCCTTCACATTACTTTGTAACTGTATTGAGTGTTAGAGTTTTAGTATACTCCGTTCCAGCTATTATTTCCTCACGTTTTCTATAACGAAGTAACTGAAATTTGTCTTCCTTCAGCATTATATTGTTTTCCGTGGCCCATTAGAAAATTTGGTTTATATCCACTTGCAGATTTACATTCTCCTCAGTGGATGATACTCTCTGCAAAAGAAGGCACGGTGTTATGGATTATATCTCTATGCCTGAAATGAGGATGAGGAACAAGAGGGGGCGAGTACTGTGCTTTGTGGAACAGATCTTTTCACTGGACAGCCTCCGACTTAACTCTGTGGACCATAACTCTTTGTGTTCTAATGGTTAGAAAGTTGAAGACCCATCTGCCCACAGGGACTGTATTTGTGTTATGCGAAAGCAATCATTTGGTTATTAACGTCTCCTTGGAAACAACATTCCAAATGAAGGCGGCGAACTCCGAGCAATGGGCCAGCAAGTTTCCTCTTTCCCACAGCTAGGTTGTTCGTGTTGATTCTTCAGCTCGGTCCATTGTTATCTTCAGTGTGGGAAAGAGCCTTGTGGCCAGATGTTTAAACATAGCCGAGAGGTTTGCCTTCACATACATGACTCACTACGGGGTTCAGAAAGGAGCCAGAGATGTAAGTAGAGAAGTCAACAAGGTTTTCATGTCAAACACTGCAAAGAGTTCATCAAAATCCCTCTGCTTAAGATGTTGGTTGAGGTAACCAACAATTATAATATGTTGACACTTATATTGAAGCAGAAGGGAGTCCACCTTTTTCCATCAGAAAGCTGATGGACTCTACTTCGGCCGCTGAGGCCTGTTTATTGCACATGCTAGTACACATGTACTAGTGCTTAAGCATAGCTTGAACATCATTTCTAGGTGATTAGGGATGGTAACATCAATGGACTTGGCATGTACACTTTCAGAAAACCACAAAACAACACCTCCTCCTTGTCCTTGCCTGTGTCTTCTCATCCATGATACTAGAAAAATTATACAGAGACCTATCGTCCAGTAATGTGTCAACAACGGCTATCATGTCTGGGCGATGAGTGTTAACGAAACTACGTGAACTCACCAGCATTGGTAACGAAGCCTCTGTTGATGGTAGACAGGATGGTGAAGACTGGCTCTATATGATTGTTTTCAGCTTTAGTAAATACGTGTGTAGCTGTTTGTCCTTGAGACAGGCTATACACAGGGGCTGCCACTGGGACTTAGCTCTGAGGTCTTATAATCTAAATGAGGCCAAACCCAAGATATGTAAAGCTGAAGAATAACCTGAGGACTTCGGAGTATAGGAGTTAGGAGTTCTGGTTAACAGTAAACTGAAACCAAGACAAGAGTATATAAGTGTTCGAAATAATGCCTAGGATTTTGTTCACTCTCTTGCGAACACTTATACGCTGTTGTCTTGGTTTCAGATTACTACTAACCAGAACTCCTAAATCCTTTTTGCAATCAGTAATATTAAGATCTACATTACTTTGTTTATATGTGGCATGGTTATTTTCCTGACCAACAGTTAGAACTTTGCATTTGTCTATATTAAACTGCATCTGTCACTTCTCCGACCACTGCATCAGTCTATTCAAATCATCCTGGAGTTCTCTAACGTCCTCGTCAGAATGAATTGGACGGCCTATTTTGGTGTCATCAGTAAATTTGCTTATGTCGCTATTTATTCCCTCATGTGAGGGAAAAGTTCAATAGATAGGAGTAGCGAGGGAGTGTATAGTAACAATAGTTTCATTGCCGGCTACTTGGTAAGGTAGGGTAAGTCCCGCTCCCGCTATCCCCCCCCCTTTTTCCCCCTCCCCGAAAGTGATAGTTTGACTGCCGGCTGCTTGTTAAGGTAGGGTCAGTCTAGCTCCCGCTATCCCTTCCCCTCCCTCTTCCCCTCCCCCCCGAAAGGTGACGTGTGGGGCTCCGCTCAAACAGTAAATCACTCGACTCACAGCTCCCAACACTACTGTAAGTACACGCCTGCTCATATTCTAGTGGACTTATTGGTTGAAAGCTTCACTTTTGACCAATAATTAACTTAGTCCTTTCAGTCTTGATAGGTTAAATGTTTTAATATTCACCACATCTTTTAGGTATTGTACTTATCATGGAGAGTGATTTCTTAAGCAGTGGGTAATCTGTCTCTCTTTACAGCTTGAAAGGACAGAGAGGGTCACCTGCTAATCAACGAGTAGAATTGAAGGAGACGGACTAACGCTCTGAGGAGTCCCAAATTTTGATTCACTTACCTGTTTGTGTATGCAATTAGCAGGATATAACCCCTCATCATTGCAGTGGAAAAAAAACTGCTTTCCTGTCATCTGGACGGATTATTGATGGCTAGAAAATCTGTGAAGAACGAGCCGGTGGGTTGTCATCAACACCTGCGACCCCCCTCCCATCATCGGCAACGGCTAAGATTTCAACAACACGCAGTGTCACCAACACCAGACACCCAAGTTTTATATATATATATTAGCATTGAATTCAGATATCATTTATATTTTTAATTTTTCATTTTCTTTAAGGTAGGATTAATATTTCATATTTAAGTGTTTTATGTTTTATATTTTCTATATAATAAAGTGTTTATGTTTGTCTGTTATTTTTTCTTTTTCTATTCATTAATTTTCCTGAGGAGGAGCCAGCCTTGGTAATACTGTCTGAAGTTATTACAGGGGTTAGGTTAGGTAAGGTTCGTCAGGAAACAGGACAAATGTTTCCTGACGCGGGTCTTAGTCAGATGATGACCCGCCTTTGGAGCTTTTGGTCATCTGACCGAGGCCTACCGCTGGCTTACCGGTCCACCCCTTTAAAAATTATGGTCATTTATAACCAGTCTGTCTATATATTACAGGGGTGAGTAAGCCTTCACAAGTGGCGACCTTACCAGGATCAACTCTACTGAATCAAGATTCAACTCCATCTCGAATCTACCATTGGAACTTCAACGCCGCATACCACAGACGGTTACCACCAGCCATGAGTAATCATTCTCTATGGTATGACTACAGTACATGTATATAAAAGATTTGGTGATTGTTATAGTCTCAATTTATTGTAAGTCAAGTCAGGCAGGATACAATAGTTAATTCTGCCACCTTTATGTTCGAGCTTGAAACACTTTGGAGGATTAGACTCTAGGGACCCGAGATTTTCCAGTGACAATTTGTTTCACTGAGCTCTTTATTTTATCAAAGGAACTGTCGTAGGACACTCTTGATTTGTTGGTGAGAAGATTGGATGGTCAAGGGACCCCATTCTACGTACTGTTTGCTCGGAGCTGGCATAGAACCCTTCGTTTTCATTAATACATATTATTTTAATTGAAGTAGGGATCGAGCCCTCTGGTTTATTTACAGTTTGAGCGGAGCAGGAATTGAACCCTCCGTTTTCTTTGATACCCCGTTTCATTTTTCCCCTGGTGGTTTAAGTTATTCTTGCAAGTATGGAGGAATACCAGTTTTGGATGAATGCTGGAAGTAAGTTAGGAATAACAGGGAAAAATTTAGAATCTTTCATTAGTGCTAAGATCCAGGAAAGACTTGAGAGAGAATTGAGAGAGAAGAGAGACAGAAAGGGAGAGGGAAGACAAAAAAGAGCGTGATAGACTTGATCGTGAGGAAAGAGCTAGAGAACGCGAGGAAAGAACTGAAGTATGTGAGGAACAAGTTAAATTAAGGGAACTTGAGGAAAGAGCAAAGGATAGAGAATATGAGTTAAGGGAGAGAGAAAAGGATCGCGAGCTCGAACACGCTCGCCTTGAATTAGAGAATAAAAAGTTAACTTTCTCACAACAGCAATTAGATGAAGGAGTAATGGAACAACGTGCAGCTAGTGCACATATTCCAACACCTAATTTACCTCCCTTCACAGAGGGGGAAGACATAACTTCATACATTATCAGGTATGAAAATACTGCTACCCTCTGTGAATGGCCTGCTGACTCCTGGACTACCAGGTTAGGAATGTTATTTTCTGGTACAGCTTTGAATATCTATGCAACTTTGTCACAGGATATCATATGTAATTATAACCTACTGAAGAAGGCAATTCTTAAAGCATATCAAAAGACCACAAATTCTTACAGGAAAGATTTCAGGTATGCCACCTTACAGCCTGGCCAGAACTTTCAGCAGTTACAGGTAACACTCTTTCGTTTGTTCGGCTTTTGGAGAGAGAGTTCAGGAATTGATCACAGTTATGAATCTCTTCGAGACTTCATGGTTGCTGACCAGTTCCTGACAGCTCTTCCTAACCAGATACGAACATTCATCAGAGAACGTAACCTGATTAAAGCTGAGGAAGTTGCTGAGGCTGCTGACCTGTATGCTGAGGCTCACAATTCCTATAAAGACCTAAAGGAATCGAACTCTAAGGGCAAGGGTTCATCGGACCTTAAGAAATCAAAGCCTCTAGTGGAAAGTAAAGTGACTTCTTTCATTCCTGTTTGTCATTTGTGTGGTGTTAAGGGACATAAACGTCCAGATTGTCCTAAGAAGGTCCAAAAAGTTGGAAGATGTTTTAAAGACTGGAATGACCAAGCACCCTTCTGTTCAGGAACAGTTAATGGACTTAATGTATCTACCATTTTACCAGACACTGGATGCACATGTATAGTCATTTCTGATAAGCTGTTCCCTAATCTTAAGAAACTCATTCCTCTGCTATACTTTCAGACTACTTGGGCCATACGGACACTTTTCCTACCATCCATTGTTACATTAGGTCTAAATGGTTCACAGGTTGGTCTGAAGCCGTACTAGCTCCCATCACTTCTTGCTCCGTACTAATAGGTAATGTAAAAGGTGCCATTCTTCCATATGAGGTTGACCTTTCACCACCAAAGGTGGACATAAGCTTTTCAGATCCTCTTCCTGTAGAATCAGAGAAGCCCCTCGAAAGTTCAGATGAGACAATGTCTCTCGAGATTCATGTGGGATTAAAAACCATTGATGCTACTCTCGAAAGCGAGGTAGTAGGATCACCGGTTCACTTGTTAGATGAAAGTGAAGATATCGCCTCCGATACCATAAATGTCTTAACTAGGGCTCAGACCAAAGCCCAGGCTTCTCCTACTGTCCATCCTTTGATTTTCCCTGACTTTAAGCCTTTAGATATATCGAAGGACTCCTTTGTCAATTTACAACGTAATTGCCCTTCTCTTCAGAATTGTCATAATGCCGCTAAACAAAATCAAGTGATCCAAAGGAAAAACTTTTCATATAAATTTGAATATATAAAAGGTATCTTGTACAAGTCAGTATTCAAATTAAATTCAGATGAGATGGAACAACTAAGATGGAATAGTCTAAGTCAGTGCAGAGAGACTGTTCTTAAAATGGCTCATGACCTGCCAGTGGTCGGACATTTCTCACATCGTAAAACCTTAAATAAAATTAGGGAAACCTATTTTTGGCCAAAAATGTCCTCAGATGTCACTACCTATTGTAGATCGTGTAAAGTTTGCCAACTGTCATCCTCCCGAGGTACCAGGAGAGTACCTATGGTCAAAATGCCTATCTTTACGGTACCGTTTGAAAGAGTAGCTATTGACATCATTGGTCCTTTATCTCCACTTTCATCTGGGGGACATAGATATATATTAACATAAGTTGATTATACTTCGAGTTTCCCTGAAGCCGTTCCCTTAAAGACCATAACTACTACAGAGATGGCTGAAGCCCTTTTGTCCATCTTCTCCAGAGTGGGCATCCCTAGAGAAATTTTGTCTGACCGTGGGACACAATTCACAACTGACTTAATGCAACATCTATACCAACTTCTGGGAGTGAAGCCTCTCTTCACCACACCCTATCATCCCAGCTGTAATGGGAGGATTGAGCGCCAGCATTCGATTCTCAAGTCTATTTTAAGGAAATTTTGCTCCCTTAAACCTCAGGAGTGGCATCGTTACCTACCCTGTGCTTTGTTTACCATGAGGGAAGTTCCCAGTGACTCCCTGGGGTTTTCACCTTTTGAACTTCTCTATGGTAGTGTGAGGGAAAAGTTCAATAGATAGGAGTAGCGAGGGAGTATATAGAAACAATAGTTTCAGTACCGGCTACTTGTTAAGGTAGGGTAAGTCAAGCTCCCGCTATTCCCGCCTTTTTCCCCCACCCCGAAAGTGATAGTTTGACTGCCGGCTGCTTGTTAAGGTAGGGTCAGTCTAGCTCCCGCTATCCCTTCCCCTCCTCCCCCCCCCGAAAGGTGACGAGTGGGGCTCTGGTCCAAACAGTAATCACTAGACTCACAGCTCCCAGCACTACTCTTGGATGACAGAGAGGGTCACCTGTCAGTCAACGAGAAGAACTGGTGGAGATGGACTAACGTCCTGAGACTTCCCTTTTTTGGATTTAATTACCTGTGCACCTGTATGAAATTGCAGGACGTAACCCCTCATCATTGCAGCGGTAAAGAACCTGCTTTCCTGTCATCGGGATATAATACTCACGGCTATACTGTGAAGAACTAGCCAGTGGGTCGTAACCAACACCTGCGACCCCCCCCCATCATCAGCAACGGCTATGATTTCAACAACACCTGCGACCCCCCCCCATCATCAGCAACGGCTATGATTTCAACAACACAGTGTCACCAACACCAGACACCCCTATATATATATTAGTGTTGAATTCAGTTATCATTTATATTTTTCATTTTTCATTTTCTTTAATGTAGGATTAATATTTCATATTTAAGTGTTTTATATTTTCTATTTTCTATATAATAAAGTGTTTATGTTTGTTATTATTTCTTTTTCAATTCATTAATTTTCCTGAGGAGGAGCCAGCCTTGGTAATACTGTCTGAAGTTATTACAGGGCTGAGTAAGCCTTCACAAGTGGCGACCTTGCCAGGATACAACTCGACAGAATCAAGATTCAATTCCATCTCGAATCTACCATTGGAACTTCAACGCTGCATACCACAGACGGTTACCACCAGCCATGAGTAATCATTCTCTATGGTAGGACTACGGTACAGGTATTTAAAAGATTTGGTGATTGTAAGTCAAGTCAGGCAGGATATAATAGTTAATTCTGCCACCTTTCTTGTGAGCTTGAAACACTTTGGAGGATTAGACTCTAGGGACCCGAGATTTTCCAGTGACAATTTGTTTCACTGAGCTCTTTATTTTATCAAGGGAACTGTCGTAGGACACTCTTGATTTGTTGGTGAGAAGATTGGATGGTCAAGGGACCCCATTCTACTTACTGTTTGCTCGGAGCTGGCATAGAACCCTTCGTTTTAATTAATACATTGTTTAATTGAAGCAGGGATCGAGCCCTCTGGTTTATTTACAGTTTGAACGGAGCAGGAATTGAACCCTCCGTTTTCTTTAATACCCGTTTCATTTCCCCTGATAGTTTAAGTTATTCTTGCAAGCATGGAGGAATGCCAGTTTTGGATGAACGCTGGAAGTAAGTTAGGAATAACAGGGAAAAATTTAGAATCTTTCATTAGTGCTAAGATCCAGGAAAGACTTGAAAGAGAGAATTGAGAGAGAAGAGAGACAGTTAGAAAGGGAAAGAGAAGAAGAAAAGAGAGAGAGAATCGAAAGAGAAGAGAAAAAGGAGAAAGAGAACCTTGAAAGACAGGAGAAAAAGGAGAGAGAGAGAATTGAGAGAGAAATCCAAGAAAGACAGAAAGAAAAAGAGAAGACAAAAAGGAGCGTGATAGACTTGATCGTGAAGAAAGAGCTAGAGAACGTGAGGAACAGGCTAAAATACGTGAGGAACAGGCTAAAATACATGAGGAACAGGCTAAAATAAGTGAACTTGAGGAAAGAGCAAAGGATAGAGAAGTTGAGGAAAAAGCTAGAGAATTTGAGTTAATAGAGAGAGAAAAGGATCGCGAGCTCGAAAAATCTCGCCTTGAATTAGAGAATAAAAAGTTAACTCTTACACAACAACAATTAGAGGAAGGAGTAATGGAACAACGTGCAGTCAGTGCACATATTCCAACACCTAATTTACCTCCCTTCACAGAGGGGGAAGACATAACTTCATACATTATCAGGTTTGAAAATACCGCTACCCTTTGTGAATGGCCTGCTGACACCTGGGCTACCTGGTTAGGAATGTTATTTTCTGGTACAGCTTTGAATATCTAAGCAACTTTGTAGCAGGATATCATATGTAATTATAACCTACTGAAGAAGGCAATCCTTAAAACATATCAAAAAGCCACTAATTCTTACAGGAAAGATTTCAGGTATGCCACCTTACAGCCTGGCCAGAACTTTCAGCAGTTACAGGTAACACTATTTCGTTTGTTCGACTTTTGGATAGAGAGTTCAGGAATTGATCACAGTTATGAATCTCTTAGAGACTTCATGGTTGCTGACCAGTTCCTGACAGCTCTTCCTCACCAGATACGAACATTCATTAGAGAACGTAACCTGATTAAAGCTGAGGAAGTTGCTGAGGCTGCTGACCTGTATGCTGAGCCTCACAATTCCTATAAAGACCTAAAGGGATCGAACCCTAAGGGCAAGGGTTCATCAGACCTTAAGAAATCAAAGCCTCTAGTGGAAAGTAAAGTATTTATTTTTATTTATTATCACACTGGCCGATTCCCACCAAGGCAGGGTGGCCCGAAAAAGAAAGACTTTCACCATCATTCACTCCATCACTGTCTTGCCAGAAGGGTGCTTTACACTACAGTTTTTAAACTGCAACATTAACACCCCTCCTTCAGAGTGCAGGCACTGTACTTCCCATCTCCAGGACTCAAGTCCGGCCTGCCGGTTTCCCTGAACCCCTTCATAAATGTTACTTTGCTCACACTCCAACAGCACGTCAAGTATTAAAAACCATTCGTCTCCATTCACTCCTATCAAACACGCTCACGCACGCCTGCAGGAAGTCCAAGCCCCTCGCACACAAAACCTCCTTTACCCCCTCCCTCCAGCCTTTCCTAGGCCGACCCCTACACCGCCTTCCTTCCACTACAGACTAATACACTCTTGAAGTCATTCTGTTTCGCTCCATTCTCTCTACATGTCCGAACCACCTCAACAACCCTTCCTCAGCCCTCTGGACAACAGTTTTGGTAATCCCGCACCACCTCCTAACTTCCAAACTACGAATTCTCTGCATTATATTCACACCACACATTGCCCTCAGACATGACATCTCCACTGCCTCCAGCCTTCTCCTCGCTGCAACATTCATCACCCATGCTTCACACCCATATAAGAGTGTTGGTAAAACTATACTCTCATACATTCCCCTCTTTGCCTCCAAGGACAAAGTTCTTTGTCTCCACAGACTCCTAAGGGCACCACTCACCCTTTTCCCCTCATCAATTCTATGATTCACCTCATCCTTCATAGACCCATCCGCTGACACGTCCAATCCCAAATATCTGAATACATTCACCTCCTCCATACTCTCTCCCTCCAATCTGATATCCAATCTTTCATCACCTAATCTTTTTGTTATCCTCATAACCTTACTCTTTCCTGTATTCACTTTTAATTTTCTTCTTTTGCACACCCTACCAAATTCATCCACCAATCTCTGCAACTTCTCTTCAGAATCTCCCAAGAGCACAGTGTCATCAGCAAAGAGCAACTGTGACAACTCCCACTTTATGTGTGATTCTTTATCTTTTAACTCCACGCCTCTTGTCAAGACCCTCGCATTTACTTCTCTTACAACCCCATCTATAAATATATTAAACAACCACGGTGACATCACACATCCTTGTCTAAGGCCTACTTTTACTGGGAAATAATTTCCCTCTTTCCTATGTACTCTAACTTGAGCCTCACTATCCTCGTAAAAACTCTTCACTGCTTTCAGTAACCTACCTCCTACACCATACACCTGCAACATCTGCCACATTGCCCCCCTATCCACCCTGTCATACGCCTTTTCCAAATCCATAAATGCCACAAAGACCTCTTTAGCCTTATCTAAATACTGTTCACTTATATGTTTCACTGTAAACACCTGGTCCACACACCCCCTACCTTTCCTAAAGCCTCCTTGTTCATCTGCTATCCTATTCTCAGTCTTACTTTTAATTCTTTCAATAATAACTCTACCATACACTTTACCAGGTATACTCAACAGACTTATCCCTCTATAATTTTTGCACTCCCTTTTGTCCCCTTTGCCTTTATACAAAGGAACTATGCATGCTCTCTGCCAATCCCTAGGTACCTTACCCTCTTCCATACATTTATTAAATAATTGCACCAACCACTCCAAAACTATATCCCCACCTGCTTTTAACATTTCTCTCTTTATCCCATCAATCCCGGCTGCCTTACCCCCTTTCATTTTACCTACTGCCTCACGAACTTCCCCCACACTCACAACTGGCTCTTCCTCACTCCTACAAGATGTTATTCCTCCTTGCCCTATACACGAAATCACAGCTTCCCTATCTTCATCAACATTTAACAATTCCTCAAAATATTCCCTCCATCTTCCCAATACCTCTAATTCTCCATTTAATAACTCTCCTCTCCTATTTTTAACTGACAAATCCATTTGTTCTCTAGGCTTCCTTGTTAATCTCACTCCTAAACTTTTTCTTATTTTCAACAAAATTTGTTGATAACATCTCACCCACTCTCTCATTTGCTCTCTTTTTACATTGCTTCACCACTCTCTTAACCTCTCTCTTTTTCTCCATATACTCTTCCCTCCTTGCATCACTTCTACTTTGTAAAAACTTCTCATATGCTAACTTTTTCTCCCTTACTACTCTCTTTACATCATCATTCCACCAATCGCTCCTCTTCCCTCCCGCACCCACTTTCCTGTAACCACAAACTTCTGCTGAACACTCTAACACTACATTTTTAAACCTACCCCATACGTCTTCGACCCCATTGCCTATGCTCTCATTAGCCCATCTATCCTCCAATAGCTGTTTATATCTTTCCCTAACTGCCTCCTCTTTTAGTTTATAAACCTTCACCTCTCTCTTCCCTGATGCTTCTATTCTCCTTGTATCCCATCTACCTTTTACTCTCAGTGTAGCTACAACTAGAAAGTGATCTGATATATCTGTGGCCCCTTTATAAACATGTACATCCTGAAGTCTACTCAACAGTCTTTTATCTACCAATACATAATCCAACAAACTACTGTCATTTCGCCCTACATCATATCTTGTATACTTATTTATCCTCTTTTTCTTAAAATATGTATTACCTATAACTAAACCCCTTTCTATACAAAGTTCAATCAAAGGGCTCCCATTATCATTTACACCTGGCACCCCAAACTTACCTACCACACCCTATCTAAAAGTTTCTCCTACTTTAGCATTCAAGTCCCCTACCACAATTACTCTCTCACTTGGTTCAAAGGCTCCTATACAGTCACTTAACATCTCCCAAAATCTCTCTCTCTCCTCTGCATTCCTCTCTTCTCCAGGTGCATACACGCTTATTATGACCCACTTCTCGCATCCAACCTTTACTTTAATCCACATAATTCTTGCATTTACACATTCATATTCTCTTTTCTCCTTCCATAACTCATCATTCAACATTACTGCTACCCCTTCCTTTGCTCTAACTCTCTCAGATACTCCAGATTTAATCCCATTTATTTCCCCCCCACCGAAACTCCCCTACCCCCTTCAGCTTTGTTTCGCTTAGGGCCAGGACATCCAACTTCTTTTCATTCATAACATCAGCAATCATCTGTTTCTTGTCATCTGCACTACATCCACGCACATTCAAGCATCCCAGTTTTATAAAGTTTTTCTTCTTCTCTTTTTTAGTAAATGTCTACAGGAGAAGGGGTTACTAGCCCATTGCTCCCGGCATTTTAGTCGCCTCATACGACACGCATGGCTTACGGAGGAAAGATTCTTTTCCACTTCCCCATGGACAATAGAAGAAATAAAGAAGAACAAGAGCTATGTAGAAAAAGGAGAAAAACCTAGATGTATATATATATGCATGTGCATGTCTGTGAAGTGTGACCAAAGTGTAAGTTGGAGTAGCAAGATATCCCTGTTATCTAGCGTGTTTATGAGACAGAAAAAGACACCAGCAATCCTACCATCATGCAAAACAGTTACAGGATTCTGTTTCACAGTCATCTGGCAGGATGGTAGTACTTCCCTGGGTGGTTGCTGTCTACCAACCTGTTTGTCATTTGTGTGGTGTTAAGGGACATAAACGTCCAGATTGTCCTTCTAAGAAGGTCCAAAAAGTTGGAAGATGTTTTAAAGACTGTAATGACCAAGCAACTTTCTGTTCAGGAACAGTTAATGGACTTAATGTATCTACCATTTTACGAGACACTGGATGCACATGTATAGTCATTTCTGATAAGCTGTTCCCTAATCTTAAAGAAACTCATTCCTCTGCTATACTTTCAGACTACTTGGGCCGTACGGACACTTTTCCTACCATCCGTTGTTACATTAGGTCTAAATGGTTCACAGGTTGGTCTGAAGCCGTACTAGCTCCCATCACTTCTTGCACTGTGCTAATAGGTAATGTAAAAGGTGCCATTCTTCCTTCTGAGGTTGACCTTTCATCACCAAAGATGGACATAGGTGTTTCAGATCCTCTTTCTGTAGAGTCAGAGAAGTCCCTCGAAAGTTCAGATGAGACAATGTCTCGTGAGATTCATGTGGGATTAAAAACCAGTGATGCTACTCTCGAAAGCGAGGTAGTAGGATCACCGGTTCACTTGTTAGATGAAAGTGAAGATATCACCTCCGATACCATAAATGTCTTGACTAGGGCTCAGACCAAAGCACAGGCTTCTCCTACTGTCCATCCTTTGATTTTCCCTGACTTTAAGCCTTTAGATATATCGAAGGACTCCTTTGTCAATTTACAACGTAATTGCCCTTCTCTTCAGAATTGCCATAGTGCCGCTAAACAAAATCAAGTGATCCAAAGGAAAAACTTTTCATATAAATTTGAATATATAAAAGGTATCTTGTACAAGTCAGTATTCAAATTAAATTCAGATGAGATAGACTATTCCATCTTAGATGATCCAAGTCAATGCAGAGAGACTGTTCTTAAAATGGCTCATGACCTGCCAGTGGTCGGACATTTCTCGCATCGTAAAACCTTAAATAAAATTAGGGAAACCTATTTTTGGCCAAAAATGTCCTCAGATGTCACTACTTATTGTAGATCGTGTAAAGTTTGCCAACTGTTATCCTCCCGAGGTACCAGGCGAGTACCTATTGTCAAAATGCCTATCTTTACGGTACCGTTTGAAAGAGTAGCTATTGACATCGTTGGTCCTTTATCTCCACTTTCATCTGGGGGACATAGATATATATTAACATTAGTTGATTATGCTTCGAGTTTCCCTGAAGACATACCCTTAAAGACCATAACCACTACAGAGGTGGCTGAAGCCCTTTTGTCCATCTTCTCCAGAGTGGGAATCCCTAGAGAAATTTTGTCTGACCGTGGGACAATTCACATCTGACTTAATGCAACATCTATACCAACTTCTGGGAGTGAAGCCTCTCTTCACCACACCCTATTATCCCAGCTGTAATGGGAGGATTGAGCGCCAGCATTCGATTCTCAAGTCCATTTTAAGGAAACTTTGCTCCCTTAAACCTAAGGAGTGGCATCGTTACCTACCCTGTGCTTTGTTTGCCATGAGGGAAGTTCCCAGTGACTCTTTGGGGTTTTCTCCTTTTGAACTTCTCTATGGTAGACAGGCCAGAGGCCCATTGTCCATCCTTCATGACTTATGGACTAATGAGGAGGTAAATGCTGAAGTTCAGTCTTCTTACCAGTTTTTCCTTGACCTTAGATCCAAACTTGACGAGACCTCTGACATAGTTTCGAAAAACTTAAGTTTGTCAATGGACCAGAACAAAACATATTTTGATTCCAAAAGTTAGCGAAGTTTTAAAGTAGGGGATGAAGTTCTTGTACTTTTGCCGATCAAGTCAAATAAATTATTAGTAGCATGGAAAGGTCCATATAAAGTATTAAAAGTTTGTGGGAAAGTTGACTACCTCATAGAAGTCAAGGGGAAACCTAAGCTTTATCATATCAACATCCTTAAGAAATATTACCGAAGAAATTCGGTTAACTGCCTTAATAACTTTGACTTAGTTTTTCCACACGAACTTGATAAGACAAGACTCAAGAAATCGTAATGACACGATTGCAAATAAACCATACCCCCGGCCGGGATTGAACCCGCGGTCATAGAGTCTCAAAACTCCAGCCCGTCGCGTTAGCCACTAGACCAGCTAGCCACAATAAGATTCATCCAAATAGGTATATTTCTACACCATAGGAAAGTAACTTGCATTTGTGGTCACAGAGGTGCCTGTGCTAACTTTCCTATGGTGTAGAAATATACCTAGTTGGATGAATCTTATTGTGGCTAGCTGGTCTAGTGGATAACGCGACGGGCTGGAGTTTTGAGACTATGACCGCGGGTTCAATCCCGGCCGGGAGTATGGTTGATAAGACAACTGAAGAATGTAAAGTGTGTGTAATTGACACCTCTAACTTAGAATATGATGAAGAACTACATGACTTGGTGACTCTTGACCACTCGGGCGTAACCAACAATAATAATAATGAATCTTTGGATGACCATAAGAGACATGAACTACTTTAATGTGTGAGTAACTTTTCAGACGTCTTTACTGATATTCCAGGTGTTACCTCCACGGTAGTCCATAAGATTGACTTAGTGACGGACAATCCTATCAAACGAAAATTATACCCAGTTCCAGTTCACCTTAGGGATGCATTTGACCGAGAGGTAGACAAATTATTAAAACTAAAGATCATTGAACCTTCAGTATCTGCATATTGCTCACCAGTAGTTATGGTTAAGAAGGAGGATAATTCATATAGACTTGCTATTGACTTCCGAGGCCTTAATGCTATAACTCGGTGGGATGCTGAACCTATGCCCTTGATAGATAGCGATCTACACAAATTTTATGACGCTTCCGTCTTTTCAGAGACTGATATTGCGCAGGCATATCATCAAGTAATGTTAGATCCTTTTTCTAAGCAGTACACTGCTTTTCCTACCCACCAAGGACTGATGCAGTATAGAACTATGCCCTTTGGTTTGATAACTGCCTGTGAGACTAATGAGAAAGGTCTTGGGTAATATGCCAAATGTTTCAGTTTATTTTGATAACATTTACGTAATGACATCCACGTGGGGCAAGCATATCCAAACATTAACATCAGTTTTGCGTAGGTTACGCTCACATTGTCTCACTGCCAAGCCGAAGAAATGCTTCCTTGGGTATAACAAGATTAGATATCTTGGACTGATACTTTCTAATAACTCTCTGCAGCCTCTTCCCAGTAAGGTCAAAGCTTTATTAGAATTTAAATTCCCCAAAACCAAGAAGCTCATGCGTAGCTTTCTTGGTTCTGTAAATTTTTATGCACGGTTTATCGCGAACCTTACTTATCTTACAGGCATCTTATTCGACTTCCTTAAAAAATCTGAAGGAACCTCTTGAACTTTCCGACGTAGCTCGGGAAAAGTTTAATGAGATTAAAAGTATCTCTTCTAAAGACCCTATACTTAAGATTCCAGATATTAATAAAACATTTTGTTTAAGAACTGATGCCTCCAATACTGGCTTAGGTGCAGTGCTACTACAGTACCATGATGGTACTCCCTTCCCTGTATGCTTCCTAAGCCAGAAACTCCTTCCCGCAGAAACGAGATACTCCAAAATAGAAAAGGAATGTTTGGCCCTTGTGTGGGGTATCTCCAAACTTAAATTTTATTTGCTGGGAAAAGAATTCATTTTAGAAACAGACCACAAACCTTTGATATACCTAGAAACTTTTAAGGGAACCAACAGTCGCCTCTTGAGGTGGACATTGGCACTCAAGGCTTTTAAGTTTCATATTGTGTATATCAATGGTTCATCCAATTATTTCTCTGACTGGTTAAGTCGTGACAGTCAGTAGAAGATTGGTTGCCTTACGCGACTTCCACATGTTAGAACTTTTTCCTCGCCTATTCTTCTTATACTCCTTGACTATAAGTCTTGGTATGGGAGAGTGTGAGGGAGAAGTTCAATAGATAGGAGTAGCGATATAGTAACAATAGTTTCATTGCCGGTTACTTGTTAAGGTAGGGTAAGTCCAGCTCCCGCTATCCCCCCCCCCCTTTTCCCCCTCCCCGAAAGTGATAGTTTGCTTGCCGGGTACTTGTTAAGGTAAGTCTAGCTCCCACTATTCCCGCCTTTCCCCCCCCCACCCCGAAAGTGATGGTTTGATTGCTGGCTGCTTGTTAAGGTAGGGTCAGTCTAACTCTCACTATCCCTTCCCCCCCCCCCCGAAAGGTGACGTGTGGGGCTCCAGTCCAAACAGTAATCACTAGACTCATGGCTCCCAGCACTACTGTAAGTACATGCCTGCCTTGTATTCTAGTGGATTTATTGGTTGAAAGCTTCACTTTTGACCAATAATAAACTTAGTCCTTTCAGTCTTGCTCTAAGTTGACTGTTGTAATAATCACTACGTCTTTTGGGTATTGTACTTATCATGGAGAGTGATTTCTTAAGCAGTGGGTAACCTCTTTCCAGCTTGGATGACAGAGAGGGTCACCTGCCAATCAACGAGTAGAATTGAAGGAGACGGTCTAACGATCTGAAATGTCTCAAATTCTGATCCACTTACCTGTTTGTGTATGAAGGTAGCAGGATATAACCCCTCATCATTGCAGTGGAGAAAACCTGCTTTCCTGTCATCTGGAAGGATTATTGACGGCGAGAAAATCTGTGAAGAATGAGCCGGTGGGTTGTCATCAACACCTGCGACCCCCCCCCCATCATCGGCAACGGCTACGATTTCAACAACACGCAGTGTCACCAACACCAGACACCGAAGTTTTATAAATATATAATATATATATATACATATATATATATATATATATATATATATATTATATTATATTTTTCATTTTTCATTTTCTTTAAGGTAGGATTAATATTTCATATTTAAGTGTTCTATATTTTATATTTTCTAAATAATAAAGTGTTTATGTTTGTCAGTTTTTGTTCTTTTTCTATTCATTAATTTTCCTGATGAGGAGCCAGCCTTGGTAATACTGTCTGAAGTTGTTACAGGGCTGAGTAAGCCTTCACAGTCATACTCATACTTCCCTTATCCTTCATCTCATTCACCAACAGAAC
This sequence comes from Cherax quadricarinatus, assembly GCF_038502225.1. Taxonomy (NCBI): domain Eukaryota; kingdom Metazoa; phylum Arthropoda; class Malacostraca; order Decapoda; family Parastacidae; genus Cherax; species Cherax quadricarinatus. The sequence goes on from NC_091345.1 coordinate 26,403,721, forward strand.
CAAGAATTCCTTCATTACCTCCCAGTTGCTCAAATAAAAATAATTTGAGATTCCATCTATCCTAGGTGTTTTCCCGACACTCATCCCCTTTAACTCCATTCACACTTCCCTCTATCACCGCTTTATCTGCTGACTCCAGGTTCCTCTGTATCCCCTATCTTCAGGTCTCCCATCTTTCTTTTTCCCCCTCTCATATATATCTCAAACCAGTTATCAGCAAAACCACTCGTACCTTCTGTAGTTACTAACCTCTGTCCCACCTTATACCCTCCCACAACCGTATGTACGTCCAACTTCATCATAGTCAGTGTTTTGAATGTAGTGAGGAGGCTGGGAAAGCATGGAACCAGGAAATTGGCATTCACGGCGGCCTAAGGATTAATATAGGCCTCATTTCATAATAGGAAGTGTCGTAACTGTTCCTGGTGGAGAGTGAGGGAACGTGATTCGCGGGACCACCGTAATAAGGTGGTAAAATTAGTGAATAATGGTTCGACCGGGTGTGACTGGTGCGCGGCCATGGTGTGTGTCCAGGGGAAATACCCGTGAGTTAATCCTCACTCATCGGCCTCAGATCTTAATGGAGTGACCTCTAATGTGTATAATAATTATGAGACGTTAAATCGTCTTGTGAATGGTAATGTAATCAGTGATAATAACATTAAGTTAAGAGAATGCGGGATGTGAAATAGATCGCCCTGCTCCGAGTGAACGCGTGATTCTCGTACCGAGGATAGTGAAGCTTTATGGAATCACTACTTCTAAACCGGGACAAACCAACGGATACCTCGTCCTGCTGGAATAAGAACCGTATCGGTGTAGCAGGACATCGAAATGAGATGGTGAATGGAGGAAATAAAGAGTATCAATCACTCACAGTTAAGTAACCCTTCTAGTTATAGCAGACTGATACTGGCCAGTTAGGTATGTTGTAATTGGATAGGTTATGAGTGATCCAGCTACATCAAGTGACCACCGGAGAATATCTGGTAAGTGGTGAGATTATGTACAAGTGTTTTCCTTGATGGATATATCCATGTGTAACCTACCCCACCCCCCTTCATTTAGTTAAACTAATATAATCTATACAGTCCACAATTAATTAGTAGCACCGTCAGTGTTCAGTGGTCAGTCGTCACGTGAGGTCACAGACCCTGAGCTGCTATGGGGATTAGCGTGGACAGTTACAAAGCCTGGCTTGCTTCTGCAGTGTTTTAAAAATTGAGGTTGGAAATTTGAAGGAGGAGGTCTTGCTTCTCCAGGAGGAGATTAGGAGGCTGAAGGTCCACCTCATTGGGTCTGGGAGAGTGTGAGGTGGCTGGAGTTGTCGGGAATGAGGCCTCTAGCAGTGAGGTGCAGTCTGTCTCTCGCTGTGAGGAGGCTGTAGGTGGGAAGGCAGCAACGGCTACCAGCAGTGAGGTGCAGTTCAGCACCTCCTACAAGTGGCGAGTGGTTCACAGTAATGGGAGGCGCATCAGAGTAAGGAAAGTTAAGAGTGAAGATCTGAAGGTAGGAAATCGCTTCTCTGTTCTTCAGGATGAATGTACTTCAGTGGCCAGTGAAGGTAAGGGTACTACTGCCCCTGCTAACAGAGGTAAGCGCATTCTTGTGGTTGGTGACTCTCAGGTAAGATATATTGACCGTGCTTTTTGTAATAGGAATAAGAAGATGAGAGATAGTGTGCGCTTCCCTGGAGCTGGTGTTGGGGACATAGTTAACAGGCTGGATAATATCATGTCAGGTAATGGGAACAAGCCCATTATTTGTCTCAGTGCTGGTGGAAATGATATTGGGAAGGGTAGGAGAGAAGAGCTGCTAGGTAAGTACAGGTCAGCTATAGATTTCATTAAGTCTAAGGGAGGGGTCCCAATCATATGTAGCATCTTGCCTAGAAGGGGAGTAGGAAATGAATGGTTGTCTCGGGCAATTGGTGTAAATTGCTGGCTAGACAGATACTGCAAGGAACTTGCAATCCCATTCAATGACAACTGGAACAACTTTTATGGCAGACATGATATGTATGCAAGGGATGGGGTACATCTCTCTGGGGCTGGGGTGGTAGCACTTGCAAACTCAATTGAGAAGGCCATTGGTGAAATGCCTATGATTTTAAACTGATAGAAGATAGAGGTATGGGTGTGTGTGGGAAACAAGCAGGTTGCAACACTAGGGTTGGAAACAGTAAATGTATAAAAGGCATTCAGCATGAAGTTATAAATAAAGACAATAGATCATGTCAACAAACAAAGGGGGACAGCAGAGGACAGCAAGGGACTAGCTCCCTTAAAGTTTACTATACTAATAGCAGGAGTGTAAGAAATAAGATAGATGAGCTAAGATTAATTGTAAGTGCAGGAAACATAGATATTATTGCTATAACAGAGACCTGGCTCAATCTGAAAGATAGATAGATGCCCTCTGAATGTCACATACAAGGCTATAAATTATTCCACACTGACAGGGTGAACAGGAAGGGTGGTGGAGTAGCGATGTATGTCAGACAATTTAAACTGTTGTGTTAGACAAGATATAAAAGTAGAAGCGTCAGCCATTGAATCTGTTTGGTTACAGCTTCTCGAGGGCCGAGAAAAACTAATTTTGGGTGTGATTTACAGGGCCCCCAAATCTTGATAGGGAGTGCAATAAACTTCTATGGAACGAAATTCGTAAGGTATCTACATACGAAAATGTTGTGCTAATGGGAGATTTCAGCTATAGACAGATTGACTGGAGCAATTCGACAGGAAATTTAGAGTCACGTGACTTTCTTGATACGATCCAGGATTGTTTTTTAAAACAGTTTGTGACAGAGCCAACTAGGGGAAATAACCTGCTTGACTTGGTTCTTGCCAGTAGGGAAACACTAATTAATAATCTTGAGGTTAATGATGAGCTTGGGGAAAGTGATCACAAATCACTCAGTTTTAATATATCATGGAATTCCCCTAATAATGGCAATCAAGTCTCCGTCCCTGACTTTCGCTTGGCTGATTTCATAGGACTGAAAAATTACTTAGGTGGGCTGAACTGGAATGACCTGACTAAAGGTCAGGTAGGTGGTGATGGTTGCCGATATGACGCTTTCCAGGGCATAGTTCTAGCTGCTCAGTCAAATTATGTTCCAAATAGGGAAATCAGATCAAACAAAAATGATCCTAAATGGATGAACAATAGATTAAAATATCTGATTGGTCAAAAGAGAGGCATATATAGGCAAATCAAAAGAGGAGAGGGGCAATTAAGAAATCGATATATTCAGTTAGAGAAATAAAAAAGGGAATTAGAAAAGCAAAAAGAGATTATGAGGTTAAAGTTGCAAGAGAATCGAAGACTAACCCAAAAGGATTCTTTCAGGTTTACAGAAGTAAGATCAGGGACAAGATAGGCCCACTCAAAAGTTCCTCGGGTCAGCTCACTGACAGTGATAAGGAAATGTGTAGAATTTTTAACACATACTTCCTCTCAGTTTTTACACAGGAGGATACCAGCGAAATTCCAGAAATGATAAATTATGTAGAACAGGACGATAATAAACTGTGCACGATTAGGGTCACAAGTGACATGGTCCTTAGGCAAATAGATAAATTAAAACCTAACAAATCCCCAGGCCCTGATGAACTGTATGCAAGGGTTCTAAAGGAATGTAAAGAGGAGCTTAGCAAACCTTTGGCTAATCTTTTCAACATATCTCTACAAACTGGCAGGGTGCCAGATAAGTGGAAAATGGCAAATGTGATACCTATTTTTAAAGCAGGTAACAGGTCCTTAGCTTCGAACTATAGACCAATAAGCCTAACCTCCATAGTGGGAAAATTTATGGAATCAATAATTGCCGAGGCAGTTCGTATCCACCTTGAAAAGCATAAATTAATCAACGAATCTCAGCATGGTTTTACAAAGGGGCGTTCCTGCCTTACGAATTTATTAACTTTTTTCACTAAGGTATTTGAGGAGGTAGATCATGGTAATAATAATAATAATAATAATCTTTATTTACTACAAGTACATGTACATGGTATACAGTCCTAGCTGACAACAATGACTTACTACTACATAGAAAGCCACTTGTTATGCTGAGCATCTCGGGCAAATTAGGTCAGTGTCCCAGGATGCGACCCACACCAGTCGACTAACACCCAGGTACCCATTTTACTGATGGGGAACATAGACAACAGGTGGAAAGAAACACGCCCAATGTTTCTACTCTGGCTGGGAATCGAACCCAGGCCCTCGCCGTGTGAAGCGAGAGCGTTAACCACCAGGCCACCAGAATATGATATTGTGTATATGGACTTCAGTAAGGCTTTTGACAGGGTCCCACATCAGAGACTATTGAGGAAAATTAAGGCACATGGAATAGGAGGAGAAATTTTTTCCTGGATAGAGGCATGGTTGACAAATAGGCATCCAACTAGGTATATTTATACACCATAGGAAAGCTAGCATAGGCACCTCTGTGACTACAAATGCAAGTTTTTACAGAAGTCCCGCCAGCGTCGCCCCTCAAAGTCCCGTCAAAGCTGTTATCATGACTCACGAAATCGTAATGACACGATTGCAAACAAACCACACCACGGGCGGGCATAGAACCCGCGGTCATAAAACTCCAGACCGACGGGTTAGTCACTGGGCCAGTTGGCTACAATAACATTCGTCTGTAAAAACTTGCATTTGTGGTCACAGAGGTGCCTATGCTAACCTTCCTATGGTGTAGAAATATACCTAGTTGGAAGAATCTTATTGTAGCCAGTTGGCCCAGTGGCTAAGGCGTCAATCTGGAGTTTCACGACTCTCTGACCGCGGGTTCTATTCCCACCAGTGGTATGGTTTGAATTAATTAGTTGCTGAGTTAACACAAACTTTCTACATTTCTACTCAAGGTTCCTCGTGTTATTTCTACATGGTTACTCATAGGTCCCTCATAACTTTCATGGTTACTCATAGGTTCCTCATAACTTGCATGGTTACTCGTAGGTCCCTCATAACTTGTATGATTACTCATAGGTCCCTCATAACTTGCATGGTTACTCATAGGTCCCTCATAACTTCCATGGTTACTCATAGGTCCCTCATAACTTGCATGGTTACTCATAGGTCCCTCATAACTTGCATGGTTACTCGTAGGTCCCTCATAACTTGCATGGTTACTCGTAGATCCTTCATAACTTGTATGGTTATTCATAGGTCCCTCATAACTTGCATGGTTACTCGTAGATCCCTCATAACTTGTATGGTTATTCATAGGTCCCTCATAACTTGCATGGTTACTCGTAGATCCCTCATAACTTGTATGGTTATTCATAGGTCCCTCATAACTTGCATGGTTACTCGTAGATTCCTCATAACTTGTATGGTTATTCATAGGTCCCTCATAACTTGCATGGTTACTCGTAGATCCCTCATAACTTGTATGGTTATTCATAGGTCCCTCATAACTTGCATGGTTACTCGTAGATCCCTCGTAACTTGTATGGTTATTCATAGGTCCCTCATAACTTGCATGGTTACTCGTAGATCCCTCATAACTTGTATGGATATTCATAGGTCCCTCATAACTTGCATGGTTACTCGTAGATCCCTCATAACTTGTATAGTTATTCATAGGTCCCTCATAACTTGTATAGTTACTCATAAGTCCTTCACAATTTTCTTGCATTATCAAGTGCGTTTTTGTTTTTAATGTTGAGTTTAAGTCTACATTTCATAATTGTTGCTCAAACAGAGCAGCTGAAAAAACATCTTCGATGACAATCACAGTGTTATCTCAGGTTCACTTCCTCTAGTTAAAGTGTGCTCACCTTGATGTTGTTATGGAAATATAAACAAAAATGCAGTATAATGTGATCCTTTATTGACAACGTTTCACCCACACAGTGGGCTTTTTCAAGTCACACACGGATCTACCTGGGGTTGGAAGGTACGAGAGTATTTATAGTCATGTTCAGAATGTTAGGTAAGACACATATGCAACAGTTAGGTATCTTTATTTTGAAACGTTTCGCCTACACAGTAGGCTTCTTCAGTCGAGTACAGAAAAGTTTCAAAATAAAGATACCTAACTGTTGCATATGTGTCTTACCTAACAATCTGTCGGTATTTTATACCATTTTAATGTTCATGTTCAGAATGTTGAGGTCAGGTGAAGAATGCTGCATCTGATGATCTACCGGGTGGGGTTATAGAGTCTTGGGTAGCTTGGCAGGGGTATTGGACAAGTTGTAGACCTTCTGCAGTGTTCTATGTTCTTATGTGGGATAGCGATGAAGAAGTTTCTTGGCGAGTGGTTCAGCTATGTTATAGAAGCCATTGTTCTGGTTGAAATTGTTGGTTATAGAGATAAGCGATGATTCCAGGATTCTTCTGTATTGAGTGTTGTCTTCTGTGGCTATAAGTCTTGAGTTTCTGTAGTTAATTAAATGGTTGTGTGAATTGCGATGTTGTACACAGGCATTCCTTGTATCGTCAGTCCTGCTTGCATATTGGTGTTCTGAAATGCGTGTTTGGAGGTCTCTTGATGTTTCGCCCACATATAATTTGTTGCAGTCATTACAAGGGATTATGTATACCCCTGCAGAGGATGGAGGCTTGTCCTGTCTACTACTGGTGATGTCCTTGATGGTCGTGGAGGTAGATACTTGGAATGATGTTTTGGCAAAGATGTTGGAAACATGTTTGGCAATGGAGTTGGTGGGGAGGACTATGTATCTCTTCTCGGCAGTGTCTTCTCTGGGTGTGTTGAAGATGTTTAATGCCCGCCGTCTGCAGTCTCTGATGAAGTGACGAGGATAGTGGAGTTTAGAAAATACTTGTTCAATTATAGTGCATTCTTCCTCAAGGAACTCATTGCTGCAGATTCTGAGTGCACGTAGGAAGAAGCCTATAATCACACCACGTTTGGTTTTGGTGTCGTGGTGAGAGTAGAAGTGGAGAAGATCGTTTTGGTTGGTGGGTTTTCGATAGACTTTAAAACGAAGTTCGTGGTCAGCTTTGCAGAGCAGAACATCAAGGAAAGGAAGAGTGTTGTCGACTTCTTCTTCAAGTGTGAACTGGATTGAAGGCTCGACCTGGTTGAGCTTGTCTTGGAGAGCTTGAACGTTGAAACGTTTAGGAGTTATGAGGAGAATGTCGTCAACATAACGGAGCCAGGTGACAGACGAAGGAATAATGGTGGAGAAACGTTCGGCTTCTAGATGTTCCATGTATAAGTTCGCCAGGACTGCACTGAGTGGCGAACCCATGGGTAGTCCAAAAGTCTGCTGAAAGAGGTGATTTTCGAAGGAGAAACACGTAAAGCCAACACATAGTTCAACAAGGTCGATGAAATCGCTGGCTGGAATGGGAAGATCAAGTGAATCGTCAATTTTCCTGCGCAAGAGATCGATGGCTTGTGTAGTAGGTACTTTGGTGAATAGGGAAGTCACGTCAAGGCTGGAAATGTACGGCCTGCCAAGACTCACAAGCCTGGTATCCCACTGAGGCCCATATCCTCGGGAATAGGCAGTGCTCCCCACCAGCTCTCAGGAATTCTCGCCAAACACCTCTCTAAACTCTTGGGCACTATCAGTCCAGCACATCTCAAACACTCGGGTGATCTTCTCAATCGCATTCGCAACATCAACATCAGGAACAAGAAACTTTCCAGCCTTGACGTGACTTATATATATATATATATATATATATATATATATATATATATATATATATATATATATATATATATATATATATATATATCGTGCCGAATATGTAAAACTGGTCAAATAGCAAGAACTCATTTAAAATTAAGTCCTTTCTAAAATTTTCTCTTATACGTTTCAAGATATATATTTTTCATTAAAGTTAATGTAAAAAAAAATTTATTTTGCTCCAAAAGAATCTTATAAAACTTACCTAACCTTATTATAACAAGAACAATTTATTTTAACCTAACCCAACTTAAAATATTTTAGATTTGTAATCAGTAATTTAATACTAAAGAAACAGTGAAATATATTTTTTTCGTTAGGTTCAGAATGATTTTGGCGAAATTATTGCATACACAAATTTTCGCTTATCCTATATGGCAAGATGAGCGTTGCTATTTAAGCCAAGATCGCAAGTTCTGCCTATTCGAGACTCAGACTCATTCCTCTGCTAGCTTCCGCATTGGACAGACGTACCTGCTCCCGGTTGGCTGTATGCTTTGCTTGTTCCTGATTGGCTGCATGCTTTGCTTGCTCCTGATTGGCTGCCTTGCGATCCACTTGCTGGAAGAAGCTTTTGGTGTGTTTGTTGAGGAAATATTGCATTGATTTTCTTGTTTCAAGAAGACATTGCCTGATTGGTTGATTTCTGGAGACTCTTCATCTTGGCTCCAGGATTCTATGCGTCGCTGGCTGCCTGCCCCAGGGCAGACCGTTGGCCTCTGCACTCTTGCAGCTGGGTGAAGTCTTCCCACTTCAACCTGTTGGATGTAACCTGCTGATATATTGTTCAAGAGCATCACCACCACACCTCTGCACTCTGTGTATGTGTAATCCTTGCTTACCGACATCCTCTTCCCCATGTTCGGTTGTGAAGGCATCTCGGAGAATCAGACAGCTTTTTTTTAAACCAATATCTTTTTTTTTGTGTGACACGGGTTTAGCTCTCTGTTGTGCCGTAATCTCCTCAGAGACCAAGTCAAGCCCTCTTCACTGAGGTGGTTAAAGATCCCCACACAGTGGATCGGCTTGACTACATCGCTCTGGAGACACCAGCACCTTTCTCTCCTCTAAAATTTTCTTCTTTTTTTCTGGATCGGCTGGACCTGCTCCTGCGTCGGTGGGAGTATTCGTCTGGTCCGGTGCCCGTGGCTGCATTCCTTGTAATTAACGCACGGGAAGCCTCATCTTGGCAGGTACACTTACAACACAAACATGACCTGTCAGAATTACGCACTTGATGCCCCTTAGACGCCACTCACTATTCAAGCAGCATATCCACCTGTGCTGTTGTCATCATGGCAACTGCACAGAGACCCAGTTTTCCGACAATGGCCTTGATGTTAAAGTACTCTAAAGATGACAAGGATACGATTGATTATGCCTCTAACTTTTTCAACATTACCCAGGCTCGAATGATAAACATCTTCAAGACTCATACCAGATGTAAGGTTAATCTTGATCCTGTCAACTATGACCTATGTACAAGTAAGGAAGTCCGAGAAAAGCTCTTTCAGGCAGGTTTTGCTATCGATTGGGCTCCTGATCATAAGGCCAGGAGTACAGTCGTGGCAAAATTTGTTGACTCATCCCTGCTAAACGAATACAACCAGAACAAAGACGCCTTGATGACAGACATTTCATCTCGAAACCAAGTCACAGTTGAGGAACTTTTCCATCCTGAACGTTCTAATATCCTTAAGATCAGATGTTCCACTCCAGATGAGACTGATAAATTGTTCAAACATGGTGTCCGAGCTAACTACTTTCTTATTCCACCTACTTAATTGTTTCTACCTAACTATGTTGCTATTCATCAGTGCTACAAATGCCTTGAGTTTGGACATTTAAAGAACACTTTTAACAAGCAACAGCTGTGTTCTAAGTGTTCTTCTCTAGGCCACACATGGCAAAAATGTACCAACCCTCCAAAATGTTTGCACTGCTCTCAGGCACATTCTGCTACTTCTTTCAACTGCCCTACTCGTAAGGAATATGTGTCTTCCTTACGAAAAGACCAACCTCTGAACCTTCCAAACCCAGTCTTGACTCCATGCTCACAAACGCAGACAACATCCTCATCCACTTACCAACCAAACTCTTCTGTTCCTCCTACTACCACTTCTACAACTTATCCTTCCTATGCTGCTGCTGCACAAACAAACCTTCCCTCGGCCTCTTCATCCTCAAAACAATCTAATATCCTTGAGACCATTGTGCTCACTGCTGTATACTGTCATAAAGCATTTAAAAGTGCCAACTATCCAACGATGCTGAATGATCTTTTGAAAGCCAACAATTTTGACCCCATCATTTTCCCTCCTGATTTCTTTCTTCCCAAGGATGAACCTTTTCCCAACTGCTCTCTCTCCACTCCAGACTCTCCTCTTCATGCTTCTACTCAGGCAGACCCTTCTCCTTCGTCCCACATGCCAAAATCCTCTCCTCCTAATCCTTCCAACAGCTCTGGCTCCAACACCAAAAGATCTCAACCTCGTTCTTCCTCTACTCGTCCTTCTCGTTCTCCTACTCTCAAGTCTCGACCTCCTACTATGGAACAAAAGTATACTGACTCTCCCACATTCAACAAATGTCTGAATAAAGTTCAGCACTTAATGAATCAACCCTCGCCCTCGCCCTCTCCCTCTTGCTCCAACTCATCCAATCATCTTACCACTACATCTAGTCCCACCTCCTATTCCAGGCCCCCCTCACCTTCCCCTTCCCGTTCTCAATCCAGAAACCGTAAAACACAACCGATCAAATATAAATCAGGTGATGGTACACACATGATGGGTTAGCACGATAAAAATAGATAAGACTTACAATTCCGACCTTCAAGTAACCCCAACCATGGCCCTTAAGGTTATTCAATTTAACGTAAGAGCTTATAACGCAAACAAATACATTCTTGCTGACCTCGTTGAATCAGAACAACCAGACGTGTTATTACACAGCATGTGTGTACGTGATGATCAACGTGTCAGACACTTAGGATGTACAGCCCGTCAATCTCCTGCTGAAAACTGGAATGGCGTAGCTATTCTTGTTAAAAGTACAATTAAACATGAGTTCTTATCCCTTTCATTTACATATTCTCACAGCATGGCTGTGAAAATTTACACGATACACGGACCCATCATCCTGTACACGACATGTACCAGACCCCACCAAAACATTAACATTCATGATTTAACCATTCTTTTTAATCATACACATCTCCCTGTATACCTACTTGCCGACCTCAATGCCAAACACACAGACTTCCATGACAACTCCACAAATTTGCGTGGAAGGCAACTTCATACACTTGTAACACAGAAACATCTCATACACCTAGGACCTTACTTCCCAACAGTCTATACATACAATGGCCAAGGCACACCTGATAAAATTTTTACAAACAGAGCTAGTAACCGCTCTCTGGATCTGACCACATTCCTATCATTTTCCATATTTCCTCAAATCCTATACTCATTCCAGTTCGCCCCTCTCCAGCTTATTCTCAGGCGGACTGGGATCTGTTCAAACAACGCCTGAACACTCTTGATCTCACACACAACTATAACAATAGACCAGTATCAGACAGACACACAAATTCAACGCATTCAACAATCAATTACCCAAACTGCTACAGAGGTTGTCCTAGTGACACACCACAAAGTACGTTACTCTTTTCGCCCATCAGAAAGAACAAAAAGATTACTCACATGTTACAGACACCGTTTCCTAGCAAACCAAAACAGACTAAATATCATCCGATGGGACCTCACTATTTTACGTACACATATCATCCATAGCCTAGACGATGACCACGCCCGACATTGGCAATCAGTTATAAACACAACAGATGTACAGCGTACAAGAGATCCCAAAGCATTCTGGTCATCCATTCGGAAACTTACAGGCACCCCTCGATCCACAACCTTTAGACACACAAACAGCAACAACAGACAGATCTCTGACCCTGCTGAAGCGGTACATATTTTCAAAGACATATGGGAAAACATCTTCCACCCACATCCACCAGACCAAGCTGTCATAGCACATACATTAGACATAGAGAGATGGGTATCCAACCATGAAGATTTAACCAATCCTGATCCAATCATAAACCTAAACACCCTATCTTCCACGCATCCTCTAAACTCTCCTTTTACTGTAAATGATGTTCACTCCTTACTAACACACCTTCCTAAAAAAGCTCCAGGTGCTTCTGGTCTATCACATTCAGTCCTTCGTCACCTTCCACTTTCTGTTGCTTCCGCTATCACTGACCTCTTTAATGCCTCTCTTGCATCTGGCTGTTTCCCCCCATTCTTTAAATCTGCAACTGCACGTCTCATACCAAAACCTGGAAAAGACTTGACTGACCCCAAGAACTATAGACCTATTAGCCTCCTTGAAATTTTGGGTAAGACCTTTGAACGACTTGTAAATATGCGACTCAGGACTCACCTAGAGACAAATAACTTGCTTACTGAAAGACAATTCGGTTTCCGACAACAACGATCTACCCAAGACGTTTTGAATATAATCCTGAACTATGTACGTATCAATAAAGCCCAGAACTGTACCTCCGCCCTTGTCGCCAAAGACGTAGAGAAAGCTTTGACACTGTTTGGCATGAAGGATTAAAATACAAACTTTGCACATCCTTTGAATTAACTATAAATATGATGAAATTATTATGTCACTTTTTAGATGGCCGAACGATGCGTATACGGTTCAGAGATCATTATTCGGACTATTTCACATTAAAAGCGGGTGTACCCCAAGGCTCTGTCCCGTCTCCCACCCTATATATACTCTACACGAATGATTTACCTGAACCTCTTTACCCAAACACACTTACCCTTTCTTACGCAGACGACATCACTCAACTCACAACACATGAAAACTTTCGTTTCCTTGCACGCAGAACACAAAGAGGTCGACAGGATTACCGCCTGGGAATTATTATGGCGCATCAAAACCAACCCAAATAAGTCAAAAATCACTTACTTCCATAGAATGCGTGATGTCCCCACTCCTGTCGAACTCAAAACAAGCACCTCCCGTACCCCCATCCCACGCTCCTTCTCGACAGTTGTCCTTGGTGTTACCCTCGACCACACACTGAACCTAAAATCTCACATTACTGCAAAGACCACGCAGGCGGGAACTGCACTCTCAAGGTTATATAAGCTGAGAGGAGCCAGTCCCAAGACAAAACTACATCTTTACAAAGCACTCATTCGTCCTCTACTCTCTTACTTTCCACTCGCTCTGACGTTAATCGCCAAGACAAACGCACTAAAATTTCAACGTATCAAGAATCGTGCATTACGTTGGGTGTTGGGAGTGAGGTGGGACGAATTTGCCACCAGTGAATCTCTCCACCTCACGACAAACACACCAGCTTTGAACGTATACTGGAAGACACTTAGTGACAAACAACTTGACAGACTTGAAGCATATCATGACTACTGGACTACATACTTAGCAGATACTCTCAGACGTCCTTACAATGATGTAAATCTTTTTCAATCGTTGTATGATCCGGCATCTCCACCACAATACAAATAAATTATCTGACTTTTGCTTAAAAATTCAAATAACTTAAAAGTGCCATTGCCGTAGAGCTGTGTCTTTGTGCGTTTTTCGGGCTGAAGTGCTTGCGATGTGCGTTTGCGTCGCCTTTGCAGTAACGTGTCCCTGAACCGTATCCAGTCATTGTAAGTTGATATGCTTCCGGTAAGTTGCAGTCAGCACCCGCAGAGTCCCTGTTGTCTTTTATGTCGTCTTCGTTATTGTTTATCCAGGCTTAGCAGTTGGGTCTAGTCCTGACTCTTCTCTCTTCGACTCAAGACATTCCTCTCACCGTCTATTCTTCGCACTGTCCCCACTTGCCCCTCGCGGGTCCTTACCTGTGAGTCTGCCTATTCGGCACGACATATATAAATATATATATATATACATATATATATATATATATATATATATATATATATATATATATATATATATATATATATATATATATATATATATAATGTGTGTGTGTGTGTGTGTGTGTGTGTGTACTCACCTAATTGTACTCACCTAATTGTGGTTGCAGGGGTCGAGACTCAGCTCCTGGCCCAGCCTGATCGCTATTGGGTCCTCTCTCTCTCTGCTTCCTGAGCTTTGTCATACCTCTTCTTAAAAATATGTATAGTTCCTGCCTCCACTACTTCACTTGCTAGGCTATTCCACTTGCTGACAACTCTATGATTGAAGAAATACTTCCTAACGTCCCTGTGACTCGTCTGAGTCTTCAGCTTCCAGTTGTGACCCCTTGTCCCTGTGTCCCCTCTCTGGAACGTCCTATCTCTGTCCACCTTGTCTATTCCCCGCAGTATCTTGTATGTCGTTATCATGTCTCCCCTGACCCTTCTGTCCTCCAGTGTCGTCAGTCCGATTTCCCTTAACCTTTCCTCATACGACATTCCCTTGAGCTCTGGGACTAGCCTTGTTGCAAACCTTTGTACTTTCTCTAACTTCTTGACGTGCTTGACCAGGTGTGGGTTCCAGACTGGTGCTTCATACTCCAGTATGGGCCTAACATACACAGTGTACAGTGTCTTGAACGATTCCTTATTAAGGTATCGGAACGCTATTCTCAGGTTTGCCAGGCGCCCGTATGCTGCAGCAGTTATTTGGTTGATGTGTGCCTCCGGTGATGTGCTCGGTGTTATGGTCACCCCAAGGTCTTTCTCCCTGAGTGAGGTCTGTAGTCTTTGTCCACCTAGCCTATACTCTGTCTGCGGTCTTCTTTGCCCCTCCCCAATCTTCATGACTTTGCATTTGGCTGGATTGAATTCGAGAAGCCAGTTACTGGACCTCATGTCCAGCCTGTCCAGGTCTCTTTGCAGTCCTGCCTCATCCTCGTCCGATTTAATTCTTCTCATCAACTTCACATCTGCGAACAGGGACACTTCAGAGTCTATTCCTTCCATCATGTCGTTCACATGTATCAAAAATAGCACTGGTCCTAGAACTGACCCCTGTGGGACCCCGCTCGTAACAGGCACCCACTGTGATACCTCTTCACGTACCATGACTCGTTGCTGCCTCCCTGTCAGGTATTCCCTTATGCGCCTGATCCTCCAGCTTCTGCACTAATCTCTTGTGGGGAACTGTGTCAAAGGCCTTCCTGCAGTCTAGGAAATCGCAATCTACCCACCCCTCTCTCTCGTGTCTTACTTCTGTTACCTTGTCATAAAACTCCAGGAGGTTTGTGACCCAGGATTTGCCTTCCATGAACCCATGCTGGTTTTCATTTATAATCTTGTTCCTTTCCAGGTGTTCGACCACTCTCTTCCTGATAATCTTCTCCATGACTTTGCACACAATACATGTCAGAGACAGGTCTGTAGTTTAGTGCCTCGTTTCTGTTTCCTTTCTTAAATATGGGGACTACATTAGCTGTCTTCCATTTCTCAGGTAGTTGCCCAGTTTCAAGGGATGTGTTGAAGATTGTGGTTAGAGGGACGCACATCATCTCTGCTCCTTCTCTAAGGACCCATGGGGAGATGTTGTCCGGTCCCATCGCCTTTGAGGTGTCAAGGTCACTTAAGAGCTTCTTCACCTCCTCCTCAGTTGTTCGTATGTCATCCAACACTTGTTGGTATATTCCCTTCTGTGCTGTCTTCCCACAGCCCTTCCTGTCTCTACTGTAAAAACTTCCTTAAATCTCCTGTTCAGCTCCTCACATACCTCCTGATCATTTCTTGTGAGTTCTCCACCTTCTGTCCTTAATCTGATCACCTAGTCTGACTGTTGTCTTCCTCCTGATGTGGCTATACAACAGTTTCGGGTCAGTCTTGATTCTCGATGCTATGTCATCTTCATACTGTCGCTGGGCCTCCCTCCTTACCTGTGCATACTCATTCCTGGCTCTGCGACTGATCTCCCTATTTTCGTGTGTTCTCTGCCTTCTGTACTTTTTCCATTCTCTATTGCACTTTGTTTTTGCCTCCTTACACCGTCGGGTAAACCTGGGGCTCGTTCTGGTCTTCCCGTTGTTACTGTTGCCCTTGGGAATAAACTTTTCCACTGCCTCCTTGCATTTTGTTGTTACATATTCCATCATTTTATTTACTGGCTTTCCTGCCAGTTCTCTGTCCCACTGGACCTCCCACAGGAAGTTCTTCAACCCTATGTAGTCCCCTCTTTTATAGTCAGGCTTTTCCCATTCAACTCCTGTTATTCTCTCCACTTGCAGCTCTACTATGTATTCAAAGCACAGAACCACGTGGTCGCTAGCTCCTAGGGGACTCTCATACTTGATGTTCTCAATGTCTGAGCTGCCCAGGGTGAACGCAAGGTCCAATCTTGCTGGTTCATCCTCCCCTCTCACTCTGGTAGTGTCCTTAACATGTTGGTGCATGAGGTTTTCCAGCACCACGTCCAACATCCTGGCTCTCTATGTTTCGGGACCCCCATGTGGCTCCAGGTTTTCCCAGTCGATCTCCCTGTGGTTGAAATCCCCCATAACCAGCAACTTTGCTCTGCTGGAATGAGCTCTTCTTGCCGCCTCAGCAAGTGTGTCCACCATTGCTCCGTTGCTCTCTTCATATTCCTCTCTTG
>NC_091345.1:26425015-26445328 GCF_038502225.1 Cherax quadricarinatus
ACGTCATATTGGCAACCAAGATCACCTACCTGACCCATAGTCAGGACATCCCAATTTAGCTCACCCAAGTAATTTTTCAGTCCCATGAAGTCGGCCAAGCGAAAATCTGGGACAGAGATTTGATTGCAGTTATCTGGGTAATTCCATGATATATTGAAACTAAGTGATTTGTGATCACTTTCCCCAAGCTCATCATTAACCTCAAAATTATTAATTAGTGAATCTTTGTTGGCAAGAACCAAGTCAAGCAGATTGTTTCCTCTAGTTGGTTCTGTCACAACCTGTTCTAAAAAGCAATCCTGAACCGTATCAAGAAAGTCACTAGACTCAAGATTTCCTGTCATATTGTTCCAATCAATTTGTCTAAAGTTAAAATCTCCCATTATCACAACATTTTCATATCTAGATGCCTTATGAATTTCGTCCCATAACAGCTTATTGTACTCCCTACCAAGGTTTGGGATCCTATAAATCACACCCAAAATTAATTTGTCACGACCCTCGAGAAACTGAAGCCAAACCGATTCTGTGTTCGATGTTTCTAATCTTATATCATGTCTAAGACAATTTAAATTTTCTCTGTCACACCACCACCCTTCCTGTTGATCCTATCAGTGTGGAATAGTTTATAACCCTGCATGTTGCATTCAGAAGACATTTCTCTATCTTTCAGATTGAACCAGGTCTCTGTTATATCAATAATATCTATATTACCTACACTTGCAAGTAATTTTAGCTCATCTATCTTATTTCTTAGACTCCTACTATTTGTATAGTAAACCTTAAGGGAGCTAGTCACTCGTTGCCCTCTACTATCTCTCATTGACTCACGAAATCGTAATGACACGATTGCAAACAAACCATACCCCGGCCGGGAGATTCGTCTGTAAAAAACTTGCATTTGTGGTCACAGAGGTGCCTGTGCTAACCTTCCTATGGTGTAGAAATATACCTAGTTGGACGAATGTTATTGTGGCTAGCTGGTCTAGTGGCTAACGCGACGGGCTGGAGTTTTGAGACTCTCTGACCGCGGGTTCAATCCCGGCCGGGGTATGGTTTATCTCTCTTTGTTTGTTGATCAATTGATTTGCCATTACTAGCAACTTTATTTTGAATATTGTCTTTTAAACATGTTCCTGAGGTATCCCGGTAATAACTGCTGTTTTTAACCCTAATGCTGCAGCCTGTTTGTTTCCCACAAACACCCATACCTCTACAATCTATCAACACCACCACCAGCCTATGTACAACACCGCCAGCAGCCTATGTACAACACCACCACCAGCCTATGTACAACACCGCCACCACCAGCCTAACCATAGCATCAATACCAACGTGGGCACAGCAGCAGCAGCAGCACTAGGCTGTCAGCGATGCCAACATTTCTGTCTGGACTTCCACAAGTTTTAATTGATGTCTGGCCCAATGGTGGCGTGGGCATCCTTTTTTATGTCGGGTACAGTGATAGAGAGAGAGAGAGAGAGAGAGAGAGAGAGAGAGAGAGAGAGAGAGAGAGAGAGAGAGAGAGAGAGAGAGAGAGAGAGAGAGAGAGAGAGAGACCTGACTCCTATATACGTTACTTGTTTTAGCAGTCTATTAGGACTGAAAAAGCCATGCGTGGCGAAACGTTTCTTCAAGAAATGTCTTGAGCGGTGTGTAAATGTCTATCTAAATAGTTGGCTGCATGTTCCCTATATACAACAATCTATCGTAAATTACCCAACCTTAAATAACTCATCTCGAAAAATCTGCTAAAATCTTATGCGAGAAATTAACGTTTGATTTATGAATACTGAGCAAACAGCACTGGAACCTATTTCCGGTCTATATATCCAGGTAGACTATTCGGATTAATAACCAAGGAGGATTAATAACTTAAAGATGACCCAAGAATACCAAGCGATGTGTTTTTATTTTCGTTGGGTTTAACAAATACCTCTGGAAACTCAATAAAAAATCAACAGGTGACCTGAAGATTCCAAACAGAGCTGGAACCATGAGCCAAGGTCGATCACCTGATTACTACTACTGCTGCTACTACTACTACTATTACGCTTACGGGATTACCTCTTTCCCGTGAATATACTGATAACTACAACGATCAGCATAACATAAGTACCACGATTAACATAACTACCACCATCAACACAACATAACTACCACCACCAACACAACTACCACCACCAACACAACTACCACCATCAACACAACTACCACCATCAACACAACGTAACTACCACCATCAACGTAACTACCACCATCAACATAACTACCACCATCAACACAACATAACTACCACCATCAACACATAACTACCACCATCAACACATCATAACTACCACCATCAACACATCATAACTACCACCATCAACACAACATAACTACCACCATCAACACAACATAACTACCACCATCAACACAACATAACTACCACCATCAACACATCTACCACCATCAACACATCTACCATCATCAACACATCTACCATCATCAACACATCATAACTACCACCATCAACACAACACAACTACCACCATTAACACAACATAACTACCACCATCAACACAACTACCACCATCAACACAACTACCACCATCAACACAACATAACTACAACCATCAACACAACTACCACCATCAACACAACATAACTACAACCATCAACACAACTACCACCATCAACACAACATAACTACCACCATCAACACAACATAACTACCACCATCAACACAACATAACTACCACCATCAACACAACTACCACCATCAACACAACATAACTACCACCATCAACACAACTACCACCATCAACACAACATAACTACCACCATCAACACATCATAACTACCATCATCAACACATCATAACTACCACCATCAACACAACACAACTACCACCATTAACACAACATAACTACCACCATCAACACAACTACCACCATCAACACAACATAACTACAACCATCAACACAACTACCACCATCAGCACAACGTAACTACCACCATCAGCACAACATAACTACCACCAACAGCACAACATAACTACCACCATCAACACAACATAGCTACCACCATCAACACAACATAACTACCACCATCAAAATTACTACCATCAACACTATCGCCATAAGATAACTACCACAATCAACAACTACCACTATCAACATTACCATCAACACAACTACCACCATCAATGTACCTACCACCATCAACGTAACTACCACTATCAACACAACTACAACCATTAACATCAACACCATCAACACAACTACCACCATCAACACAACTACCACCATCAAAATTACTACCATCAACACAACTACCACTAACAACTCACCTACCACCATCAACACAACTACCACCATCAACATAACTACCACCACCAACACTACCACTATCAACACAACTACCAACATCACAACTACCACCATCAACATTACTACCATCAACACAACTACCACCATCATTACTACCATCATCACAACTACCACCATCAAAATTACTACCATCAACACAACTACCACCATCATTACTACCATCATCACAACTACCACCATCAAAATTACTACCATCAACACAACTACCACCATCATTACTACCATCATCACAACTACCATCAACACAACTACCACCATCATTACTACCATCATCACAACTACCACCATCAAAATTACTACCATCAACACAACTACCACCATCATTACTACCATCATCACAACTACCACCATCAACATTACTACCATCAACACAACTACCACCATCATTACTACCATCACAACTACCACCATCAAAATTACTACCATCAACACAACTACCACCATCATTACTACCATCATCACAACTACCACCATCAAAATTACTACCATCAACATAACTACCACCATCAAAATTACTACCATCAACACAACTACCACTAACAACTCACCTACCACCATCAACACAACTACCACCATCAACATAACTACCACCACCAACACTACCACTATCAACACAACTACCAACATCACAACTACCACCATCAACATTACTACCATCAACATTATTACCATCAACACAACTACCACCATCATTACTACCATCATCACAACTACCACCATCAAAATTACTACCATCAACACAACTACCACCATCAAAATTACTACCATCAACACAACTACCACCATCATTACTACCATCATCACAACTACGACCATCAAAATTACTACCATCAACACACCTATCACCAACACAACTACCACCATCAACACAACTACCACCATCAACATAACTATCACCATCAACACAACTACTACCATCAACTACCACCATCAACACAACTATCTTCATATGAACATAGTTGTGTTGATGGTGGTAGTTGATGGTAGTAGTTTTGTTGATGGTGATAGTTGTATTGATGGTATTAGTTATGGTGATAGTTAGGTTATCTTCATATGAACATAACCTATCACCATAACTAATACCATCAATACAACTATCACCATCAACACAACTACTACCATCAACTACCACCATCAACACAACTACTACCATCAACTACCACCATCAACATAACTACCACCATCAACATAACTACCACCATCAACATAACTACCACCATCAACATAACTACCACCATCATTCACACATTAACATCCCAATCTTTAACCTTCACTTCCTACTACAGGTGAAGAATGACCCACACGGGTTTAGCGCTTCTCCAAACACCTTAACACATACCATAGCAAAAACAAAAAATTCCATCGGATAAGTTTTGCGGTAAACCCGTACTTGTGATTGTGGGAGTGGACTAGTGCGGGCTCAGTCCTCCGTCTCCCCACACAACCTACCTACCACAACTGTAAACATTTTTTTATCACATTTATATTTTACAATATTTCCTAATTGTTTATAACTATTTTTTTTTAATTTTCTTTATATTTCACACTATTTCTTTACAATCCCTGGTTCATCATTTTCTGATAATTATTTATTATTTCTTTACAATCCCTGATTCATCATTTTCCTGATAATCATTGTCTATTTCTGTCATAAGTACTTTCCTAGATAACTAATTTTTATCATTCTTAATACAGTATTTTACCTGGTGTAACTTTCACTTACTTCTTGTATCTACTTTCATTTGTTGTATTTTTTAAGTCGTCAGATCGAAAGTTTTGAAAAATGTTCTCAGCGAACTTAAAAATGTAAGCCCTGCGGTTATTGCTTATGTTTGTATCATATGGTGTTGCAAAATATTGTATTAAACATCTATAACAGGAGAAGATACGGCTCGAGGAGCGAGCCCAGGAACTACACGACTTGAAATATGGCAAGTGGTATCCGGCACTAGACTATCCAGTAATAGGATGGGTAGCTTCCATAGTGTGTCAGAGGCCCATATTACGTCTGCCCACCATAATCAACCCACCAAAAATCGTCATTTCATTTTTGGAAGATTTATGGATTTTATAAGAAAACTCGGCAGCGTTAGAAGAATTAAGAATTTTAGTTCTAAGACCTCTAGCTCCTAAGGAGTTTGACAAACCAGTCACTCGCAAGAGAGTGTACAATGTCGGATTGCTGGCAATATTAACTGCTCTATACATGGTGAGTGCGTTTGTCACTAATTTGTTTTCACCACCGAAGGTGACTGAAGAGATGGTTGAAGAGGATCAAAATGACAAGTATTTTAAAGGAATACGACGTCATAAAACAAGTAATATTTTTACGGTGTACCAGAGCTTCAGGAACAAGTATAAAATTCCTCTCCCTCTACTTCACGACCAATAGGATGTAAGTTCTCCTCCAGTCGTTCAGGACGAATAGGATATAATTCCTGCCCCTATTATTGAGAATGAACAGGATATAATTCCTGCCCCTATTATTGAGAACGAACAGGATATAATTCCTGCCCCTATTATTGAGAACGAACAGGATATAATTCCTGCCCCTATTGTTGAGAACGAACAGGATATAATTCCTGCTCCAAGTATGCAGGATGAACAGGAACAATTGGTTTCTTCACCAAAAATTGTATATTATAGGGAAAAAGATAATCTTTGTGTTAAGAAAGTTAAATTTCTTCCCCGGGTGATCACATACTAACGAATTTAAACTTTTTTGTTTAAACAGAGGATGAGCGTTGATGTGTTTGTAAAAATTTGCAAAAAACTCCTCCGAATGACGAAAATGATGCTCCACAAGAAGTTTGAATTGTCTGACGACTGGGTCAGCCACATAGTTGTGAAACGACATAGTCGCGGGTCGTTATGCTTCTACCTGATTGATGGCGTGACTAAAATTCCAGAAATAGTGCTTGCTTAGTTGGAAGACGAGGAAACAGAGAAAGCGTATCAATACATTGAAAATGAATACATTGACGCTGAGAGCGAAAATAAAGTTGTTTTTGATATATTTTCGTTGATGCAAGATTGCCTGGAGATGTTTGATCCTCCCGCAAGACTGAGGAAGGTCGTCCAGCGAGGCCTCGAGGAACCCCACAACAGGCCAAATATAGATAATATGTTGTGGGAATTAAATAAAGTTCTCATCTTTAATACATTTTGCTGTCTTGCAGAATGCTGATCCTCTTGGTTCCCGTGATTTGGTAGAGATGACTCGTCTGTCGACTTGTCGTACCAAAATGAATGAAATAAGCTACAGTGGCTGATGTTTAACATCAACACCGAGGAACCCAACAAAGAATATTGATCACTCGGGGTGACCGCTAGCGTACATGGAGCGCTCAACCATATGAGGTGTAAGTTATATGCAGTATACTGTTAACATACCATATTCTTATAAATCATTTTAATAAATATTTAGTTTAATTAGAATAATATATTAAATAATTATCTCAGTTTTCACATAAACACTTCTCTCACCACTTTAATAATAACATGAAAAATATTCACCACAACAGATGGAAAAAAACTCGGTGATGAAAATAATAACTGTCAACTTGGATGATTTGATCTCTTGACAATAAGAATTTTGGTGGTGGCTGCCACAACCTGGCCAGTACGACTGTGTGTTGCCACAACCTGGCCAGTACGACTGGCCAGGTTGTGGTAACACACAGTTGTACTGGCCAGGTTGTGGCAACATACAGTAGCACTGGCCAGGTTGTGGTAACACACAGTAGTACTGGCCAGGTTGTGGTAACATACAGTCGTACTGGCCAGGTTGTGGTAACACACAGTAGTACTGGCCAGGTTGTGGTAACACACAGTAGTACTGGCCAGGTTGTGGCAACATACAGTCGTACTGGCCAGGTTGTGGCAACACACAGTCGTACTGGCCAGGTTGTGGCAACACAGTCGTACTGGCCAGGTTGTGGCAACATACAGTCGTACTGGCCAGGTTGTGGCAACACAGTCGTACTGGCCAGGTTGTGGCAACATACAGT
The DNA here is from genome assembly GCF_038502225.1 of Cherax quadricarinatus. Taxonomy (NCBI): domain Eukaryota; kingdom Metazoa; phylum Arthropoda; class Malacostraca; order Decapoda; family Parastacidae; genus Cherax; species Cherax quadricarinatus. Next base: position 26,432,400 of record NC_091345.1, read on the forward strand.
CGTACTGGCCAGGTTGTGACAACATACAGTCGTACTGGCCAGATTGTGGCAACATACAGTCGTACTGGCCAGGTTGTGGCAACATACAGTCGTACTGGCCAGGTTGTGGCAACATACAGTCGTACTGGCCAGGTTGTGGCAACATACAGTCGTACTGGCCAGGTTGTGGCAACATACAGTCGTACTGGCCAGGTTGTGGCAACATACAGTCGTACTGGCCAGGTTGTGGCAACACAGTCGTACTGGCCAGTACGACTGTACGACTATGTTGCCACAACCTGGCCAGTACGACTGTGTTGCCACAACCTGGCCAGGACGACTGTGTGTTGCCACAACCTGGCCAGTACGACTGTATGTTGCCACAACCTGGCCAGTACGACTGTGTTGCCACAACCTGGCAAGTACGACTGTGTGTTGCCACAACCTGGCCAGTACGACTGTATGTTGCCACAACCTGGCCAGTACGACTGTATGTTGCCACAACCTGGCCAGTACGACTGTGTGTTGCCACAACCTGGCCAGTACTACTGTGTGTTACCACAACCTGGCCAGTACGACTGTATGTTGCCACAATCTGGCCAGTACTACTGTGTGTTACCACAACCTGGCCAGTACTACTGTATGTTGCCACAATCTGGCCAGTACGACTGTATGTTGCCACAACCTGGCCAGTACGACTGTGTTGCCACAACCTGGCCAGTACTACTGTATGTTGCCACAATCTGGCCAGTACGACTGTATGTTGCCACAACCTGGCTAGTACGACTGTGTGTTGCCACAACCTGGCCAGTACGACTGTATGTTGCCACAACCTGGCCAGTACGACTGTATGTTGCCACAACCTGGCCAGTACGACTGTGTTGCCACAACCTGGCCAGTACGACTGTGTGTTGCCACAACATGGCCAGTACGACTGGCCAGGTTGTGGTAACACACAGATTGTGGCAACATACAGTAGTACTGGTCAGGTTGTGGTAACACACAGTAGTACTGGCCAGGTTGTGGTAACACACAGTAGTACTGGCCAGTACGACTGTACGACTATGTTGCCACAACCTGGCCAGTACGACTGTGTTGCCACAACCTGGCCAGGACGACTGTGTGTTGCCACAACCTGGCCAGGACGACTGTATGTTGCCACAACCTGGCCAGTACGACTGTATGTTGCCACAACCTGGCCAGTACGACTGTATGTTGCCACAACCTGGCCAGTACGACTGTGTTGCCACAACCTGGCAAGTACGACTGTGTGTTGCCACAACCTGGCCAGTACGAGACTGTTTGTTGCCACAACCTGGCCAGTACGACTGTATGTTGCCACAACCTGGCCAGTACGACTGTGTGTTGCCACAACCTGGCCAGTACGACTGTGTGTTGCCACAACCTGGCCAGTACTACTGTGTGTTACCACAACCTGGCCAGTACTACTGTATGTTGCCACAATCTGGCCAGTACGACTGTGTGTTGCCACAACCTGGCTAGTACGACTGTGTGTTGCCACAACCTGGCCAGTACTACTGTATGTTGCCACAATCTGGCCAGTACGACTGTATGTTGCCACAACCTGGCTAGTACGACTGTGTGTTGCCACAACCTGGCCAGTACGACTGTATGTTGCCACAACCTGGCCAGTACGACTGTATGTTGCCACAACCTGGCCAGTACGACTGTGTTGCCACAACCTGGCCAGTACGACTGTGTGTTGCCACAACATGGCCAGTACGACTGGCCAGGTTGTGGTAACACACAGATTGTGGCAACATACAGTAGTACTGGTCAGGTTGTGGTAACACACAGTAGTACTGGCCAGGTTGTGGTAACACACAGTAGTACTGGCCAGGTTGTGGCAACATACAGTCGTACTGGCCAGGTTGTGGCAACACACAGTCGTACTGGCCAGGTTGTGGCAACACAGTCGTACTGGCCAGGTTGTGGCAACATACAGTCGTACTGGCCAGGTTGTGGCAACACAGTCGTACTGGCCAGGTTGTGGCAACACAGTCGTACTGGCCAGGTTGTGGCAACATACAGTCGTACTGGCCAGGTTGTGACAACATACAGTCGTACTGGCCAGATTGTGGCAACATACAGTCGTACTGGCCAGGTTGTGGCAACATACAGTCGTACTGGCCAGGTTGTGGCAACATACAGTCGTACTGGCCAGGTTGTGGCAACATACAGTCGTACTGGCCAGGTTGTGGCAACATACAGTCGTACTGGCCAGGTTGTGGCAACACAGTCGTACTGGCCAGTACGACTGTACGACTATGTTGCCACAACCTGGCCAGGACGACTGTGTTGCCACAACCTGGCCAGGACGACTGTATGTTGCCACAACCTGGCCAGTACGACTGTATGTTGCCACAACCTGGCCAGTACGACTGTATGTTGCCACAACCTGGCCAGTACGACTGTGTTGCCACAACCTGGCAAGTACGACTGTGTGTTGCCACAACCTGGCCAGTACGACTGTATGTTGCCACAACCTGGCCAGTACGACTGTATGTTGCCACAACCTGGCCAGTACGACTGTGTGTTGCCACAACCTGGCCAGTACGACTGTGTGTTGCCACAACCTGGCCAGTACTACTGTGTGTTACCACAACCTGACCAGTACTACTGTATGTTGCCACAATCTGGCCAGTACGGCTGTATGTTGCCACAACCTGGCCAGTACTACTGTATGTTGCCACAACCTGGCCAGTACGACTGTATGTTGCCACAACCTGGCCAGTACGACTGTATGTTTCCACAACCTGGCCAGTACGACTGTGTGTTGCCACAACCTGGCCAGTACGACTGTGTGTTGCCACAACCTGGCCAGTACTACTGTGTGTTACCACAACCTGGCCAGTACAACTGTGTGTTACCACAACCTGGCCAGTACTACTGCGTGTTACCACAACCTGGCCAGTGCTACTGTGTGTTACCACAACCTGGCCAGTACTACTGTGTTACCACAACCTGGCCAGTACTACTGTGTTACCACAACCTGGCCAGTACAAGTGTGTGTTAATGTCTCCCATAGTGTTATGTACTGTGACGTATCAATGTTAACATATATTACACAATGTCAGTAAGTAATGAAAAAAAAACAATTGTTGAAGATAACTATAGAATTATGAAGTTTGTGTCACAGCTCAAAGTATCTATCTGCTGTTAAATGTTTTTCACCACCACCACCAATCAACCACCAATCAACCACAACCACCACCACCAACCAACCACAACCACCCCCACCGCCGCCACTATCACCACCATCACCATCTTTGTGTTGTGTATAAAGATTGTCTGCTACACCAGAGTTAATAACATTGTATGTAACCTGTTTGGTAAATAACTGATAGATCACTTACTAGTAAGATTCTTTTCTTAGGATTCTGTTGGAAGGATTCAGGTGTGTAAGACTGGACGCTACGTTATTCCCATTTGTGATGTCTTTTCCAAACTACCTGTGAGGTAAACATCAAAGCTCGTTTTTTTTACTGTGGTATCCCCTATAGGCCTAGTCCACTTTTCCCTCCACCTCGTAGGAAGTGAGCTTCACGAATTGAGGTTTACTTCATTCACGTATAGGGACGCGTTCTGTGGAAATTTTCTACGTCTCTTGAAAGGCTTTAATAACCACTAGTGAATCCTTCAGGACTCCGCCGAGTGGGATACCTAGTGGAACTCCTATTCCTGCTGTAGGTGCGAAGTCAACAACAATATATTCATTCCGTGGACTATTTAGCTCCTAAGTACTTTTCGGATACTGTAAAAAGAGGTCTTCAGGACTCCGCCGAGTGGACCTGCAGCATTTACAATAGATTAAGATATAATTTCAAAGGCTTAAAACTCCGCCGAGAGGGGCCCATCCCGTGCTCTCTCCTCAGGGGAAACTTCGACTTTTATGTATTAATTTATGATTATTGAGATCTTCAGGACTACCGAATGGATCTCTTTATCATAAGTTAAATAAAGTTCGAAGTTCACCATTATACACGAATTATAAAAGTTTCATAAAACAGTATTGGTCTAGACTCTAGAGGAACAGTAAACCTCAGAAACGTTCCAGTAAAGGAAATGTCGAAGCTAAGAGGGTCAAGGAGGAAGCTCGAGCTTCCTTCCATTAGTCCGAGAAACGACTCGTGGCTTCCCTTACATTTGATAGTCCCAATAAGTAGCCTTAAATATATTATTGTGCATTTTTTAGTTATAATGGAAAAACGAAAAAATAGTAATTATTAAGAAATGTTTAAACTCCAGTGTAATAATATACAGAGCGATGAAGAGTTTGATTTGGTGAAATATTGTGTTGATTATGGTTATACAGAGATATTTAATATACTGTAATGAGGAATAGCGTAGTTGAGTATAGTGTTTTAAAGTGTGGTGTGTATATATGTATTTTCTGTAGTGTAATGTAATCTGTAGTTTAGTGTGCAGCATAGTGGTGGTTATTGTTTAGTAATGTTGTGGTAGATATGTAGTGTAGTGGTTAGTGATGTGTAATGTGGTGATAGATGTGTAGTGTACTAGTGCTAGATGAATAGTGTAGGGGTAGATGTGTAGAAGAGTGGTGGTGGTAGATGTTCAGTGGTGTAAGATGTGTGGGGTAGTTGAGGTACGTGTATAGTAGTGGTAGATGTGTAGTGGGGAAAGATATGTAGTGTAGTGGTTATTGGTTTGTAGTGTAGTGATGGTAGATGCATAGTATGGTGGTGGTAGATGCATAGTATGGTGGTGGTAGGTGTATAGTTGTGGTAGATGTGCAGTGTGTTGTGATAGAATGCCCGTGTAATGATGGTAAAGGTGTAATGGTCTCACTTGTGTGTGGGATAAGTAAGCTGATGATTCTTTATGTCTCATGCCTAAGAATAAAGATATAATCCACATCATTGTCAAATTAAATAGTCTAGCTCACTCCAAAAAATTTTCTGTCGAGTTTGAACAAAATAACTCACGGCTTCCCTAGATAATTTAATTATGGGAAACCATGTTTTTTTTTTTAATTTGATATGTACAGAAAACCAACAAATAACTGTTCCTATTTGAAATATTATTATTATCAATGTTTTTGAGAGGTTTGTGAATTTGCAGTCCACAGTTCATAGCTGAAGAAATCTTGAAGATTTATTGAATAGCTAATGATGTAATACACACAAAACACTTGACTGATAATTTATTTTTTTAAATTGATAGAAATATTTTTACAATTCAAAAAACGGACAACCAACTTTATTCAGCTAAAAATATATTGGTACACACTAACCATGAAATCTTGCCTGATATACCGCCTTTTCTTAATTTTAATATACACAGCTTGTGGAGGCTGGTATTCAAACGGTAGGAGGTTGAAATTAGCCTTGAGCTTACCACTGCCAAGAGTGTCGTCGAAACATGAAACAACCCTAGTTCGCTAGGCTCATATTGTTTGCAGGAGATATACGTGTATGATGAAATTACATCTATATTAAAAGACAAGAACACCAATAAAATATCCTTCAAAGACATGTCAGCCTGGTATGACAGCTGGGAAAATAAAACGGGTGGTTTGGACGGGGCTGTCTTGGAAGACAGTGCTCCAGAGGGCGCAAGTGTTGTCCTGAAGGACAGTGCACCAATTGGAGACAATGGCCCTGGTGATGAAACAGGTAAAGACAACGCTACTCAATTTACAGAGGTACAATATAGCGATACTGCTGGAGATGAAACAAAAGGGGATGATGTTGACACATTACCAGTAAAAACTGGTGGAAGCAATGATGTTCATACTGGGCCGGTAGGTAGAAGAGAAATACAACACAAGAAGAAAGAAGAAGGAGCACTGCAACAGGTCTACTGACCCATGCGGAGCAGGTCCATGTCTCCCACCCAGGATTAGCCCAATGACCCACCAAGTCTGGTCACTTCCACTTAAGGAAAGAGCACGGCATCAGACCTAGTAGCAGAAGCTAGTCAGGTCCAGCTCACACCCACCCACACCCACTCCTGTATTTATCTAACCTATTTTTAAAACTACACAATGTTTTAGCCTCTAACTGTACTGGGGAGTTTGATCCACTCATCCACAGCTATTACCAAACCAGTGCTTTCCTATATCCTTCCTGAATCTGAATTATTCCATCTCGAAACCATTGCCGCGAGTCCTATCTTGGCTGGAAATTTTCAGCACGCTACTTACATCCCCTTTATTTATTCCTGTTTTCCATTTATACACCTCGATCATATCCCCCCTAATTCTACGCCTTTCGAGAGAGTACAGATTCAGGGCCCTCAGTCTATCCTCATAGGGAAGATGTGATACATGGGATCAACTTTGTCATCCTCCTCTGTACGTTTTCCAGAGTATTTATATCCATTCTGTAATATGGTGACCAGAACTGAGCAGAATAATCTAAATGAGGCCTAACCAAGCATATATAGAGCAGAACAACCTGGGGACTTCTATTATTTATATTTCTAGATATGAAGCCAAGAATTCAGTTAGCTTTATTACAAACACTAATGCACTGTTGTCTTGGTTTCAGATTACTGCTAATCAGAACTCCTAAATCCTTTTCGCAATCAGTAGTATTAAGATCTACATTATTTAGTTTATATGTTGCATGGTTATTTTCCTGTCCAACATTTAGAACTTTACATTTGTCTATATTAAACTGCATCTGCCACTTCTCCGACCACTGCAACAGTCTATTCAAATCATCCTGGAGTGCTCTAGTGTCCTCATTAAAATGAATTGGACGGCCTATTTTGGTGTCATCAGCAAATTTGCTTATGTCGCTATTTATTCCCTCATCTATGTCGTTTATGTAAATTGCGAACAACAACGGGCCCAACACCGACCTCTGCGGAACCCCGCTTGTGACGTGCCCCCGTTCTGATTTCTCCCCATTTATGCAAACTCTCTGCTGCCTATTTGTTAGCCATGCCTCTACCCAGGAAAAAATTTCTCTTCCAATTCCGTGTCCCTTAAGTTTCCTTAATAGCCTCTGGTGTGGAACTCTAACGAAAGCCTTACTGAAGTCCATATACACAATGTCATATTCATTACCATGATCTACCTCCTCAAACACCTTAGTGAAAAAAGTTAGTAAATTCGTAAGACAGGAACGCCCCTTTGTAAAACCGTTTTGAAATTCATTAATCAATCTATGCCTATCAAGATGGCTACGAATTGCTTCGGCAATTATTGATTCCATAAATTTTCCCACTATGGAGGTAAGGCTTATTGGTCTAGTTCGAAGCCAAGGACCTGTCACCTGCCTCGTAAATAAGTATTACATTTGCCATTTTCCATTTATCAGGCACTATGCCAGTTTGTAGTGATATGTTGAAAAGATTATGCTAAGTTCGTCTTTACATTCCTTTAACACCCTTGCAAACAGTTCATCAACGCCTGGGGATTTGTTAGGTTTTAGTTTCTCTAATTGTCTGATGACCATGTCACTAGTTACCGCAACTGTGCATAGTTTAACATCCTGTTCTACATAATCTATTACTTCAGGAATATCGTTAGTATTTCCTGGGTAAAAACTGAGAGGAAGTAGGTATTGAAAATTTCACACATATCCTTATCACTGCCAGTGATCTGACCAGAGTTACTCTTAAGTGGGCCTATCTTATCATTAAGCTTACTTCTGTATACCTGAAAGAATCCTTTTGAGTTAGTCTTCGAGTCACTTGCGACCTTAGCCTCATAATCCCTTTTTGCTTTTCTTATTCCTTTCTTTATTTCTCTCTTTAATTGAATATATTGATTTCTTAAATGCCCATCCCTTCTTTTGATAAGCCTATATATGCTTCTTTTTTGACCAGTGAGATGTTTTAATCTATTGTTCATACATTTGGGATAATTTTTGTTACATCTAATTTCCCTACTCGGAACAAAAGTTGTCTGGGCAGCTAGAACTATGCTCTGAAAAAAGTCATATTGGCAACCAAGATCACCTTCCTGACCCATAGTCAGGACATCCCAATTTAGCCCACCCAGGTAATTTTTCAATCCCATTAAATCGGCCAAACGAAAATCTGGGACAGAGATTTGATTGCAGTTATCTAGGTAATTCCATGATATATTGAAACTAAGTGATTTGTGATCACTTTCCCCAAGCTCATCATTAACCTCAAGATTATTAATTAGTGACTCTTTGTTGGCAAGAACCAAGTCAAGCAGATTGTTTCCTCTAGTTGGTTCTCTCACAAACTGTTCTAAAAAGCAAACCTGAACCGTATAAAGAAAGTCACTATACTCAAAAATTCCTGTTACATTGTTCCATATCCCAATATCACAACATTTTCATGTCTAGATGCCTCATGAATTTCGTCCCATAACAGCTTACTGCCCTCCCTATCAAGGTTTGGGGCCAATAAATCACACCCAAAATTAATTTGTCACGACCCTCGAGAAACTGTAGCCAAACAGATTCTGTGTTCGATGTTTCTAATCTTATATCATGTCTAAGACAACAATTTAAATTTTCTCTGACATACATCGCCACTCCACCACCCTTACTGTTGGCCCTATCAGTGTGAAATAGTTTATATCCCTGTATTTTGCATTCAGAAGGCATTTCTCTATCTTTGAAGTTTAAACAGGTCTCTGTTATACCAATAATATCTATATTACCTACACTTGCAAGTAATCCTAGCTCATCTATTTTATTTCTTAGACTCCTACTATTTGTATAGTAAACCTTAAGGGAGCTAGTCACTCGTTGCCCTCTGCTCTCTGTTTTTAGATCAATTGATTTGCCATTACTAGCAACTTTATTCTGAATATTGTCTATAAAACATATCCCTGAGGTATCCCAGTAATGACTGCTGTTTTTAACCCTAATACTGCAGCCTGATTGTTTCCCACAAACACCCATACCTCTATAATCTATCAGTTTAAATTCCTATAAAGTCATCAATTACCCTCTCAATCAAATTGGCTAATGCAACCACTCCATCCCCAGAGAGATGAACCCCATCCCTTGCATACATATCACGTTTGCCATAGAATAGGTCCTAGTTATCAATGAATGGGATTGCAAGTTCCTTGCAGTAACTGTCTAGCCAGCAATTTATACCAATTGCCCTAGACATCCATTCATTGCCCACTCCCTTTCTAGGCAAGATGCTACATATGACTGAGATCCCTCCCTTAGACCTAACTACTTCTATGGCTGACGTGTACTTATCCAGCAGCTCCTGTCTCCTGCCCTTCCCAATGTTATTACCCCAGCACTAAGACATAATGGGCTTGTTCCCATTACCTGACATAATATTAATCCAACCTACTGACTATGTCACCAACACCAGCTCCTGGAAGGCACACCCTCTGTCTGACCTTTCTACGTTACAAAAAGCACTCTCCATACATCTTACCCGAGAATCTTCTACAATTAAAATGTTCTTACCTTGATTAGCAGGGAAATCAGTGGTACCTTCAACCTCACTGACCACTGAAGTACAGTCGTCCTGGAGAACAGAGAATCTATTTTTTACCTTCCCATCTTCTCTGTTAACCCTCCTTATCTTCCTTCTTTCAGAACTGTGAACCACTTGTCACTTAAAGCGGCTACCACTATCACTGCTGGTGACCATTTCCTCCTTACCAACTAGATCATTCTCACACTCACTCCCAAACTCATCTAGGTGAAGCTTCATCCTCCTATTTTCCTCCTGAAGAACTGGAACCTCCTCCTTCAACACTTGAACCTGAGGTTCTAAAACATTACAATAAGCCATGGTGCTTGGTAACACCCTTCACTAACTCCCAGAAAGCTTAGGACAGGTATGACCACAGATGACCACTGACCTCAGCGGAGAACGCAGCCACAAAAAGCCCTAGCAAACTAAATTCCAATCTATACAAATTCTATGCCTTGGGTATCTGCAGGCATGGTATATCTGGTGGGACATGCACCTTTGACTATCCCAAAAAAATGCAGCACCCACATGACAACAGCAGGAGGGTGCAACTCCCCTTCCTGTAACATATTTCACCCCAAAATGTGTCACTCGTTTCTGCATGAAAGAATATGCTACAACATATACTGCCAGGCACAGTATCTAAAGGGGACAAGAAGTCATAGACCAGCCAGACTATGGGAAACATAAGAGGGGAGCCATAACCTCTCCAAAGAAGGAGTTTTTTTTAGTGTCTGGAAGGAAAAAAGACTGTCAAGAAATGACAGAAATCTTACACAAACCGAAAACACTTCTGGAGCAGAGGCACAGTAATTGGCCTCCACTCCAGGACAACAGATATTAGAGCCAGCAAATAAAAAACTCCTAAATTCCATCATTATATCGACATTTCTCTTTGTAAACATACAGGGTCTAAAGTCAACACACAACAAAATTTCTTACATTAAGAGACTGCTCCCAGAGTCACAATGCAATGTTTACAGCTTTCACAGAGACCCACATAAAGGATCAATTTGACATCGAAATATGAATTCCAGGTTATAATCTATTCAGATGCGACAGACTAAACAGGCAACAACGGGGGGGGGGGCTTGTACGTCACAGTGTCGCTCATTTGCTCAGAACTACTAAACACCTCAAGTGATGTAGTTGAAGTTTTGGAGTTAAAGATTGAAAACCGAAACCTTGCCATTGTGGTTGTATACAAGCCTCTGGATGCAACTTCCTAGCAATTCCAGGAACAGCTTTTGAAAATTGACCACTGTCTGGAAAATCTCCCAGATCCTGCCCCAAACATCTTGCTACTGGGAGATTTCATCTTGAGACATCTAAAATGTAGGAGAGAGCACTGTCACTGACGCAGTTCCGATCCTGTTGTGCAAGTGTAAGATCGTGTTTCTTTTTGACTCAGCGACATGTGTTGAGCTTACAAATCATGTACCATATTCTTGAATGTGATAAAGTGTAGAATTAGATTATCATGCTTCCAGCTATTTTATTTAATTCATAGTTTTTTCGGTTCTTTTATTTTACAGAAAATTTTAATAATTTAATCATTGCCTCCTTGTATCCCCAAGAAATAAGTTCTGTGACTGTAAGTGAACTTCAAGAGCTTTAAGTTTTCACAGTTGTCTATCTATGAGAAAGTTACAGTTAATAAAAGAGGCCGTTCAGCACCTGATATTCAAATATCTCAGCCAGGAAAAAGCAACAAGAAATATATTCGTAGCTTTAATTTTGAATGGTACCAACGGAAAAGTTGGCTTTGCGGCTGTGAAGTAAAAAATACATTGTTTTGCTTCCCGTGTTTGGTGTTTGAAGGTGATGTAACGTGGACAAAAAAAACGGTTTTAGAAATATAAACAAAATGAAAGAAAAAAGTTAAAAACATGAATAGTCAAAGAAGCGTTGAAAATGTGGCTTCACTGTCACTTTTAGGAAACGTAAATATTAAGGAAAAACTTAGTGAGGCATAAAGACTTTCAATCAATGAACATAACATAAAGGCTAAAAAAACGTTAATTTTTTTCCAAAATCATACTGTATTTTCTTTTATGGAAACTTTGTATTATCTTACCTGGACATGATGAAAAAAATTATTCATTAAATCCAGGGGTATTTAGAGGATTAATAAATTTTGCATCTAAATTAGATCCAGATTTTATATGCTTGTTTCTATATGCTTGTTTCGTTTTACACAATATTAAAACAATGGTTAAAATTTCTGAAGCAGCACCTCCACTAATTTTAGCTACGAGACGTCACTGATTACAGCACATAAATAATTAGTTGTCAGGTGCTGATGAGGACGAAACGGCTTACATGCTATTGTTGTAGAACAAAATAAGTGTAGTAAAAACGCCCCGTGTATTAGACCTGGTCATGAGTGGCCAGGAGAGGGAGGGAGAGGGAGAGGGAGAGAGAGAGAGAGAGAGAGAGAGAGAGAGAGAGAGAGAGAGAGAGAGAGAGAGAGAGAGAGAGAGAGAGAGAGAGAGAGAGAGAGAGAGAGGAGAGGTGTGTGAGTCAGTATCGGGAGAGCAGTGTTTGAAAAAAGGAGTCATTGTGTTTGGTAAAGTATGAGGCTGGTATTTTGGGCAAGTTTTCGGCCATTGGTTTTGGTGACTGTTTGTACCCTCGTGATATTACCTATAGTGCCCTAGTATGTGAAGGGACCTGTTTAAGTTTTGGAGACTACATGTGAAGTGTTTTTGCCTACAGGCTAAAAGGCCTGGGGGGGGGGGTAAAGGTTATGGAGCCCCACTGTTTGCATATGTTTTAATTTTAAATAACTAGTAGCAGTTATTTAAAATTTGGTACTATTTTGTAGTAATACTAAAATGGCCTAAATTTCAGTGCCTGGTGAAGGTATACTGGAGTTTCTTTTTTTATAACTGTTGTGCTGTATACAGCATTAATATTGTATGTAGTAATATTATATAGTTGTAATATTATATTTTTGTATATGTTAGTTTACCTGCCCTTCCTGACAATCAACAAAAGGTGAATTTATCGATCCTTCCTCACAGAGTAATGACCATCTAGTTAAAGTTTTTTGTGTAGAAACAAGCTTGGCCCAAGGTTGTTGTATTTTAATATTTTAAATGCCCGTAACAAGGTTTTTATTCCCAGGCTTAACATTTTAATAGCCTTTCACAGGCGCGTCCCATACAATGTAAGTTGAAAATAATTAGTTCCTCAATTACCAATCTGCTATATTGCCGTAATTAAAAAGGATGAAGGCAAAAAGCAGACGAGGGCATAGTCACTGGTAGGCGGGATTCCCCAGTGGAAGTAGGTCCTTCCACTGGGGAATCCCGCCTACCAGTGACTATGCCCTCGTCTGCTACACCTGACGTTAGTATATAAGCGCCAGGCTCCTTGCTTCTGCCTCAGAATCTCCACGACTGTGGTGCTCTTTGCACCTACTCCAAGGTTGAGGGACTGATTACCTCATCTTCTGTATATAGTCCTACTGTCAAGTTATGTCCTGGAATTTGTATTGATAAAGCCACTGGATGGCGAAACGTCTA